>NW_017100236.1:149106-154915 GCF_001263275.1 Habropoda laboriosa
TAATTCCTAAATATTCCTACTTTAAGTTCAGTGAAGAGGCTCTCGTGATAACCGATAGCAGCAAATTTAGTCGCTGAATAATCTGTGCAATTATAGGTTCCTAGAAGTCCTGCCACGCTTGCCACAGTCACGATGTGACCGTGATTGTTTTTCATCATATCCGTCATGAATGCCTTGGTAATCTGTTGAATGTAAATGTCACCTGAATACCTTCCTCGACCGAGCATTGTTCACCTTAACTTACCCAATAATGAGACAATATGTTTACTTTATAAGTGCGTTCAATCTCGTCATCTGGTAACTCTAAAAGCGTTTTTCCATATACATAGCCTGCATTATTTATCAATAGAGTTACCTGTAAGTCATCATTGTATATCAATTATAATTTTTCCATTATAAATTAACACTCTAATATTACTTACAGAGCCGACTTCAATCTGCACAGTCTTGGCTATCCTGTACACTTCCTCTCTGTTGGAGATATCACAATAGTAGCTCCAACATTTACCTCCATCACGTTTGATTTCCTGAACCGTATCCTCAAGCCCTGTAAGTTTATAGAAACATGGATAATTAATTGATTAATAGTGTTAAAGCGTCTATTAAAACTTACCAGACTTATTGACGTCCCAGATGACAACGTGTGCTCCAAGTTTGGCCAATTTAACAGCAATAAGTCTTCCTATTCCTCCTGCACCTCCAGTTATCAGTGTGATCTCTCCTTTAATAGATTTCGCGCGATAACGTCGCGGAACAAACGTCAGGATGATAGCTTCGCTTATGTAAATCAAAGCCATCCCCGTGAATAGCAGGAGGTCGTAAATCATTTTTAGCCATTCTGGTAGCTCCATTTATATTCCTATATTGCAGATTATTTATTGAAATTTATTATTAGAAAAAGTAACAGAAATTCCAATTATCCAGCAATATATATATATTTCCCAATAACATATAGTAACATTAAACAGGCCAAAGAGGTTCCTTCTCTTCATATTTAATTGACTTTTTCAACATGAACTGCATTTTATGCAACGTATTATATTTATTGCATCAATGCCTCCGTATCAAAATGCGCAACAGAGACTGGTTTCTGCTGCTTCCTTTTTTCCCCTGCGAAATAGAAATCGGTGGCCTGACAGGTTCCACCGGTAAGCAGAAATTGCGTGTATTACGGTATTTCTATGCAAGTAGTGGTACACCAATCTATGAGACACCGATTTGCGGTTATCTGCTGTTATTAACAGCGGTCAATGCACTACTCGTGCGAGCGCGCGACTCCTTACACGGAGACCAAGGGAGAATGCATCGCGTAGAAAATTTATTCCACGATCGTAGCACACTTCTGTCTGAATATTTATCGAGAGGATCGATTATTTGCCTGGAAAGGATCGTTTAGCGCGAGACCCGAATATAGAAAGTGCTACGAACAACTGGGCGATCTCTGCTTCCAATCTCTTTTCTTCTGTCCTTTCAGGACCCGTTCACAAAACTAAAAATACACTGGGACCAGAAGGAATCTCGACTGGGAATTTGGACAATTTTTAGTCGTCAAAGAGCCAGGTTTTGCCAAACTCTAAGCGTTTCTATTTGATAAAATCAACATCTGGCTTAACGAGTGAAAGCCGGCACCACGAATATGGAAAGCTATACGAGAGGTATTGTACAATACCCGAAAACAAAACAACACTTGTAATTTTGGATTTTTTTTTTATTTGAACTGCGTCATGTTTCGCGTCTATAGGAGAAACTGCTATAACTTGGAGATCGTCGTAAATCAATTCCTATTTCGCATTTTAGAGGCAATGTATACAATAAAAAATGTATATTTTGTAGATTTTTAATGAGGAAACGAATCTCTATTCCAGTTCACTTTATCTGTATTTTATGAAGATATAAATTTACATGAATATCGGCAACTTAGTCATGATATAAGAAATGACTTAACATTGTTACCGTGTTATTCAATAATTGCCATATTAAAATACAAAACTTTCCCACTTTTTCATTTTGACACTTTTGTTTCGCTATTTGAACACTTATACAAGTATTTTTATTATTATCGCTTATTGGTTGTTTCACCCTTCATTGGAGACAATTTCACTTCGTTCCACTGTGTTAAAGACCGACAGTTTAATTTAAATTAATGCGCGAAACGAACCTCTTTACGGAAAAAGCTTCCGGTTAGCGCAAGAAGAAGCGCGAATTTGAAAAATGGCTCCCTTCCTCTCTTTATGTGCACGTGAGTCAGTTGATCGACTGAAGTTGACTGCCGCCGTATCCTCCGATGCGTCCGAATTGCAAGACCCACGACGCTTTGCTGCGTAGCTTCTAACTTTGCTTAGTGACGTAGCCTGAAACCCTCGTGGAAGGTATTAAGACACTCACTGTACATTCCCCTTCTTCCGAGTCTCTCTTTTCGTCCTATACTTATATTTTTTGAACTAATACTGTCATCGATTACAGATTTATGTATGAAAAATTCATAAAACATTTTTGGCTTGATACATTTTTTAATGCTAGACCTCAATGTACTGTGAGATTTACGAAAAACGCTTTCTTAATGAAGCTATAACATTCTGAATATAAGCTTAAGCTAAAATAATTAATGAAGTTAAGAATTCGACGTTTAAATGAAGATACAAGAGTCAGAAAATTCTATTTAAAGTACATCATTGGATTTACTATAGTATTGTATCCCGTAAGATGTACGGAACATGGGTTGCAGATTCCTAATATCCTAGAAAAGGCCAGCACCGCATTTTACGGTGAAAGTACCAGTTGGCGCTCTCTTCCTGCCTTTCTGATGCAGTTCTATCATTTAGCGGCACGCGAGAATGCGTGTCTGCGTTCGACCTGATCTTCTGTATGTAGAGCATGAAAGGACAGACGGGAAAAAGGTTGCAAAAGCGGTAGTCTTTTATTTGGTAGATCGATTAAGCAAAGTACATGTATCTCTGTTTTTTGATTATTATACACTTTCAGGTTTAATTTAATTGTACTACTTCTGTTTTCCTGACGTAAATTTTGAAATCCAGTGTCTCTTGTAGAGAAAGTAAGATTCAAAGAAAGTAGTTACCTTAATTAATGTAGTTTTCTAAATTTTTTGACATCAAGATTAATATTGTCTATATTGCAATAGTCTTTATTTGAATTGACCTTCCTAACCTCTCAGAAATAGTCGGTTATTACTTTTTCAATTTCTATAATTAATCTAATCAGCTTCTCCTCCCCTTCTAATACTATTAAAGTCGCAAAAAAGCAATGTCTTACGGGAAATTGCGCGAGGTCATCGATTTACAATCCATCAAGTTGTTGTGTTATTTTCTTTCGCGTAGAAAGTTACGAGATCTGAGTGAATCCTCGAATTACGTGTGTGCAATGCAGATGGAGCATTATAATACACCGGCTTACACAATCGAAGCGGAAATTTATTTTGTTCGTTACCGCGACATGCGCACACGCACGAACGCGCAACATGCGCGGGAAGATGTCGAGGACTCGCTCATTCTTTGAGGATAATTCGCATACACGTACACGCGTGACCGCCGTTCGAATTATTGAAAGAGAGGAGAACCCAATTCGCATGAACGATTTTCATAGTGTAAGCATCAGGAGATAGCAGGAATCATCGTGCGGCCTGGTGAAAGGATGACTTTCAAGATCTAGGTCGCTGGTCTTTCTTCTCTACCAGAGACGAGGGTGCCGGAGAAATAGAAACATCGTTGTCATGACACCAGTTGCGTTCCAGGTTTAATTTGTCATTCACAGTATCCAGAACACGAAGAGAATAAAATTTTCTAGATTTATTTTTTATATCTTTTTTATCCTTGATGTTTTAGAATTTTTAATGTTCAAGAGTTATAGGTTATGTCTTAAAGTGGTCATTTACGAGGCAAGTCAGGTTGTTAGTATTGTTGTACTCATTGTCAATTGTTAAAATTCAGACGTTTGAAAAGAGATATTTTGTTAAAAGACCTTCGTATTCGTTTCGATCGTGGATGAATCACGTGTTACGGAAAAAGAGACACGCTACTATAACAGGGCTCCGTGACCGTGTCATTATCCATGCAACGCGTCGCTTCTCGTAATAAGTCGTACCTGAATTAATGAATAAATGAAAAATAAACGACGCCGTGAGCGATTGTACATTTTATATTGTGTCCTTTGAGGTAGACAGGACATAATACATTTCCTTTTATCGTTTATGGTGTTCAAGGATTGGCGCACGTGCTGTGGAAACGCGAGTGCACCTCCTGGGAGCAATTAATTATATATAGGGTGGTTCATAATTCATAAAAGTGGTTATTTACAAGACATTTCTTCCTAAAAAATTTAATAATCATATTTATTTCACATTTTTAAGGAAGAAAAGGTATACAGCTACTTGTAAACGGTTCTATAAAATTGAAACTATGTTTAAAGTTATAATCAATCTGGTTTCCGGTATAGAGGCTCCATCTGTCGGAAGAATATCGATATTTAAAGTGTACCGACTTAGTTTTTCGATCTAATTTGAAAACACAATACTACTCAAACCAAATTTAGAACAATTATTGATGCGTATTTTTCAAATTTAAGAACAGTAATATTTTCAAGAAAGAGAAATTCAATTTTAATACATCGCGTTTGTTATTAGATTAAGGAAGCATATATAGGGTTACTCAATAATTAATCAATTCATATAAATTATAGTTTTGTAATACATTGATGGATGATGTAGAGACGTACAGAGGCAAAAGAGTGGTTCGATATTTACTCGATATTTGCATATTTAGTAATCGCGTAATGGAGCAGAAAGCTTGTCACGATGGTGATGATCGAGGTCCATTCTACTCAGATTTACCCAATGCGAATTTCAGTGAAAGTACACACTGACAATAATTTCGTAATTTTTATTCTTTTCGACAGCTTGAACTCTGAATGACGGTTTCACTTGGATTGACTACTTCCAAGAGGCTCTTTTGCTACCTGTTGACACGAAACTATTGCAAACCCAACAGTAAGTATTCTTCAATCATCTCTATCTTCTCACCTTATTTTTTATTCAAAAAAAATTTCCAAACTAAAAAGCCAGCTTAAAAATAGAATAAAAAATGTTGTAAATTAAAACAACAGTTATTTCTAGTTTAGTTATGAAAACAAGGATCACGTGATACCCTAATTAGTCCGCATCACCTATTGGCCAAATTTCAAGAGGTCAATTACCAGAAACGTGTCTGACCAAGAAGCTAATCGACTCATTTTCAGATTATTAAACTCTGCTCAAGGTGTGATAATAGAAATGGGAATAAGATAACGATTATTAACGTCATGAGAGTCTATTAAGAAGAGTTCGAAGAACATCGTTGCGAAAACTCGACAATTAACGATCTTTCACGGCATGAGAGTCTGTTAAGAAGAGTTCGAAAAACCGTTGCGATAACTCGACAACTAACTACTTTTCACGGTTTCCTTTGACACTTATTGACGTCATTGAAAATTCGTCAAACGATCAACGTCGTTAGCGACTGATTAGGATTTAATACAGATCGCCCGTTAGGACCTCCTGAATTATTCGGGGATCGGTCACTTTCACTTATAGTCTTTGCTCTGGAAAGCCAGGGGTCGACCAGTGGTTTTGCTAGGAGAAAGATTTCTTGTGTTCAAGTTCAACGGTTGTTCGAAGGAATGTAACTTTCCATTTCATCGTGATTTTCTGCTAATCGATGTCTAGAATAACTGGAAGACCACCTGTTTGAACTTTGTACCAAAAAAATAGGCGCTATTTTATGCAAATATTTGAATAGATTAATAATAAGAAGACAGTAGC
>NW_017100236.1:154940-184116 GCF_001263275.1 Habropoda laboriosa
TAAAATAAAATGAAGAATTTTTCAATATTCAATATTTTTAGCAAACTTAATGTGCACCATAGTCACTCATAAAAATAATTAAAGGTATATTTATTTGCGACGCAAAAATACGTCGATTAATTTCTTCGTTGTTTACACGCAATTCAACGTGATATTAATTGACTAGAATGAGATACGTCAAGCTCAGATAACTTGAAACTCTTCTCTAAATACATTTACGCTGTTACAGTGAAAAGCAATACAAAGGAAGCATCACTTAACTCTAACATACGTAGGAATGTAAAAATGTTTGACCACTGAATGTATCTTAGTAAGCAAGAAAATTGCACGAATAAGTGATTTTCAAGTTTGTATTCAAACATTTATAATTTCAACAAAGTGTTGTTTTTAACCCTAGCTACAATCACCGATATGCTTCTTTAACGTTGATTCTTTTCTTTAATTGGTTCCACTGGCTGCTTGAGAGTTGTTTGCCTGTACGATATCGACTGGATCTCCTTGACACGATAAAGGTTCGCTTATCGTCTTGATTTTCATCGTATACCTTTTATTCGTTGGAAAATAAGGAATAATTGACGAAAAATTTATCAAGTCATCGATATTCTATCCAGGAGTCTACTCTCTCCTTCGTTCGACTCTCTCGCCACGGCGATTTTCTAGCGGAAGGAAATGCACTACGTTTTGCATCGACTGTTTGCTGTTCCAGTTCGCCAATTGCCAGAACAACGAGCGATAATGGAAGAGAACTGTGTCACAAAACCACGAAACAACGTTCTCGTCGCATTAATTAAGATCCATGGATCCTTTAATGGTTATTCTCAAAGTACAGAAGATAAACACGTTGATTCGAATGTAAGTGTAATGCAAGTTCATGTGAACATTACTTGCAGAATTCTTTTCGTCCTGTTTGAAATTATTGCATAACGTTTTATGGTAAGAACGGAGATAAAATACGCTTATATTGTTTTTACAGTAATAATAATTGATTTTTATGAAATTGTTTTTACTGTAGCAATAATTGATGCAAGGATAAACACATTCTGCACTAATACTCATTCACAAATAACAAAAATCTCAACTCAATAAAGTTCTCAGCAAATGAAAATTGAAAGATCATCAAATAAGCAAACTATTGTATTTCAGGTAACAATTATCTCTGCTCACCCACGAGAAGGAAAAATTCTTTAAAAAACCATTGCGGATTCTGGATAATTATTGCAGCAATCCAAATCTTTCAGAAAATAGCAAGTTTTAAAGACAAGGGAGAAAAGGGAGAAAAGGGTAACAATTACCCCATTCTTTTCAAATTAACGAAATAGAAACACTATAAAGAACCAAGAAACAAAGTAGATGGACAATTGGCAAAACGGGGACCACTTGTATCCCCTAAATTGATACTATAATTGAATTTAGTGAAATTAAAATAGACGCTAGTCACAGCGGACTACACAGCTAGATACAGCGGTCATATTAATGTCCGTTCGCTGTTCTTCGGTTGATGCGCGCAGACTATTGCCTCGAGATCGTCGAGAGGGTAAAGGCGTACCGGAGCCATCGTTTCATTCAGTATACCGACGACCGTAGTACCGGTGAGACGAGTATCTCCTCGTTCCGTGGCTAACTTTCGCATAGGTACGCGCTTTCGTGCACCACCGTGCCTCTTGCCCCGACCCGTGAGTGTTTTCGAGCGGGATCGCGAGTTACTCTGCCACGAGGAGCCTTCATAGTAAGATCCTTTTTCCTCTATTTACAAATTTACCGCTCCTAGTGAGCACACATTTCAGAATTTCGAAGGATTTAATTAAGGATTTAATAAGGATTTACTTAGGATTGACGAACTTTAGAGATGATAGAAGGCTCATGGAGATATCATGGTACGCTGAAGTCTATAAAGATCGAGCGCAGAGCGGAGAGGAAGACCTACGCCGGCCGCAAATTGAATTCGTGCATTAACCACGCTCGATACTCTGCCGCGAGCGGACAGTTTTGAAAGTGGCCCGCTGATTTCTCGACTCTTGCGCCCGATCGATCCGTCGAAAAAGTGTTATCGTACCCTCAACTCACTTTCGATTCGATCGTTTACTTTGGACAAAAAGAAACACGATTCTGACTTCGTTTTTATTCTCACGCGATGCCTGATGATAAACACGTTTACGTAAATGTTTAACTATTTATATACTTGCTCATCTCTTAGATTAGAAAAATATTGATTATGAGTTTATCTTCAGGCACCTGTCATACCGTCGCTTAATCACTTTTACAGTGTTTGTTATTCTCTAGTTTATATCGTATTGATATATTTGATGTTATGTACAGAAAGATTAAGAAAATGTTGACACTTATATGGAGAATTTGTGTATGCACATATTTTCTTATTTTCTCTTTGCAGTAGATTGTAATGACAACGCGGTTGTCATTACTTGGATGAAATATTGTGTTATTAGTTTCGTATAAGTGTTAACACTTATTTTTAAGCATCCTATACGTATACGTACACATACAGTACTCATTGAGAGGAGTAAGAAATGTTTAACCAACATAGGTCCTAAAGTCAATCTTGTCAATATAAAACATAAAAGTTTGTTTTCCCGAAAGTTCTAGACACCCTGTGTGTATACCTTAAAAAAATAACACGGGTCCCAGTTGTATTAACACGCATCACGCGACATTTTGCCGCGATCACTCCACGTTATACCGGTTATTGCTATTCATTGTTACTCGTTCACGCTCGTTCCCGTTTCTCTATCACGCGCAACGTCACGCAGAAATATACTGCTCTAATAGGGTAGATTAATTTATCGATGTTTCGAGAGCAACCATAGAATTCTAACCAATCGTTATACGTGGTATTTAAGTGAATTTATTTTCTTTAACGGCAAAGACGTTTCATTTGAGTTATCCCTATTTCTTGTCGATCATATCACACGTACAAATGATTAGAACATATAATTAAAACAGGAAATTTACTTCACAACCAGTGATGAATTTAATAAATGTATTTGACGTCCAGAGCGCTGACAATTACCAGCGACGATTCGTCGAAGCACTTTTCATTATGCGGCTCGTTGTGTTCCGTGTCACGATCCAGTGTCTATGTATTACGCTGTTTTTCCTGTCTGGTTCACAACAAACTAGCGAACGTAACAAAAAAATAGGCCGATTTCGTTTTCTCGTTACCGGTTCCTTATTCTTTTATGAAACGATTCCGCGTAACGATAACGTGTTTCTCTGTACTCGCCGTATATACATACATATGTACACACATAAGTTACTGTGCTCCAACGATCGTCTGATAACGGGTGATATATACGAAAAACGATGCTCCTCCAACGGTTGAAAATCGAAAGTGAACTGAAGCGTCTCGTTAGAAAGTGAATTGATGCTGGATGTTCGTGGCTCATTGCAACGTTAATCACCGGGAAAATCGTGAGTTAAAGATCGTTTAGAATAATAGAAAGATGATTGAAATTGACATTTTATTAATCGTTTTAGCAGATTTTTCAGTCACTTTCATATTTTAGTCAGAAGATTTTCTTTCACGATACTGTTGTCGTAAATTGTACTTTGTCTAATAGGATTCTTCAGAAATTTTGTATTTATCCCATTGCAAAATTTTGTTTTACTACACATTATTGTTGTAGATTTTACTTTGTCAATTTGTAACATTTAGGATTCTTCAAAAATTTCGTATTCGTTCCTTAGCGCATGTTTTTTGGTTGGCTTTCGGTTAAAGAAGGTTCTTGTAGAGGAAGAAAATTAGGGAAACATCTTAGATCCCTGCGCGATTATCTGTGCCCCAGGACGACCCCTTTATTGCAAGAAGAAAGTGATACGAAATTTGGAGAAAGCGTACACTAGTTTCTACACCGACTTTACGTCTTATTCTACTAGTTTCGAGCAACCAGCAGAATTTCCTTATAAATAAGGTGTACAATTAATTGTACATTAATTGCATAAAAACATTCAACCTTCGTTTCTTTATTAATCTGAATTAAAATCTGTTTAACCATGTTACCATCAACAATAAACAGGTCCAATTTCATAGATAATCTTGCAGATACCATATCCTATGATTTAAAAACTTTTAATAAGTAATATCAATATTAATCTTGATCATTCCTTATTTGAATATGATAATTATGACTTTCAGAATTGAAAATTGAATACAAAGGCGTTGTTCAAGTCAGCATCATCCAGTTTCCAGCTGTAGTGATAGCACCGCCCTTCCGGAAGGCTCTAACAGACACGCATACCCTCTGTGACGACGAGCTATGATATCCTGATCGATCGTAAGTCGTCGAATCACAGAAGAGTTGCGTGTTGCGACAAAACGCTCCATAAATTGAAGATAATCGAGGATCTGACCGGAAGAACGTGGCAGCCATGTCGTTTCTCAGGTCCATCGGTGATTTGATCGGTTTTCTGATCCTCACCGTGGTGTCGATCGCCGAGAGCATCGTTAAATTGTTCATACCAATGAAATATAGAATGAAAAGCATTGCTGGGGAGATCGCGTTGGTCACTGGGGGCGGCGGAGGTCTGGGAAGGTTGATCGCCCTCAGATTGGCCAAACTGGGCGCCATCGTGGTCATCTGGGACGTTAATAAGATTGGTGAGCAAGAATATCTTGTATATTTTGGGTGTTTGCGTGGAAATCTGGTGCTGGATGTTGGTTTACCCCTGAACTGGCGCTCACTCATACTTATGACCCTTTAAATTTTGAATTTATATACATATGAATACTTTATATAACTAAACTAACAAGGGAGCTTCGGTAACCCGAAAATTCTGATTTTTTTGAAACTTTGCAGATTTGTAGGGAACCTCAAGAGAAGTATCGGACAATTTTTCTTGGCCCTTTTTCAGTTCTTCGGGGTGAAAACAGCCCTTGAATGAAGATAAATGTTACACTATTTCTCTGCATCGCGGTTGTCATTACTTGGATGAAATTTGTGTTATTAGTTTCGTATAAGTGTTAACACTTATTTTTAAGCATCCTATACGTATACGTACACATACAGTACTCATTGAGAGGAGTAAGAAATGTTTAACCAACATAGGTCCTAAAGTCAATCTTGTCAATATAAAACATAAAAGTTTGTTTTCCCGAAAGTTCTAGACACCCTGTGTGTATACCTTAAAAAAATAACACGGGTCCCAGTTGTATTAACACGCATCACGCGACATTTTGCCGCGATCACTCCACGTTATACCGGTTATTGCTATTCATTGTTACTCGTTCACGCTCGTTCCCGTTTCTCTATCACGCGCAACGTCACGCAGAAATATACTGCTCTAATAGGGTAGATTAATTTATCGATGTTTCGAGAGCAACCATAGAATTCTAACCAATCGTTATACGTGGTATTTAAGTGAATTTATTTTCTTTAACGGCAAAGACGTTTCATTTGAGTTATCCCTATTTCTTGTCGATCATATCACACGTACAAATGATTAGAACATATAATTAAAACAGGAAATTTACTTCACAACCAGTGATGAATTTAATAAATGTATTTGACGTCCAGAGCGCTGACAATTACCAGCGACGATTCGTCGAAGCACTTTTCATTATGCGGCTCGTTGTGTTCCGTGTCACGATCCAGTGTCTATGTATTACGCTGTTTTTCCTGTCTGGTTCACAACAAACTAGCGAACGTAACAAAAAAATAGGCCGATTTCGTTTTCTCGTTACCGGTTCCTTATTCTTTTATGAAACGATTCCGCGTAACGATAACGTGTTTCTCTGTACTCGCCGTATATACATACATATGTACACACATAAGTTACTGTGCTCCAACGATCGTCTGATAACGGGTGATATATACGAAAAACGATGCTCCTCCAACGGTTGAAAATCGAAAGTGAACTGAAGCGTCTCGTTAGAAAGTGAATTGATGCTGGATGTTCGTGGCTCATTGCAACGTTAATCACCGGGAAAATCGTGAGTTAAAGATCGTTTAGAATAATAGAAAGATGATTGAAATTGACATTTTATTAATCGTTTTAGCAGATTTTTCAGTCACTTTCATATTTTAGTCAGAAGATTTTCTTTCACGATACTGTTGTCGTAAATTGTACTTTGTCTAATAGGATTCTTCAGAAATTTTGTATTTATCCCATTGCAAAATTTTGTTTTACTACACATTATTGTTGTAGATTTTACTTTGTCAATTTGTAACATTTAGGATTCTTCAAAAATTTCGTATTCGTTCCTTAGCGCATGTTTTTTGGTTGGCTTTCGGTTAAAGAAGGTTCTTGTAGAGGAAGAAAATTAGGGAAACATCTTAGATCCCTGCGCGATTATCTGTGCCCCAGGACGACCCCTTTATTGCAAGAAGAAAGTGATACGAAATTTGGAGAAAGCGTACACTAGTTTCTACACCGACTTTACGTCTTATTCTACTAGTTTCGAGCAACCAGCAGAATTTCCTTATAAATAAGGTGTACAATTAATTGTACATTAATTGCATAAAAACATTCAACCTTCGTTTCTTTATTAATCTGAATTAAAATCTGTTTAACCATGTTACCATCAACAATAAACAGGTCCAATTTCATAGATAATCTTGCAGATACCATATCCTATGATTTAAAAACTTTTAATAAGTAATATCAATATTAATCTTGATCATTCCTTATTTGAATATGATAATTATGACTTTCAGAATTGAAAATTGAATACAAAGGCGTTGTTCAAGTCAGCATCATCCAGTTTCCAGCTGTAGTGATAGCACCGCCCTTCCGGAAGGCTCTAACAGACACGCATACCCTCTGTGACGACGAGCTATGATATCCTGATCGATCGTAAGTCGTCGAATCACAGAAGAGTTGCGTGTTGCGACAAAACGCTCCATAAATTGAAGATAATCGAGGATCTGACCGGAAGAACGTGGCAGCCATGTCGTTTCTCAGGTCCATCGGTGATTTGATCGGTTTTCTGATCCTCACCGTGGTGTCGATCGCCGAGAGCATCGTTAAATTGTTCATACCAATGAAATATAGAATGAAAAGCATTGCTGGGGAGATCGCGTTGGTCACTGGGGGCGGCGGAGGTCTGGGAAGGTTGATCGCCCTCAGATTGGCCAAACTGGGCGCCATCGTGGTCATCTGGGACGTTAATAAGATTGGTGAGCAAGAATCTCTTGTATATTTTGGGTGTTTGCGTGGAAATCTGGTGCTGGATGTTGGTTTACCCCTGAACTGGCGCTCACTCATACTTATGACCCTTTAAATTTTGAATTTATATACATATGAATACTTTATATAACTAAACTAACAAGGGAGCTTCGGTAACCCGAAAATTCTGATTTTTTTGAAACTTTGCAGATTTGTAGGGAACCTCAAGAGAAGTATCGGACAATTTTTCTTGGCCCTTTTTCAGTTCTTCGGGGTGAAAACAGCCCTTGAATGAAGATAAATGTTACCCTATTTCCCTGCATATCTTTAAAACTATAATAGATATAAAAAAATGTTTATAATAAAAATTTAATGGCTGTTTATGTCTTATAAGATGATGCTATTAAATCAATAAAAATACACATACTTACGTACATACACATACTTGGTAACTGATAACTCACCGTTGAAAGTGCAATGAAGACGACACAAAAAGCACGTATCGATTAAAATTATTTAAATTTTACATAATTCGATAAGTTTAACATATTTAGTATATTTATCTGCATTTATTTGACATATTTTTCGATTTTACAGAAAATTCCAAATTTTTCACAATAACGGAGGTGGAAGATTTTTTATTTAAGCAAACAATTTTTATTAATTTAATAGCATCATCTTATAAGGCACAAAAAGCCATCAAATTTTTATTACAAATATTTTTTAACATCTACTATAGTTTCAAAGATATACAGGGAAATATGGTAACACTTATCTCCATTCAAGGGCTGTTTCCACCCCGGCTGTTTTCACCCCGAAGAACCGAAAAAGGGCAAAAAAAAAATTGCCTGATACTTCTCTTGTGGTCCCTTACAAACCTGCAAAGTTTCAAAAAACTCGAAATTTTCGAGTTACCAAAGTTCTCTTGTGAATGAATCTTTCTTTTTTCATTTTTTTTTTTTTTAGATATTGACTACTAAATGAAAGTCAAGAAAATCATTTTAATGTAATTAGTAAAGGCGAGCAAAATTAGATGTAAGGAAAAACCAAAGTGTCTAGAATCCTAAGAATTTGCTGTTACTCTTTTTCATGTTGAATTTTACCGCTGTGGAATTCTTCCAAAATTCGTAATTCTCTCTTTTAAATACCTGCAACTCGGAAAGGTCAGGGTTTAAAGCAAAAAGTTCACGTAAAACTAAATACAAAGTAGCCATGAAATCTATAATGATCGACTGGATTGCATATAGTCGCTAAAGATAGAAGGTGACATAAAACAGAAAACTCTCTAACTGCGCTAATCAGTTTAAGACGAAGTTTTCAGCGAGCTCTGAGCCTTCTGCTATCACTGACAAGTGCGAAGACTGAGTATTGTTGCTTCTCACAGGTTGATTGGGCAACAGCAATGAAATATTTTCTAAGACTCGATGTCAGAATTACAGTGATTTAGTTTTCTAACGATTAATGACCTCCGATTTTGAACAGCACGTGAATTATTTAAAAAAATTATTAATCAATCGAGTAGTCAAATTTGCAATGATTTAAACATTCATGAATTCAACAGATATCATCTTGATCTTTGTAATGTTTGAATAGGTGAGTAATTTATTTTTCAATAATAATTATCATTGTTAGTGAGTGGGTTAGTATACCAAACTTAAGACAGAATATTTTTATTCGATGGAACACTTCACCTGACAGGTGGAATATTTAAAGAAACAGGACTCCAAAGATCTGACGTAATTCAACGTCTTTTTAAGTGACAAAAAACTACTCTGACTGAGAGCACCGTTATAACCTTTACATAATTTAATCACAAGTGTGTCTGCTTTTAAAGGACAATTTTTAAATATTCCTTTAAAAAAATATTATTTTCGGGTAACAAAAAATTAATTCAATGCAACGGGTGTACGACGCGTCGCACATTATACGTGATCAACGTTTCGTCTTCATGGTCCCATCTCATGAATCTTTAACCAAATTTCCAACAATGCTCCACCATGGAAAACTTTCTGGAGGTCTGCTCTATTCTTCGTGACTCACCCAGATATAGTATGTAAGAATTATGCATACAATAGTAATACCAAATTTCAAGCTTCCATCGCGAAAAACTTTGATCTATTAAGAAACAGAAATTCACATGTTAGAAATGGTTTTCAATGATTCACTTGTTTAGGGATTTTTAATTCTACTTGAACAATCAATATAAAATCAAATTAAATACTTAACCTTCCTATCGATTTTTATTAATTAAACAATGCATTAATTTTTTCACGAATCGCAATCTTCCTTCAGAATTTCTATTTCAGCTAACTTCAAAAAATTATACCTTCATAGACAACATGTTGCATTCAATGCTTACTATCTTCGTTTGTATCGTGTATTAGACATCAAAGGGTAAATCCTTATTAAACTCTTCATCAGACTACCCACGAAGCTTGAGAGCCTCGACCGGAATACGAAGGACGCCGGTTCGATGTCGTCCACGAGGTAATTACGCTCGTACATCGCGTGAATCGCTCTGCTCTTCTCAACATCCGAATTTCAAGGCCATACTAGGCGTGCTTGGATTTCGAATGTAACATGATCGAAGCACATTCACGATGCCCGATTCCTCAAATGTTACGACGCGTCCTTGCTTTCATCCTGGCTTGAATATAAAAAAAAAAAGGACTGCCGATACCACACCGATCTTGATTTCTTTTATTCTCTTCGTTTGATCTTTTCGAATGGAACAAAAGAGAGGGAAGTTGTGAGAGTTAGTAGCGATTTCTTTTCGTATGGAGACGATAACGAGCGACGTCGCGAATGGATATTCGTTGAAAAGGAAATCGAATGGCTAATTGTGTCGTTGATTATGAACGTGGTCTAAAGACATAAATTCTTACAATTTTTACTATTTCTTCCTCACACTTGCAATGTCGAAAATCAAAATTCCGATTTATCCGTGTTTTCTGGTAAGAATGAACGAAAGTATGAAATACGACTTATTTCGTAATCACCGGCACAATTGTTTGCCTAGGGACTTAATTAACAGTGAAGCTTCAACATAACCTACCTATTAGGGATACGAACGTGTATCGTGGATCTTACGTAGCGGATTGTTTTTAATTTTTAATTGACGTGTCATGCCTGGAGGACGTCCAGGTTCTTGAATAATGTTTAATGTAAGAAGACCCTCTAATAGAACTTCTTGTCGATCTTCTGGTGTAATAACATTAAATTGATGTACACATATATCGTGCTGTATGAGAATTTTACGATAAATAGATACGTTTACGTACAAAAGTTATAGTTGCGACGATTTGTTTATTCTTCGATGTATTATTACTTATTAGTTCAGGTTTGCTGTTGCGTGAAATTTCATCCATACTAAGACACTGGTAACACTTTCTGTTTTGTATAGATTATTAATTCTTTGCAGTAGAAGCTTCTTTAAAATTCCTGTTTTCCTAATTTATGGAAATTGAACGTCTGTTTTGCTCGCCTTACAAAATTTCCGCTGTTACAGAAGAATGCTACTTCAAGTTTTCACAATCATACATAAAACGGCAAATAACTGTAAAACGCTACAAGCTAAAGTAAAAGACAGAATTTACCTTTGTCACAAAGTTAAAGAGTCTGAGAACCTTGGCCGGAAAAGGCGTCGTCGTTCAGGTTTTTGTTCCTGGCTCGAAGCAAAGTTTCCTAACCGCGGGCTTCTGTCATGCATCGTTGCTCACGATATCTCGCAATCGCCAAGAGAAAAAGTGCGAATACTCGTTTCGCGTGTAATCATTGATAACCATCTGATGCAACTGGCAATTCGATATCGAATCACCTGGCGAAAATTGGCACCCCTTATTTCGATCTCTTGCAACATACTCGTAAGCACATTTATTTTAAGCACATTAATCTTCTTTATTTTATAATAATTTTATAAAAATAAATGGTTAAATACAAAAGATGCCAAACAATTTTTTAAAAATTGTATTTAACTACTGTTTCTCTTTGAATTTGGCTCTGCGCATGCGCAGCATCACGTTTGACAGAAATAACCTATTTTGTAGCCCTTATTATAAAAAGAAAATTAGATTTTTGAACGAATTAAAAAAAGTGAATAGAAAAATATTTTTAAGCACGAGACAATTCGACAATTTCGTAGTACAATATCTTACTGATATTTTCCGTAGAACTATTAATCAAATTCTCACGTAACCACGAGTGTGTAATACTAAGCTGAAAATACATTACATAATCTTTTAAACAGTGTAATTACGAAAAGAACACGATGTTGCTTCATCGTAATTACTGCTGTGCCATTAAAAGAAATATCCGATCATTTCAATAACTCGACAGAGGAAATTCAAATGAGAATCTATTCCTTACGTAACTCGTTGCAACTTCGCGATCTGTCGAAGAAATATTCGCACAACGAACTGTTAACCGACATTTCAGTATCCCCTGGTCAAGTTCAACCGTGTTAATGACCTCGACAGAACGTAGTCGAGAAAATGTACCTTCCGTTGACCTTCAGCGTCCAGCGGTTCGCTGTCCATTCTTTTATATACGACGATTTTGTGGAATATGAGCCTCGAAACACAAAAACACAGGCAAAAAACACGTCACCCTGTTTTACCATTCTAACGATCTCTGGATGTTTTTCAAGCGAGGTTAGAATTTGAAAAATATGTCGGCATTGAATGTAATAACTGTCCATCAAAGGTATGACCACTTCCTTTATCATTTATATACTATGAATTAAAAGGTTAGATAGGAAAGAAAGAATTTTAAGTGTTTTTACGAATTTCTGGAATGTCCAAGGTGAAAATCGTAACGGGAACCGTACGATGACGTGTATTGGGCAATCCAGCGGATGAACGACGGAATAAAAAATCGATAAGGATCACGAGGAGATTAATCGCAGCAAAAAGAGAGGGACCACGCGGGTTCACGGGCAGAGGAAACCCGCCTGATGAATTTTAAACGTCGCCAATCAGAAACTTGGCCCCGCGTGGGCGGAATGTTGATCGTGGAACGGACTGCACTCGGCCGCCGGTACGATTTGTTGTTTGCAAGCGGAACACGTGTCGTTGAAAGTGAAGCGCCGCATGACAAGAGCCGACCGCGATCTTAAAGCCTGATTCTTGGATCATCTCGTGATTTTTTTTCATCTCTGTTATGTGAAAAACGATGAAACGAGAGCAAGAAGACAGTGGAAGGTTTTTTTATGAAGATTTCTAATTACACTTCTATTCATAATTATTAGCACACTTACTGAATCTGAAGCAAATCTATACAGCGATTATAAAATTATGAAGAACCGAAAAAAAACATTCAACTTATAATCTCGTAATGCAATGACTATAGTCGATGGAAGAAATATAGCGAGGTCGTATATTAAAGCATTAACACATTGGTTACTGGCATCACATACACTACCGGCCAAAAGTTTGGAGCATTGAGCATTGCAATTTACACAAAAATTTTCAGAAGAAAGTCAGCGACTTTGAGAATTTTTTATCATTCGAATCAATTGATATGAGATAAATTGATAAAAGTAGAATTGAGATAAACTTCAAATCTATAAAAAATTAGCAGCAGATTTAATACTGATGAAAAGTCGGAAGTGATTCCAAACTCTTGGACGGTAGTGTATATGTATGTGACGGATAGTACCGATCTTATGACTTCGCTATATTTCTTCCACCGCCTATATATACATTTTTGCTGACATTTAGTACTAAATCTGGCGATAAAATGTAATTTAAATTATATAATACTTTCTGTACAAACATACTAGGTGTTCTAATATTTATGAACGGTACCATTGAAAGTAGCTTCTTCTTTAGGATAATATCAGAGTCCCTTATCTACATAAGTACACATTCTCTAGATACTGTGCATCTCTATTACAAGAATTTTCTAAGAATACTTTTAATTACTTGTCTCTTTCAACTCGTTAAATGTTTTAAAACACAGAATACACATCACGAGAGGCCTTAAAGTATGTAACAAGAATTTCAGGATTCTAAATTTAATAATTTATTGAGGCGGAATGGATGAGAGTAAAAAGGAAAACATGCCTACTTTAATAAATTGGGAACCTTGCCGAGCGACGTCAAATGTCTAAAATATTCAAAGTTAAAAAAAAATCAAACATTTTTGCAATCTGAGTCCTGGAACTTTCGTTGCATAATGTATCTTTGCAATTGACGCTCGCGAGACATTTAAAAGCGTGGATTAAAGGCACAGGGGACAGGGATAGCGTCGAGAAAAGCAAAGAGGCGCGTCATTCAAGGCCATCAGCGTAAATCTGGTCGATCGGCTCGGCAAACTGGTTGATTGTTCGAAAAGAATGGAATTTCACGCGACCGCCGCGGTATTCGCGAGCTCAGGTTCTCCAGCGTCCTTTTCGGTTCGATCGCCCGTTCACGATTTCCACATCGCCACTGCTCATATTTTCCCCCTATAGGTTGCGCAATTTGGCAATCACGTGGTAACCGAGACGGTCGAACATGATCCTAATCAAATCAAAAGCAGATAGTATACAAGAATTTGTGAGTTCTGTTCGGATGGTACAGTGATTGCGAAACTGGAAAAATTGAACGGAATGTAAAATCACGGGGAACAGGATATTCCGCGTGTTTTGCAATTATCTTTCATATTCTACGTGAGCACGCGTACCACTTGGTCAAGAAGCGAGACTGCCTCTGTGTGCCTCGGCTTTCTACCCGCGAAAAAGTTACTCTTTGTCAAACGCAATAGTGTAGGCTATTTGGAGAATTGTAGGGAACAGAATAAATATAAATTAGATAGATTGGTGTTTCAATTTTGTAATATTAACCTTTCGACCAACAACTCTAACACACTTTTGCATTGCAACTTTTGAAAACGAGAAGTTTTATTTGGAAAAGAAAAGAATGTGAATAAAACGTGAATTTTATATTTTAAAGTTTTTCGTAATATGGTATCTGTAGAAATGATCTCCTAATTTTGAGTTGTGCTGCAAATTAAGCATGTGGAGTGAAAAGAATGAAACGTTAAACAATAAAGAACAGAGAAAACAGAAATTATCTAAAATTTGTTGTTCGCAAACCAGCAAAATTTCTCCAATTAAAACATTTTTCAAATATCCATTACTATATATATAGTAGAATTTGAAATATCTAGAGCTACGAATAGCTGAAAGAAAGAAGCAGCCGCAAAATTAATCGTCCGCAACAGGTGTTCTCTACCTGTCGACCTAGTATTCCACCATTACCCGCCGCTGGCGGCTCTTCTTGCGCGTGACAATGTCGAACGCTGGCCTACGTAAATTCTATAAACTTCAGAGAGGCGAGAGAAATGCAACGGCGTCTCCAGTTTCATTTCCATAAAATGCTGCGTTACGAAACAAGTTCGTGAGAAGAAACGCAGATCGAGGAGGCTGCAGTTCGATAACCGAAATCCCATATTGAAATTAATAACAAGTTTCTTCTTGTTTAAGGCACAGAGGAAACGGTCAAGCTGGTGGAGGCTATAGGTGGCACTTGTTATGGTTATGTCTGCGACCTATGTGACAGAGAAGATGTTTATAAGAAAGCAAAACTGGTTAAGGAAGAAGTTGGGAAGGTGAGAATCACATAATATATGGAATAATTAGAGATCAATAACACGGAGACATTCAACCTTTCCATTTCAGATGTTCCTCAAGAATTCCTTAAACTTAATTGCGCTATTAACTGTAAAATAATGCACGACATTGTTTGGACGGTCAAGCAATAAATGTTTTATAAATTTTTCCATAGTATTAGCCTTAATGATCCTCTGTGATTCGCTTTTTTAGTATAAAAAATATTTTATTTTCTTGACCACGAATAGATTTGGGTAAAAAGATCATCAAAGCGTTGAGCAAGATGTTGAATCAAGAAGAATAATCAGTTTCTTAAATCTGTCATAAAATATTCATATTTCGTCATCGAAATATCCACATTAAATTCAACCGCAGTACCAATTAGCGAAAACACACTAATTATGCAAAAATGGCCAATTTTCTGGACCGCGAACAGACACTTCACAGTGTTGCAAGCGCAATTGTACTGTCCGTAAATATAAATTCATGTTGACAAGGGCGCGCCATAGCGAAATGTGTTTGCAAGATCGAAGGCCTCGAGAGTCGATACTCGCGTATTTCGCGATACTCTCGCTCCTAGGGACAAAGTATTGCAAAACCCCATGTTACGCCATAACGATGCAATCGTTGTCTGATCTGTTTCAAAAGCTTGGAGGAATATGAAATTTCGCATGTAGCCAAGCTAATGTTGTGTTTTCTCTTTAACGATGGCAGATCGATGCTTTAAATCACCTTAATTTAATCTCCATTAAGCAAGCAAATAAGTTAGGAAAGCATTTTCGATCGAAGCTGAATGAGATAATCGATTGTAATATGCACGTGGATTATGTTACAGGTGACCATTTTGATAAACAACGCCGGTGTGGCGAGCGGCATGAGGTTTATAGACACGCCGGACAAGCTCATTATCCGCACGATGGATGTAAACGTAATGAGCCACTTTTGGGTACGTCTATATTATTGTTCTGTTACTTTTTTTTTTACCGCCTCCTGTCTTTTGTAATTTATTTTGTGAATGCCGTGGGAATGCTTGAAGCAGTGGAAAAATTACATTACATGTCTTTTGTATCCAGCACTAACACAAAAATATCATAAATGACGTAATTGTGATAAATCTCTTCTCCTTGGAACATAACCTTATTCTACAAAAATTTCCACTCCTCTACAATGCAATAAACACACATAAAAATACCCGTATTGTATATTATAAAAAATCCAATGTCCTTCAAAAAGTCCCACTAAACTCTATAACCTCGTCTCAATAGAAGAGGATCCCAGGTCAGGTCCACGATTTGAGTTTCAAAGACGAGTCACGACAGGTCCAAGTGAGAGGCATTCTCATGTTCCCTCTGTTTAGGATTGTTGCCGTGGGTCAGGTTAGAAAACCGGTCAGATAGATGCAGCCAGCCATCCATGCTGTTGCGGTACATTCGCGGTTGCAACACGCGAGGGGCACGCTTGCCAAATGCAGCTATAGCTCGTTCAGCTCCCCAATACAGTCCCCTTAACTTACACATATGGTTGAAAAAGCAATTACATACTGCACGTTCAATTCTCGAAATGCTGCTTGCTAATGGACGAGAAATAATCTTCAAGTAGTAGAGACTTTCCATAGCCATCCATGACAACATTGTCCGTCATTATAGGTTAGGTACATCTAGCCAGAGCTTTTTTTTTCTCGACAGAAATACTAATAGCGACGATTTCGCGAGAGATTGGTCGACGTAACGGGATACGGAGTGAAAGTATACGGGGACATCATCCACACGGGGCGTCAACAGTATTCATACGAATGTTAGTAGAGCTAACAGTACGAAAGGAGAAGAAAAATTATAGCGTGTCCAGTTTTGCAGGCACTGTTTCGTCATTGATTTTTAATATGGCAATGTAAGAACCTGATAATAAAAGAAAAGAAGAAAAAGAAGGTGAGGTTGAAAGAGGGACAAGGTCTGCATGTTCGAAACTAATCTCTCTTTTGGCGACACCTTTCATTATAATTATATTTCGACGTGTAATTGCACCTCGTGTTTCCACATGTTTCGGAATTTTATCGATCCCACACCGCAATGAAATTCTTATTTAGTCAAGAATCTTACGTGTGTGACTTTCAAAAAACTCGAAGCCTCGAATCGTTTAGTTTTGGACTTTGTTCCGACGCTGTTACACGCCATATTACGCGTTGACAGTTTTACTTTCGAAAGTGAAAACTAGGGTTATAGTACAGGGAAGAAAATAGATTGGAGAAGTGGGTCGTTTCGAAGTAGCATAGTCGTGGACCCCTTATTGCATTCGATGTCACGGTTGTATCGATAGGATCTCAATTACTTCCCACAGTCGACTGGTGTCCCCCCGTCCTATACACATAACTCTACTAGAGTGTATTTGCAAATTACCACATATGCTACAATTATATTTATTTATGGTAATGACACATGGATGTTAGGAGTAAACATCGAACGTTTGTACTGAATAAAGTAGCCGAGTGTGTTCAATACATGGTACTCGTGCATTAAAGTCTGACTGATCAATCACGTTCCATGGAGGACCAAAAAATGTGAAAAGATATTTAAATTGCTACAGACAGAGAAGCAACTATATTTTTTCACTTATATACATTAATATATTATTTTGTAATGGAACAATTTGCATTTATTAATAGAGTTATTAAAAATTGTAATTCATCCCTTTTTTTTTTTAAGACGACAAAGGCATTTTTGCCTTCCATGATGGAGAGCAATAAAGGACATATCGTGAGCATTGCTAGCCTGGCTGGGCATTTAGGTGTACCACGATTAGTGGATTATTGTACGTCGAAGTTTGCAGCTATTGGATTTGAAGAGGCTCTTCATATGGAATTAGCGGCAAGTTAATCGATTTTTTATATCGATATTATAGGTTCATTTATATAAATATACCTACAAATTATTCGTCATATTTTTCAGGCTGAAGGGTACAATATTAATACCACGGTGATATGTCCATTCTTCATTCGAAGCACAGGCATGTTCGAGGACGTTTCGCCTAGGTATAACATCTTCCTTCCGTCGATTCCATGAATAATATTGTACGAGTCTTTATGTTCATACATCCGTATATACTTTGTTCTTCAGATTTTTTCCAAGGCTCAGCCCGAACGAAGTGGCCGACCGAGTTGTGTCCGCCATGAGATGCAATGAGAAGATCGCCGTTGTGCCTGGTTACCTTTATATTCTTCTCGTTGCAAAATGGTAAAAATTTTCAAATATAAATATAATTTTAATAAAACAAAAAGCTTACATGTTTATGCTAAAAGCTGATGTTAAAAGCTTATATGTTTTATTAAGCTTACTTTACAAATATTTTTTAATGTTTGTAGGGCCTTTCCATGGACTGTCGCGGGAATGTTCATCCGCGGTATAGTCTCGAACACACTCGGTTGCAACACAACAACAACTCCTGCCCCTAAGAAAGAAGTGATTCCCACTGTGTTACCCAAAAAATCTGACACCGTGAACATTCACCAGCAATTAACCAAACGTATCTCCAATTCCGAGAGGAAACCTTAATCTCGTGTTCAATCTGTTCGCAAGAAACATATCCCAGATCATATTTTCTATCGTTTTCCTTGGTCTCAGTTAAACAACGCGCCTGTAGGAATTATGGAACTTTCTAGCGAATATTCGTATCAAGTAATATCGATAACGGTCATGTTATTACGAAGTACACTTGTGCAAAACTCGTTTCAAAAATGAGCTTGTTCCCGAGCCAGTTATTGCGCAAAATTGAGGCAAGTCTCGTGAAATGAGAAGGTGGAAAGTAGTAGGTTTATTCTCCAAGCAAAGACAGCCTCAAAGGACTCAAGTCTTATGGAGAAGGAGATTAATTTCATGGAAAATGTACTTTGGTGTTCTTTTTTAGCCACGTTTTTGTGAAACAATGACGCGAATAGACGTAAAGATTTGAAAGATATTGTAAAATCGTAAACAGCGTATTATATCTTTTGGAAAAGTATTATACAATTTCGACAGATGTTATATAATTTTTAATGTTTTCGTACAATAACAATGAGATGTTATAATTACTTATAGAGTGTTTTAAGAGGAAACACTGGTCCAAATGACACGGGTACAATTTCTGTAATCGGCACTATGTGATACAATGAACAATTGTACGTTCCGTACTAGCATAAGAATAGCCTAAGGTTTTTTTATTTGTAATTAGTAACCTATGGTTGTAAAGGAATGAACAACGTGTATATTTATCAACCCCATGTAACATATTTGGACCAATTGTCGCGAAGTAATTCGCGAATATCACGCAAAAGAAATAAAGTTTGTGTCATTTTTACGATTTGACCCAATTTGAAACATACAGTGCCATATGTCTTCCCTGATACAAAGAATGATTGTTTTATAACTGAACATTGTAATAAAATCAAATATTCTACTCTTCCGCATTATTCATGAACATCAAACTCTAGAACAATTTTACAAATCGCTTGACCAATATAATTTTTCATGATTAACGACCTAATAACACTAAAAATTGTTCAATTAATGCCTAACATCTGATGCATAAAGATATTAGAAAACATGTGATGCAAAATGATCGACTTTCGCTATTACCTCAAACTTTTTATACAAACACTTCGACTTTAAAAAAAAATGTGCACTTTTTTCTAATACATACATATAAATATATATGAAATGTGGAGTAAAAGAAACATCGAATAAAAATAACAGATATATCATCCGAAGAAACGATCTCACAGTTATGTCATAAGCTGATAACATACTGGTTTCAAGGAAGGAATGATACACAACGATCGTTTTTATTCCTTCCAGTTACTATGTCAACGAAATGCACGCACAACAAGATACGCATTGCACAAACGATACATTGCAATCGCATTAGAGTGTACAAGCTGACATGTATCCATGCCCGATATATCTATCTAAATACCAGGAAATGTACATCTAAATATAAACAATGATCACACGTTTTCTCTTACATCTGATCAACATCATTTACATTGAAGAATATTTACCATTTTACAATCTATCAGCGGGGCAGAGTAAATTATTTGATACTCTTTCTAATCTTTGCTATAAGTATAATGATATGCGCGCGATAGCACACTCGTCATCGCATAATTGAGATATTCTCAAGTGGATGGACACACTTTCCACGTCTGGCATGAATATTGAGCGTATGTAAAGATCAAAGATATTTTCAAGTTTGCTTTTTACATGGAACGAAAACTTCTTCTCACTTTTGAATTAAGAAGTCAAGAGTGTTAAAAAAGGGTAAAAAAAGAAAAAATAAGCTGTTACGTAAAAATGCTGGGAGAATTAAAGTAAAATTTCAATTGATAATTGGCATTCATTTGAAATCGAACAAAAATCGTCGTTACTCTTCTCTGGAGAAGTAGGTCATCTGGCCATATGAATCTGCACAATTTTTAACATATTTTTATCGAGACACCCCGTACATATCAGTATTGATACTGTCTATCAAGCATATATAGATGACACAGTGGACAATGTTAGCTTACAACTAGAAATAGTAACAGCATTAGTTGTCATCTATTCTTCAGCAATGCTTCATCGGTAGAGTAGTTCAGTGTGAAAAACACTATAGTAAACATTAAAGAAGAATTCTGCTTAATTGCTCGATATCGTATCTATCGTTAATTGGTTTGGAAGATAAGATCGTTCCACTATTACGAAGCGATATCACATCCACGCAATCTTCAACCTTATTTTTTCAAAACGGTAACTGCCGGTGCGTCGTTATCATGGTGTAGATAACAGGAATAGTTACGCTTAGATTCTGTATGTGACGATTGCGCGAGTCGTGTTTCGAATTTTGTGTCGATTATCGCGAAAATAAGAGGAAAAGAACCAAGTATTATATCGTAGACCAAGAATTTCCTGGGGAAAATCGGATCTAGTCAAATTAACTGCTAAACGTTCACTTCGATCTGATCTTCCACTAAGAAGATGAGGATCTTCGGGAAGTTGGTGCTCGTGATTCTTCTCTCTCAAGAGTGGAGAACTTCTGACGCAGTAGGCATGAAGATCTTAAAACTGTGCATCTCTCAGAAGACGTGTGAGAGTTGTCTTCAGGCAAGCTCCTCCTGTGCTTGGTGCAGCGACTGGGTAAATGTCCCAAGATTCCTCTTCAACAGCGATAAATCTGTTACATCACTGAATTTAACTTCCACCTAACGCTACTATGTGTTACCACGTGTACTTTCAGTTATAAGGAGATAAGACGCGTAAATTAAAAGGAAATCTACTAACGCTTTTTGATCTATTCCTTTCCGTCTCTCTTCCTTACGTGAACTGATCTATAGTCAGAAAAGACAGTCAGTGACAAACAATATCCCTTGAAAAATAACGTTTTACACTACAATGTCCTACACAGTCTTACTCGAACTCTACGCTGGGAAGACCGCGATGCAACGTGCCAGAGAGATTGGAGCTATTCGGTTGTCCAACAGAGGAGATTCGTACCACTTCTTCAGGATCAAAGGAGGTTTTGGAAAACTCGAACTTTCAGGATATGGCAGCAGGACGAACACCCATTCAACTGAGGCCGCAGAGAATTAAAGTCAAGATCTCCTCCCACTCTAAGATCATGATTCCCATTCATTATCGACTGGCCAAGTATATATATATATACGTTTGTTTATCTCCATGAACGGCTTGTTTCATGAATGAGAATATTAAATGGAATTAAACGATACAAAATAATGTAGAAACTATCCACTGGATTTGTATTACTTGATGGACCTAACATGGTCAATGAAGGATGACAAGGACACTCTGGTCAGCTTAGGATGGAACATGAGCAATACTTTTGGCAAGATTACCAATGATTTTCGTCTAGGATTCGGCAGCTACGCTGACAAACCACTTATGCCAATGACCTTTCCTGGACATGAAGATAATCCTTGTAGAAGCGAGCATGCTGTTTGTTCACCACTTTACTCTTACTGGCACCACTTGAGACTGACCTATGATACTGAACAATTCATCAAAGAAGTACGTGTTAATTTCTAATTGGAAACCAATTGAAATCAGAGAGGATAGAATAAGATGAATTTCAGGTGAATAATAGTTTGGTTACCGGCAACGTGGATAATTTAGAAGGAGCACTGGATGGTCTGATGCAATCTATTCTCTGCACAGATGAAGTCGGTTGGGCGCCACAGGCGAGGAAGATTATTCTGGTGGCTACTGATGGACGTTTGCACTTCGCTGGTGATGGAAAGGTAATAAATAAACCAATCAGTAAGGCTGTTACATTACTCTCATATAATTTGCATACAGGTAATCCCCGTATAACACGATTGTTAGGTTCCAAAAATGAAAAAAAAACATGCTATTATATTTTTATAATTAAGAGAAATATCTTTATTAAAGCAATTTTCATCAAAAGTATAACATATTAATATGTATTAAATAAAAATAATATGTATTACTTTATTTCCGCCAGACATAGTTCAAGGCTACAAATTAATTCACATAAATGGAAAGCATAATTACTATTTCTTTAAAAAAGGTTGAATAATACTAATTTAAAAGTCTAATAAATCTTAAAATTCTGCAGTCAAATCCGATACGACATCCACGCTCGAATGAAAAATTTCAAATGAGATACCTTAAAAGCTTTTATTATGTTCCGTGTTGTTCGGGGATTTCCCTAATTTCAAATGAAATATTTTTTGCTTTTAAAAGCTCTTATTATGTTCCATATTGTTCGGGTATTTCCCTAATTCTCAAACCGTGTTAGAGTGAAACCGTGTTCTAGGATGCCGTGTTGCACGAGGGTTTTCCCCAATTCTCGAACCGTGTTAGAGCGAAACCATGTTATACAGGGGTTACCTGTACTTTAATACTATCCTTCTTATACCAAAACTATGTATGAATATGTAAATTTTCACTTTTTGTGAAATGATTTTAGAGCTGTATATTACAATTGTCTAGTAATAAAGAATACCATTCATCGTTCACGATAGACTCACAGTCATAAAATATATTCCAATACTAAATAATAATTTTCTTCCAACAAATTGATCAGCTAGGCGGTGTTGTGAAGCGTCCAGACTTCAAGTGCCACCTCGATGAGCGAAAACAGTACTCTCAAGCCACGAATTTCGATTATCCCTCGCTTGCAGAATTATCAAGACTATTACAGAAGCGTAAAATTAACTTGATATTCGCGGTGACCGAGGATCGACGCCTTGAATATGAGCTAACGGCAGCGTTGCTGCAAGAGAAAGCGCGTGTTGCTACTTTATCCAGCGACAGCTCTAATATTCTGGAGATTATCGAAAACTCTTATCATCAGATCACTTCAAAAGTAATCTTACGCGATAACTCGTCCAGTCCATTACGCGTGGAGTACTTTTCTAACTGCACTAGGAAAGATACTTCTGAGCATAACAACTCAGAGTGCGACGACATTCAGGAGGGTCAGGTGTACGACTTCAATGTGGTTCTATCCATTGATAAATGTCCAGCAGATGAGAACCAATGGGTACATGAAAATGATAAATTAATGTAAACAATATACAGAGCGTCCAAACATAAGCCGAACACCTAAATATCTTCTTTGTTTTTAATGATATAGGAAATGTTTAAAACACAATATGAATTTTTTCGAAGAAGGAAGGAAAATTTTTTAGACATTTTTTTCGAATTTTTTCAAGGTCACCGAAACCATAAAAACTGTGTTTTAAACATTTCTCATTTCATTAAGAATAAAAAAAGTATTTAGGTGTTGCTTGGACACTCTGTATGTTGCAGTATGAAGATAATATCTGATTGTTATTAGAAACAAACTGTTGTGATCGAGGATGCATTAGCCTCTGAAGTATCCAAAGTAGTAATCGACGTAGATCTTATATGCGGTTGCAACTGCAAAGATTCTGAAGATTCTCACTGCGAGCACGGGACGAACGAATGTGGGTTGTGCAAGTGTAATTTCGGCTGGTCTGGTAAGAAGAACACTTTAGACTCTTCTTCTGCAATAAGACCACTGATCTTGATGAAATTCATAGGTGAAACATGCAAATGTGATGAAAGTTCTCTCGTGAATAACGTGTTGCAGTGCATGGAACGTAATTCGACAAAAATTTGCTCCGAAAGGGGTGAGTGTGTCTGTGGAAAGTGCTTTTGCGACGAAGGGTACAAAGGGCAGTTTTGTGAGTGCACAGATTGTGATAAGGTAATGAGTATTTTTTGAATTCTGAATCTATTCAAAATCTGAACTCTTAAATAATATTTAAAAATAATTATACTCTTTAAAAATCGAGTAAATCTTCCTCTTGCAGATCGATGGAATCGAGTGTTCGAATCAAGGCACTTGTCAGTGTGGCGTCTGCCAGTGCATAGAGGGTTGGCAAGGGAATGCTTGTCAGTGTCCATCGACTGATGATCTCTGTATCGCGCCCGGAACTGAAGAAGTTTGCTCTGGTCATGGATATTGTGATTGTGGAGAGTGTCGGTTGGTGTCTTTTATCTATGAGGAAAATATTCTTCTTTTATAGATATATAAAGACATCTGGTGTTTAGGTGCAACGTTACTGCGCTAGACGAACTGTATTATCGAGGTACCTACTGTGAATCAACGATCAGTACCGGTGGTAGTGGCCTCTGCGTTCTTTATAATTCATGCGCCAATGCAACGATAAATGAACCAGATAGGGTGAACGAGTTCTGTCAAACGAATGTCACTACTTATAAAACTGAAATAGTGAAGTCTGTTGACGCAGGTAAATTGGAAGAAGCAATTACTATGATAAAGTAGTTGATGAGCTGATTGTCTGTTTCAGCAAACGAGCATTATTGCATTGCGGTGTCGGTGAAAGAGAAAACTATCTGTCACATACCGTACGTATACGAATTCCAGAAGAACAATACCGTCACTTTGAAGATCGGGGATAAGGTACACGTTTATGTAAAATATTGTTGCTATAATTTTTATTTTTAAAAATCTTTGTTTTATATCTTCAGATATGTAAAATTCAAATAAATACAGCAACCATTTCATTTACGATAATATTTGGAGCAGTTTTCATTATCCTGGTCACATGTTTACTGATTTGGAAGTAAGTTTAAATAGAATTTGGTTAGATTTTTATCGAACGCAGATATTGATCGTGAAATTTCCGTAGGTGTTGGACCTCTATACAAGACAAGAGGGAGTACGAGAAGTTCATACTGGAGCAAAAGAAAACTGTGTTCAGTCTGAATGATAATCCTCTGTTCAAGCCTGCCACAAGCCGATTCACGGTTCCGCCGATGTATAAAGAGGACTGAGAAATTTAATTGAACAACACCTTTCCCCGAATCGTCGGATTAATTTAGTTCATTTTCCCCGAGAGACGACTCAGTAGACTGCGTGATACTTTCATCTGACAACAAATTGTTCCAAAAATGGTTTCCAGGGGAAAATGTGACCGCCTGCGATTAAAATATTAAATTCTTGAATTTAAACTTTTACATTTAAATTTGAATTTTTGAATTTAAAAATTTTTAATTTTATATCTCTTACATCTTTTGTCGTATCTTGGACCACCCACGCGAATCCAAGAGGTTCCCTGAAAATAATATTTGCAAATGGTACGTTATCGACCCAATCAGCTTCGATCGAGGATCCATCGGGAAATATGTAGGTTCCTAGGCCGTTCATTGCTCCGTTTGAATCGATTTTACCTCGATACTGAGCGTCGTTGTTATACCTTTAACAACGAATTTTCAGCGTATTTATTTAATTGTAAGTCGTAGAATAAAGTTTATTACTTAATGTGAATATCACTAGTTGCAAAGGTATCGTTATCCCATTCCCCGTGATACACATCGAAATTATCAGTGGCATACGTTCCTTTACCTATATAAAACGATCGATTACCGCTTCAAGAAGCAAATAACGTTTCATAAAACATTACCTTGTTTCACTAAAAGAAATGGTTCGTAAACTAATTTGTATTCTCCTCCGTAAACATCTCCATTGAGAAATGTGAATTTTTCTGTGCCGGTTTTTACGTTTTGACTTAGAATTTCAGTTATGTTTGACTTTGTTGCTAGGCCAGCAGCCAGTTTTTTCATTTCGATTTAACCTCGATTTAACATTCAAATATTACGGATTATTAGCATTTAAAATTAAAGTGAAAAAAAAAATGGTAGGTCGATAAAACATTAAGTTCCTCCAATCGCCGCCGATATTGTTAGCGCTGAATTAGACGTAAGTCAGGCTACTCTAGTTAACGAATCACAGTTACCGTTCTATTTTATCAATGACACCGTTGGTTATAAGCCAGAAAACCTTGACATGGATTTTCAGTTCCAATGAGGAAGCGATCTTGCATCTCATTTCATTTTTACTTTCTTTTTTCTTTTATTTTCTTTACATCTCATAACCCGCGAAAAATGATCTGCGGCTTTTGAGAACCACCTTTAAACTTAAAGCCACGTGACCTTGCAAACGACCTCTAATTCGGTGCTAGTATCGTCCGTTCCTAGCTGAGTTTTACTATAACCCCTACATCATTGACACGTTTGGAACACGTTCGTTGTCCGAGTGTCCAAGCGAAAGCTCAGTTATAACGTTAAATTCCTCGCGACTTGCTACTAAAAACCGGTAGTAAAGGATTCCCGAATCATCTAAGATATGATACGAACGACGACAAGTCTACGTAATGAATTGGCACGCGCGTTACTACGAAATTCTGTGCGGACAAATACCGTAAGATCCATGGTCATACGATGTCTTCACAGAAAATATCTGCAAAGGTATTTGATTTTTTCACCACCATCATGTTTGCTCAATAGTTTGGGTATTCTGTCGTTCTCTAATTAAGTTTTGCATCATTGTTTCTAGTTAAGCTCAACGAATATTCCTTTCATCTTTCCATTTCCCTTGAAAACTTTTCCAATGTTGTATCTCCTTCCACCTGTTACTGCCTAATATGATTAAGATCATATCTGGAAAAATGTTGTACGTCATAATTGTTTCTTCTTGAGATAATAATTTTGTTGTAATGTTTGGTTTGCATAAATCTTCCATGCAGGCAATTGTTACATTTAAGATGTTTAGCAGCATAGATTGGTTTTTTACATTAAAGGAAAAATTTGAAAGTGAACTTCATGTTGTCTTCTGATTCTAAGCATTTTTTAGAGTAACACATTGCTTTCTTGCTTGGTATTCAGGATTCAGGTTCAAAATACCTTACGTCTTACTGTGACCCCATGGAAGCAACAATTAAGGTATTATGCAGATTATCCGGATCATGTCAAAGTACAACTTCCTGCATTGTCTCCTACCATGGAAACAGGCACTATTGTCAGTTGGCATAAGAAGGAAGGTAAGATAGATAATTTATTGTGTATGATGGAACTATTGATAATTTTAAATTTTGCAATTTTACTTTAGGTGATAAGTTGAATGAAGGTGACTTACTGGCAGAAATTGAAACGGATAAAGCGACAATGGGCTTTGAAACACCAGAAGAAGGCTATCTGGCAAAAATTATGGTAGCTGCAGGAACAAAAAATGTCCCTATTGGCAAACTAGTTTGTATAATTGTTCCAGACGAAGGTAGTGTAGCTGCCTTCAAAGATTTTAAGGATGATTCTCCAGCTGCCCCAACTCCTGCACCAGCTGCTCCTACACCATCCACTCCTCCTCCATCACCAGTAACACCACCAGCACCAGCTGCACCAGCAGCACCAGCAGTGCCACAACCTACCCCATCAGGGGATAGAATATATGTTACCCCATTAGCTAAAAAACTTGCAGCTGACAAAGGCCTTAGTTTGCAGGTAATTTTTTAATTAGGTAACAATTAGTTTATTAGAGACTTTGGTATTAATATATTTCTGTTTTTTTTCTTAAAGGGCTTAAAAGGTTCAGGACTGTATGGTGCCATAACATCTAAAGATTTAGAAGGTGCACCAGCTATGGCTGTACAACCTGCTATGGCAGCAGTAGCAGGTGCTCCAGGAGGAATAGATGTTCCTGTGTCCAACATTCGAGCAGTAATTGCTAAGCGTTTACTGGAAAGTAAACGATCTATTCCACATTATTACTTATCAATAGATGTGAAAATGGACGCTGCTTTAGAAATGCGGGAACGATTTAATAAGATGTTAGAGAAGGAGAAGGTAAAGCTTAGTGTAAACGATATCATTATCAAAGGAATGGCGATGGCTTGCAAAAAAGTACCTGAGGGTAACAGTGCTTGGATGGGAGAAGTTATTAGACAGTAGGTTATTCTTTATTATTAGTAGTATAAATTACAGCTACATCAATTAAATTAAATTTTTTTCTCTTTACAGATACAATAATGTTGATGTAAGTGTAGCAGTAAGTACAGAGAGCGGTCTAATCACACCAATAGTTTTCGGTGCAGATGGAAAGGGTATAGTTCAAATTAGCAAAGATGTAAAAGAATTGGCTACAAAAGCGAGGGAAGGAAAATTACAACCACAAGAGTTCCAAGGAGGAACTATCACTTTGTCAAATCTAGGAATGTTTGGCATTAAAAACTTCTCCGCGATTATAAATCCTCCCCAATCTATCATTCTTGCTGTAGGTACAACTGAAGCCAGGTTAATACCTGCCAAAAATGAAAAAGGGTACGTATTTTTTTAATCTATATTTTATTTAATATTTTACACCTAATTATTCATTTTTTTTTTTTTAGATTCATAACCTCCCAATTTATGTCTGTTACTGCCAGTTGCGATCATCGCACCGTAGACGGTGCAGTAGGCGCGCAGTGGTTAGCTGCTTTTAAGAGCTTTATGGAGAATCCAACGAATATGTTGTTATAGTAAATTCAACCGTTGAAATGTTCAATGGAGTAGTTTGAACGAGCGAAACTTATATGAGAAAAAAAGCATTGTTTTGTTCAGGTACGAAAGGTGATGATGAGTATCCTGTATATTTGTGTATAGTACAATGTCAAATTGTTTTATTTTACGCATTTGTAAATCGTCGATTTTTGATAGATGCACATTTTGAAGGGCACACTTTATTTCTTTTACGCAGAAGCATCATTGCGACACACAATTCAGGAATCAAGGTGTCACTAATATCATTAGGCCGAATTTCTTCCTATTCGATTTTAGAAATTTTATATATGTGGTTTTTCATTGAACATAAAGTACAAGACTGACGATTAATTTTATCGTTATAAAAACAAAAGAAACGATTCATCAAATTTAAATGTTACTTTATTATTTCCGTGAAAAACCACAAACTTCCCCAGCAATAGTAGTGGCCACGTGTAAATATGTGTATTTATGAAACAATATTACGGCCATCATTTATTGCAATGAATTCAATTGTAACTTAGGGGAACCTGTTGAAAAATGTGTCAAAATGTTTATAGTAAATAATATTCTATATGTACATCATATTTAATAAATTGTAACTTACAAGTTCACGGTTAGTTTTATTTCTGAACTTCTA
>NW_017100236.1:184256-209292 GCF_001263275.1 Habropoda laboriosa
TTTTACATATATATGTATATATAAAAAAATTAAAATAAAATGAAATTATGTAACAGTAATTAAATCTAATACAATATCGTTCATGAAGATCTTAAAAAAATAGCACTTTCAATTATAGTCGATCGGAGTGCCATCTATGAAGATTGTGTTTTTATCTGTCAAGCGTATTTTGTAAAGCATCATATATAAAATCAACGATTTAAATTATTCATAATGCCAATTTTAGATAAACGTAAAGGAGATGATATTTTAGCATTAGTTCCTGCCTCAAAAAGGACTAAAAATGAGGTGGTCTTCAGTAGTAGAGAAAAAGCAGTCGTACAAAATGTAAGCTAAACTAACCTTACATTTCTTGTACTTGGAAAATTTTTATAACAGAAATTTATGTTGTTATTTTATAGGGACCACCTAGAACATCATCTTTATTTGCATCTATTATGCTCCTTGAAGGACATCAAGGAGATATATTTTCTCTTGAATTTCATCCTGAGGGTCAATATCTTGCTTCAACAGGCTTTGATAGACAGATTTGTATGTTATCAGTAATTTTAGAATTTTTAATATATTCAATATATTTTATGATAATAATACATATGATACAAATTTTCAGTTATTTGGAATGTATATGGAGAATGTGAAAATATCTCTGTAATGTCAGGACATAGTGGAGCAATTATGGAATTACACTTTAGCCCTGATGGCAATCATTTATACACAGCCAGTACAGATATGACATTAGGTTTATGGGACATAGTTGTTGGAACTAGGATAAAAAAACTCAAAGGTCATACCTCATTTGTAAATTCTATCTCTGGAGCAAGGAGAGGTCTTACACAACTTTGTTCTGCTAGTGATGATAGCACAATACGTGTTTGGGATCCCAGAAAAAGAGGACAGTGTTACACTCTAAATAATACATATCAGGTAGTAGTGTTTCCTTAATAACTTCAAAATTTTTGAATTTTGATATTTATGAAGTTCTTTTTTTATTAACTTAGGTTACTGCTGTAACATTTAATGACACAGCAGAACAAGTTATTAGTGGGGGAATAGATAATGATATAAAAGTATGGGATTTAAGAAAAAATTCTATTCTCTATAAACTTAAAGGACACTCTGATACTATAACTGGATTAAGTCTTAGTCCAGATGGCTCTTATATTCTTTCTAATGCTATGGATAACACATTAAGAATTTGGGATGTCAGACCATTTGCCCCCTATGAACGGTGTGTCAAAATTCTTTCTGGACATCAACATAACTTTGAAAAGGTATGTTTCTGAATTTTTAATACATATGTTGTTAAAACTTTATAATCTTATTTACTTAAATAATTCCAGAATCTTCTGAGATGTGCATGGTCACCAGATGGTAGTAAAGTATCAGCTGGATCATCAGATAGATTTCACTATATTTGGGACACTACAAGTCGTAGGATATTATATAAATTGCCTGGTCACAATGGTTCTGTTAATGATATTGACTTCCATCCAAAAGAACCAATTGGTAATATATATACAGTAAAGATATATACAGTACATATATACAGTAAAGATTCTATAAGAGTTCGTTGGAACCGAATCATACCGTATTTGGTCTCATTTTAATCAGAAAAGTATCGTGGATATGTTAGTAAAAATTTTATCAACAAAACACAAAAAATAAAAAAGTTTCTCTTTTGTATTAGTGTTGTCTCACTGATATGTAGGTATTTAATATTTTAGGACTGCCTCGACTTTCGATACCTCTCTCTTCTTTGTCCGCTGTCTCTTTCTGCGTCCGTCGGTGTTGGTAAAATACAAACAGTTTGAAGAATCTAGTACCTATCCTGTGACTGTTCCACAGCGGTCCCGAATTTCGAACTCTTATCGAATCTTTACTGTATATCTATACAAAAATAACAAATTTTGAATCTTTAACTTACACTAATAAGTGGAATATATTTCTTGTTTTTAGTTTGTTCAGGATCCAGTGACAAGCAAATATATTTAGGGGAAATTGAACCTACACAATAAGTGAATTAGAATTATGTTTTCAATAATTTTTATATTTAAAGACTTGTACAAAATAAAATGTATAATACTGAATTAACATTTAGGTAAAAATGTTAATTTTCTTGTGGAGATTAATTATTTTATATCCTTCAATATTCCAATTTCCTTGTCAATAAAAAAAAATTGTATAAAAAAATATTGGTCATATATATTTTCTATTTGATATACAACTTAGATTACATAGATTTATCATACTTTTGTCATAGTTACAATCATCCATTTAAAGCGCGCTTATCGATCCACTCCTAGCTAGTTTGACATTGATTCAACTTCACGTGATATACTTTAGTATACTGGCGTTTCTACCTTTATTCGTTTATTTGTTATTGTCTTCCAAATTTTCTATTTATTCTACTTTTAAGGTACGTATTCTTTTTCTGCCTTTCTTTAATGAGAAATATTACATTAAAACATTCGAAATCATCTTGTAATATTATTTACTTGAATTTGGTGCATTGCAAAATATAACAAAATAAACTTGTATGCAATATTTGGCTCCAGAAATATTAGATTGTACAAATAAAATAGTTTTTAAATTTATTTCAATATTAAAATTTAATATTTATCCACTTTACATCGATTTAATTATTTATTTTGTATAACTTAACCCTTGTTTTTGTTATATGTGATATAAGAAAATTCTGTGAAATATCCTATAATATTATTTTTAGATTTGTAAGTTAATTTATTGTTATAAAAATGGCAACTCCATGGGCAAAAATCCAACCTGTAGAAGGACCAGTTAGTTTATTGGAAATAACTTCAGAACAACTTGCAATGAGTTTGCAAGAAAAGTAAGTAATATATAATTTCTCAAGTTTTTATTATGTTTAACTAAGAAAAATAAAAAAATATTCTCTTTTATTACTAGAGAACTAAAGCAGTGTCAGAATGAAACAATGGATGATGTAAATATTAAAGACTGTGCACTATATGAATCTAATGATACAGATAACGATGAAGTGATTGCACATATGTTACAAGATCAATTTAACAAAGAATATAACTTAATGCTGAAACGTACAGAGGAAAAATTCAATCGTGATGCTAAAGGTAAGAAATACTATTGATCATTCATATTTTAAATCATATAAGCTTTTTATTCTTTATAGTAAATATAACTTATACAAACTATCGAACTTCTCTGTCTGATGACCAGGATGATAAAGACACAGACATTGAAGACACAACCAGGGATTTTGATAGATTTGTGGTAAATATTTTGTACTGCTACACATAAAATTTTTTATTTGAAAATTTAATATTTGATATATATTTAATATTCTACAGAGTATAGAAAAACAATATGCTTCTATACCACGTTGTGGATATAAAAAAATGGGTGGCGAAGGATCTCAGATCATTACAAAACATGATATGTTAATGTCTTCAAGAATAAATGCCTGCAGAGTTTTACAATTTCCACCAGGTATTCATACAGGAGACACAGGAGGGTTTGATGTCAAACTAAACAATAAAGTGTTCAACAGCTTAAGAGCACACAGTCATGCTCAGTGTTCCAGACAAAAAGCAAAAGCACGACCACATACAAAATAAAACAATAAAATATCTTGTAATTGTAAATATATTGCAGTAATGTCCTTCAATTTGATTTTTCAAAATTATTCAGTATACGGTATTAAAACAATTATGTTTAACAGTAAATACTTTGTTAAATATCATAAAATTAGCATTACTATATTGTGATACAAAGGTACAAAAATAAATACATTTGTATTGTATTGTTTCAGTTTATTTTAATATGTGTTGTCATACAAAATTGTCACATCATTTCTATACAGTTTTCCTGCTTTAAATAGAACAAACTTCGTTATCATGTTGTATTCTTGTTACCAAAATTACTCTTTTACCAACAGTGTATAATCAAAGAATCGTTATAATATAAAAAAAAAAGACGATTTTTTATTGTTTTACAAAAATTTTTTTTCACATATTACACATATTAACATTTAATTATTAAATTTGATTGTTGTCCCGAATGGCCTTAGTGGCTAATCGAGATGAAACTTGGTGGGTGTTATGAGGATTGTGAAGGGACCCCACATATAAAATTTCAGCTTTAGCAATTCATCTATTGGGAAGATACGAGTTCTCATGTATAAGGTATTTTCTATGCTATTTGCTTGCTAATTATACACTTTATGTACTTAATTACTCTTTGAATGGACTCAGAATCAACATCGAATTGCTATGATATAATTATGATCGGTTTGTATGCTTTAAATATTGTAATGGACTACTATTCGCTTCGCGAAGTGTCTGGAAGCATCTAGCGTTGAAATTGTAATTCGAAGCGTCTAAAATTAAACAAAATCGCATCAGACACATGCACACATATAGAAAAGAGTTAGGTTATGTTAGAACATGGTTTACGTCAGAACCTATATCTTCCGAATGGGTGAATGCCTAAAGCTAAGATTTTATATTTGGAGTCTTTCCACATCCCTCATAACACCCACTAAGTTTTATTTCAATCGGTCACTGAAGTCATGCGGAACGATATTCATAAACTTTTATCGTTTATTCTTATCTTCTCGTTCGGATTTATTTTGCGATGATGATGGAACTTGTTCTTTTCTGCAAACAAAATTGGAAAAACTAACAAATGAACAGTTAATGAAATTTTTCACTTATATCATATTGGCTATCTTACATTTCGATAGGAAGTGATTCATTCAACTTCTTATCTATTAATTTCTGTCTCGCTTCATTTTCCTTCAAACTTTCTTTCATAAGCAAATTATATATTTGTCTAGTATTTAACCGGGAAGATGGATCGACAGCAGTTTTTTCGATGGTAGTCTTTAAAGATTCAAATATATTTTCCGTTTCTTCTTGTTTAGAAATTCGAGTAGCATTATCTGGAGTTTTTCCTAGTTGAAGTGTTCTTATGACTACAAAATATTAATCATTTTATTAATAAAACTTTTTCGTCATCAACTTGTTCAAAATCTACAATGCATTGTACCAGGTAAATCAATGTCTCTGTCTTTTTCCTCCGATAGTACACTCTCAAAGGAGTACCGCGGCGGATTCAAAATCTTCATTGTGTCTCTAGTTTCACCCAAAATCGCATCCGACATTTTTTCCTTAGTATGATCTGCGATGTTACTGATCGTTGTCTTCTGTGCTGGAACATTTTCCAACTCTATTCTGTCGTCAGTTCTAACCACGGGTCTTTCGGATGTGATACTTTCAAGATTTTCATTAAGTAACGAACGTTGGGGCGTGCGTCTATTTATCAGTCTACGGTACAGGGTAAGGGTACGCCGAACCGATGAATATAACCAATCATTTCTAAACAAGAAACATTTTTTACTAAGACGAAATTGTTCAGAGAGTGATTGACGATGATTAGTTACCTGTCGTGCAGGACTCCAAAAATTAAAAATAATGTGGCCACTGGAAATACCAGGTAAATAAACATTTTTAATATGTTTATAAATGGTGCTTCAGTGGATCATTTTGTCAATTGACTATAGTTCTCGACAAAAGACGATCGAGTAAGCCTACTAGATATCGTTGCGTGTATATAAAAAATAATGTAGGAAACTAAAAATTGTTATATTTTTCATCTTGTTCACCAGAAGATTTAATCGAAAAAAATCATTTAAATACCTAAGGCATTTATTGAAGTCACATTTATCATATTTAAATTTATTCACATTTAAAATTCACAATATTCACAAGTGAATAAACCTCTCTGAAATAACGTGTTCATAAACACATCGTTCCCGCTTTTTCTTCTTTTCTTCCTTTTTTTCCTTGATAAGACTAGACATGCTAGAAGATATGGTATTGCGTTTTTCACGTTTTTATGCAAAGTAATGAATATGTAAAGGCTCTAAATGTCTATAAAAACGATCCTCGTATAAATTATTTAATTTAGTCATTAGTTAAAGTAGCGGAACTATCTAAATATATTAAAAGTAACGAAATACTTTTTATACTATTATGTAGCCATTATATACTACGAAATCGAGTGTTTTGTAATTGAATTTCTACATCAATGACATCTTGCACAGTCTTAGTTGTTACATTTTGTCATACATTAAATTTCTTTTTTATGTGACTGTGAAGGTATTTGCAACGTATTTAGTTTAATTATTTGTTCCAAAAAAGCACTCAACTACACTTTATGCAGCAGATATGCTTGCATCTGATGCTTGGTATTGGTATAAAAATTATATTATAGTACAGTATAGTCAAATACACCGTATTTGATCCGAGTAAGTGAAGAGTTTGTTATTAGTAGCTAATGGTACTAAGAAATGCAATGAATTGTACAATAAAATGTTTACAAACGAAATATTTGTGTTCTGAAATGTGTTTATTTAAGCATTAAATGATAACAGAAAAGATAGCAATATTCAGCATCAGACACCAGCTGGTATTAAATGTTCGAGCATTCATGTATATACAGAAGAGTATCCAAAGGAAAATAAAGACGTATCAAAACTAGATCACAAAATGTGTATACAAAAGTTTACATTTAATGGTTAACAAATCTGATGCATTGCACAGATTGTTGTATTTCATTTTATCAAACGATTTATATATGCATGTGTATATTATGTGCATATTTATATATGTATAAATGCTATGAATTGCTCTTGAATATTTTATATTCTTTTATAGAACATTTAGAAGAAGCAATACAAATTCGTATTTTTGTTCGATTTCGTTCTTTTTTTTACAGAAAAAAACGTAGCATCAAAAGAAACAGCAATTCACGAACGTTTCAAGTAAACACCTTAAATGTGATAGATATTCGATTTTCAATATCCTAACGTTTATAAACCAATAATAACATACATACTAAACGATTTCCTTACAACCCACAAGTAAAGCAACAACAATTACTTCAACTTACAATGACAAGCGATCTTTTTCTTTTAAAGATAGACTTTAAAACATATATGATAACGTTTAATTTAGCCTTCGTACATAGAAGACTGAAAGACAACTCTTAATAAGAAAAGAAAGAAAAGAAAAAATATCCGCCGTTGCGTGTGCCTTCGTAAAATCGTGATATACAAAAAGAATCCGATTATTTTCTAAGAAGACTTTAGTCGTTTAACTTTTTTTCTCCCCTCTGATGCAGAAATTTGCATCGAGTATAATTTAATGTAATGAATAAATCTATTCCGCTCATTCATTGTATCTAATAGCATTTGTTTGATAAGTCTGATCAGAATTGAGACAGTAAAATGCAAAAGGAACCACACTTGCTAGAAATTTTTTTTATCGGTTATATTTAAAGTACAGATTTAAAACAATGCAACATTACAATAATATAGCTCTGCAATAATATAGCAATAATTTATAAAATTGTAAAGTATATATACATGTATATTAAATCTGTGCTTTAACTATAACATATTCACATTCTTGGTTTACCTATTATTTGATAAATTACTTACATTTCTTAGTCAGCTTATTAAAAGGATTTCTTTAAGCTAAAATGTATTAAGACAAATATAATAAATGTTTGGTGTACAGCTTTTGTGAAATCGTATTATATATAATATGTTCCTTTTTAGTTTCTACAACGAAATCTGTTCTTTTCTATTCAATGTGTACTTTAGTGAGCGTATAATTCACAGTACATGATAAATGTACTCGCAATTGATACGGTAGTTCTATGCAGAATATGCATTATAATTAAACGTTTTTTGATTTCTGTTTTTTTCCCCAATGTATTTTATATAAATCCATTGTAAAACTGCACACTCCTGGCACTGAACTACGTTTCACGTAAAATACTCGAAAGAATGCAGTACTGAAATATCAATAGAGGTTAATCATCTAAATCATTAATATGAAGAACTTCTCTGTGTGTTAATCCGGCATCCGATAATGTTAAGATTTCTCTACACGGATATAGAATTCTTTTCGGAAAACTGGTGGTTATTTCGAAACTTACTGGAGAATCCGGCTGACTAAATATCCAATGATACACATCCTAAACAATAAAATAATTTGTCATTATATTGAAATTGCATAATAAAAGAGAGTTAAGAACTAGGTAACTGACCTCTAACGTATCAGACATTAGGAAACGCCTTTTCATTGTCCTTTCACCCAGTTTAATTTGAAGATGACAAGCATTAGGATTACTAGGCTCTGGTTCATGAGGTACTTTACAAATAGTGAGTTCTTTCTCACGACGAATGCGTTGAATTTCCATTTCTTTTGCATTCAATTGTTCCTTTTTCTTAGCCTCTTGCTCTTCTCGTGCTCTTCGTTCCTCTTCTCTTCTACGATCTTTTTCTTGATCCGCACGTAACGATTCCTCGTATGCTTGATCTTGCTGTTGACGCAAAGATTGAGCAGCACTACGTTCCGCTCTGTATTGAAATGAATTGAATAACATTTAACCCAAATCAAATTAACATTGTAAATTAGACTCTCTTATATCCTTTTTACCTTTCTTGGCGAGCTCGTATTAAATTAATTTCGTTGTGACTTATAATTGTTTGCAAACGAGACATTAAGTCAGAGGGAGATGGCGTGCCTTCCATCCTACAATGTGAATGAATACATTTTTTAATTACATTAATTATAAGACAAAGCTACATATAAATTATTTAACATACCGGCCGACTATTGTCATTCTGTTGTCTTTCAAAACAATAACGGCTAGGAAAGGATAAGAACCAGATTTAAGAGCTTCTGCTACTTTGTAACCTTCACCTGATTGTACATTACATGCCCAAAATAAAGTGCGTGTGTTTATGTATCGAACAACTTCTAGATTACCTAATGTACCCCTGGATGTAAAAATTCAATTGCAATGATTTACTTTTATATAAATTTTATATCAAACAAGTGAACAAGTTGAAAGTGAATAATTGTACCTGCACCACTCATCAATATTTTGAGCTTCATCTTTATGTAGATATACCAACAAGAACCATAATTCTTGTTTTGCATCAGAAAGAGCTTGGCTGTATGAGCCTTGATAAAAAACAGGATGACTACTACCATAACGTTCTTCATAAGATCGAATGAAGCTGATCACATCTTCCACAGGATCAGAGGATACTTGAAATGAAATTAATATATTAACATCTGTTCTAAAATTGTTTTTTTTAAATCAACAGCATTAATAACTTACCAGGTCTAACATTTCTCCTAAATATTGAAAGAAGTAGCTGTAAGATACTGATCACCCTTTCGTAACATAGTGCAAAGATATACCATAGGTAACTACCCCTGCCACTGGAACTTCCAGAATAATGATAATATACTCTAGAACTACTATCATCAACAACTTGTGGTGGTCGTGATCTTGAATCTTGTGCATACATTGATGGCCTTCCTTCGTACAAATTTAATTGTTCCTAAATAAAAAGATGAGAACTTCTTACCCACAAAATAATCTAACATAAATGTACTTGTATCAGTAATTAAAAAGGCAATTAAAAAATATTAAAGTATTTAGATATACAAGATAAATACATGAACATATATATGTATATGTAATAGATTTTATATAAACAATAAAAATAAAGTATTTTGAACTTCAAGAGTTCTTTATGAATCCCTGAGATATTATTGTTACCTCTATTGCACAATTGACCTAAATATACTACACGAATATAGTTTTTTCAAAATCCTTGTAAAACAATTACATTTACTTCTTCATTTGTTCATGCAGTGTTACATTAATATAAGTTTGATTTTTACAATATTAATTAACATGCAAAGGGTAAACAGAAGGGAAAATCTACCTGAACTGCAACCTCCAAGTTCCAGTTATGCCTCTGCAAAACATCTCTACAGATTGACAGGTCTTCAATGCCAGTCAAATCCTAAAGCCAGCACAATAATATTACTCTATTATGCTTCGAAAAATTGAATTAAATATTGAATGATGCAGCATGTGAAACAGTGATTCACCTGAAACTGCAGGATCTTCTCAGTTTGATCACTGTTGAATCCGTTCAACTCGAAATCTGCCATATCAATATACTTTGTCGGCAAAAGACTAGAAACTCCTTGACGATCGTTTAGTTATTCAGTTCTATAGAACGATTCTGAATTCATCAGCTGATAGAAAAACCAGGCACTTGAGCAAAATTACGATCAAACTGCGCAAGCATTTGGAGCGTGATACCAAGTATGATTAACCTAACCTCAAGTATTCGCGGTCTCCAGTTTATGGACCTCCGTTCATTATTATCACGACACGTTTTGTCTCATCGCTTTGTTCTATACTCAATGTTGTCGGTGTCATGACTTTTTACGATAATTTACAGTTTCAAGGTTCTATTTCATGCGGCACGGTTTTAAGTGACGTCAGCTGCATGCATTGGTGAAACGACAGTCAACAGTCTTTCTTTATTGCCATTGGTAGAACGTTATTTCTGTTAGTAAGCAATAATGTGCACTTTAATTAATTAATACACGTTTTATATAAAAAAAATTCATAACAATTTTATGTAAACTCTGTATAAACAGATTTTTATCTTACAAGGCATTATTAGCAGACAAAATATGTATTAAAATTCAAGGAGGTACGTATGTAGTACGTATAAGTAAGTACAGAATTAACCAATGAAAAAATAGTACTCCATGGATACTGGACCTACAACTTCTTAAGAGTCATTTACCTTTGATTGTAAGATTGGTTATATCGTAGCACTGATGCTGTACGTGTTATGAAATATAGCAAATCAGTACGATGTGTTCTATTTCGTGATTTGTTATTCTGTTAGTTGAAATTTACATTGCACACCTGTTACTTTAAACATCAATTTGTGCGTAACTTTCACACGCTCGAATGAACGCGATGGCATCGAGTAATTGTATAGAGATTACAATTCAAAAGACATTAATTTCCATTATCGATATATCAATGAAAATGTAAGATCGGCGTAATAAAAGTTTATATATAGGGTGCGTCACGCAATTGGTATGGGTTATATCTCGAATTTGATAAGAGACAGAAAAAAACTGTTAAGGGAAAAATTGAATGGTATGGTAATGTCTATTTTCCTACGACTTCATTTTCTTCATAAGTGCAGCGATGCAAAACGATAAAAAACGACTTATCAAAAATCTGAGAAATCTCACGAAATATTGGTTTTTTAAACATTGTACCCTAATATTCGCGCAGAATTTTCCGAAGAGTTGATATGAATAAAAAAAAAATGCAATTCCATTAAAAATAACGTTCATTCCCAATTTTCGGATGCCTCGCTGCACTTATAAAAAAAAATGAAGTCGTAGGAAAATAAACATTACCATACCATTCAACTTTTACCTCAACAGTTTTTTTTATCTCTTACCAAATTCGAGGTACATATAATCCGTCCGTTACATGAGGCACCCTGTATATGAAAAATGAACTAAAACAACTTATTTCATTCCTCAGAAAGAACGAATTAGATATAATTAATGAATTGGTAAAAACGCATGGACAACTTCACACAGCAGTTATTGATGTGAATGAAGTATTAACTACTGTTGCCCAAAACATGAAGATAAATGTTAACAGTGTTTTGCAGAATGTTGATAACGAAAATGAATTGGAAGTTAACTTAAGGAATGTTTTGTCTGCTGCTGATTTCCAAGAGAAAATATTTGCATGTTTGAATAGAAAATAATGCCAATTTTTATTAACAATTATTCATTTTATATGAGAATCTTGAGGCTTTCACTGCCTTATGTGATACAATTTATTTATTTATTGTAAAATATATTAATAATCTTTTATATACAAAATATAAAAACAAGTAAAACATTTCTTGGGGGTTAATCATAATATTTATCAAGCTGGGAGCATCATTTACCTACGAATAAATTTATTATTAAATTTATTGTTAAAATTTTCATGTGTATAAAGTAAATAAGAAATGTAAATTATTTTTACCTGAAGGCACGATTTTAGTGCACGCTGTATATCCTGAACAGTAGTGCAAAAGTGTCCTTTACAACCAAACATTTCTAACATTCTTTCATAATGCGTTTCAGATGTTAAAGAATTTGGCGGTGTTCTAAAAATAAATACACAAATAATATTATCTATATCTGTGAATAAGCATGCAATAATAAAAAACTTACACTTGTGTTGCTTCTCCTGAAGCTTGTATTTGCCTGAACGTTTCACTATCTAACCCGCTATAAATACCATTATTATTTACAATGATAATAATAATAGGCAGCTTATACCTGAAACATTGAAAATTACCATAAAGATTATTTCTTTATTATTTCATTCGCTAAAAGCAATTACCTAAACATCGTTTCAATTTCCATGCCGGAAAATCCAAATGCACTGTCTCCTTCTACGCATAATACCCTTTTCGTGGGCGCATTGTTTTTACAATAAAGCGCAGCTGCTATAGCAAAGCCTAAGCCCACGCCCATAGTACCAAAGGTAGCGGCATCTAATCTATGACGGGGTTCGTTGTTCAATAAAATCGTTTTCCCAATATCCATTGTGTTAGCTCCTTCTGAGCAAATAATACAATCTATAAAAAGAATATTAATATATTTTATTATACATGTTTGTTCTATGACTTTAATTTATTTATACAAAAACAATTACTAACCAGAAGGAATGGTATCCTGAATATGTTTAAAAACAGTATAGTAATTTAAAGGTACCGAAGTATCCGCTGACATCCTCTAAAAAAATGTAGGAAAAAAAGGTAAATTATTTAATAAAAAAAATTTTAACATTTACATATAATACTTACTTGAATCATTGCTTTGTTTTTCTTCGATTTAACTACTAGATCTTTCCACCATGGGTTATTCTTTTCAATAGTCCATTTGCGTTCTTTCAAAATGGTAACAAGACCATCTACAGCTGTGGATATATCAGATTGAATGGCGACTGCAGAAGAAACAGAATTGTGCAACTCTTCTGGACAGAAGTCAATCTGAAATACCCAGATTAAATTTCTATTCCTGGATCATTACACAACTTTCACAAAAATTACAATACCTGTATCACTTTAACATCAGGCTGGAAACGTGGTGGTCGACCGAAATGTAACATCCAATTGAATCTGGCACCTAGTAACAAAATGACATCACTTTGTTGCAATGCATAAGTTCTTGCGCTGGAGACGCATCTTTCATCTGTATCTGGAACAACTCCTTTTCCCATTGGTGTCGGTAAGAAAGGAAGACCCGTCGAATATACCAGGCTACGGACTTCATTCTCAGCTCTGCCATAAGCAGCCCCTAAAATATAATTTTACAATTCTTATTGAAAGAATCTTCTGAAATGACCACTTACTGCTAATTACCTTTTCCTACAATCACTAATGGCTTTTTCGCACGCATGAGCAAACTAGCTGCTTGTTCAATTAATCGACGATCAGGAAATATCAATGGCGGTGGTGGACAGGGTGCAACCTTGTATATTTTTTCATGATTGACCGATTGAGTTAATAGCGTGGCTGGAAAATCCAAGTAAACGGCACCTAGAAATATTCATAATATAGAACCATGCAATACTTTGTGCTTCTATAACTAACCGTGTATAATAAACGTACCAGGTCGACCATAAGTAGAGAGTCGAACGGCCTTTTCCACGTGAAGCGGTATTAATGTTGCGGACGGTGGTCTAGCGGCGTATTTACAATAGGGCTTACAGGATTCTACCTGTGGCCATTCCTGAAAACCTCCAATACCCTCGTGGTCTTGAGCACACGATCCACCAATTACTATAACCGGCCTGCACAGAAATACGCACTGTCAGTGTTACAGAAAAAATAATTAATATTCGCTAATGGTTTTACACTTTTTAACATAGTTACTATATATGTATTTTCTTTAATAATATGGCACAATGAATGAGGACCGTGTTACATAATTGACTGTAATCGTTTTTCATACAAGATTACCATTTTTTTATGAAATAAAAGATGCGTGCATCTTGTCGGTGTATTAATTGTAATTCGAGAATACAATACAAGAACTTTAAACTATCGCAATAGGTTGCGTTAACGAATATCTCACGGTAAATGTATTAAATCTACACGTACTTTTTAATTTACAATTTGCACAACGGAGACATTGTTACATTATATGCTTACCAACAATTCACTTGAGCGTTCGCCATACCGCCTATAACATGAAGCAATCCCGGTCCAGATACACACAAAACTGCCGCTGGTTTTGCTAATTAAAAAAATTCAATTAATTACAATTAAATACAAGCGTAAGAAAGAATTGTTGGGCGTCATAATGAAAATTTTAATTAAATTCCTCCAATCATATGCTTGGCTTCGCGTGTAACGATTCCTTCCTACATTTTTATTAACGATTTGGATTTTTTTTTTCGCTTACTCGTTAGGTACCCATAAGCCTGCGCGGCATAGCAAGCGGCTTGCTCATTTCTAAATCCAAGGTACTGAAGACCCGCGATCTGCATGGACAGGGCCAGATCGATCACGGGATGTCCCATTATCCCAAAAACATATTCGACACCCTATGTAAAAAAAAATTGGGCGTAGTACTTTTTCAAAGTAAAAACGTAATGTACAATGCATGCATGTTATCAAGCTAACGCACGATTAACAGTCAGCCAGAAGGCGATAAAATATAAGGAAACTGAGTATACAATGAACAAGTTAATTGTATATTGTGCTTGTTTATCTATTTTTTTGTATTAAAAGCTAACAGGCATGATAAATCCTTTCTCCGGTAATAACTAGCTGAGTAGATTCAAATATCGAAACGAGTTCGAAGACAAACGTTCGAAAGTTTGCTGCACTACTTGTGCACGTAGTCATTATCAAGAAAGTTACTGCGTTGCAAAGGGAAAACAAATTTGTCTCTTGTGTATATTTCTAGAAACGAAAATGTCGAGTCTTTTTTACAACGTGTTAAAAATAACCATACATACTTTATTGTACAGCCATCGATTGGACAAGTGATTGGAATACGATTGAATAGGAAGATAATTAAAACGGAAACGACATGGATAAGGAACGAATTCCGCTTATATGGCAAAGAAAAAAACGTAAGTACTTACATGCCACTGACAATTCTACTGATTTGATACGAAATAAAAAAAATTATAAAGAAACATTAAAAAAAAAATTGTAGTAAACACTTTTTCTGATTGTTGATTATGCAGTTCATAATTCATACTACAGAGGGCAAGTTAGAAATATTTACGAAATTTCCAACTCTTTTTAACTTCCATTCATGATTCTCTTTTTCTTTATCTTCAAAATAAAATTAAAGAAAAAATATAGAGATGTAAGAATTTTTTCAACTTAAGTATTATGTTCTCTTTTTAAATTGTTCATTTAAAATTCAATTGAGCAGTAAGTTAATTGATTAGATGATTTCATTTGAAATGGAAAACAAAATGCTTTTTTCTTGTTTAATACCTTAATATTACTTGTCAGTTGATTCTACTTTGTTCAATGCGATAACCGCGTTATCGTGTTATATTGATGTTGCAATTTTTTGTAAATTTATGTATTTTTTATGAAATGACCTATAATTCCAATATATTTCGTGTACTGTACTGTTCGATTTATCATGATTATTACTATATCGAGAAGAAATCGATTCATAGATACACTCAACTAATGTTTAACAAATACTATTGCAAAAGCGAGAAAAAAAAAGTATAACAATAACTAAACAACCTATGGGTTGATACTTCATTTCATTTATTTTTAAAGAATGTCTCGATGATGACCAATAAAAATTGTATATAATATTGGCAAATATCTGCATTACATAACCTCTAAATGTTATTGCGATATTACTTAAGAAAAAACAAAAAAGAGAAAATAGTATAATTAGAAACAAGTAGCGAGAAAGATGTGTGACACGAAGAAAATTTAATACCTGTTCCTTCAGTGCCTCGGCCGTTATTTGATTTCCACTTTTCATCTTTGAATTAGTTCTGTTTTACCGATAGGAATAAGACGTTACGACCTGTGACAACTGCTTCGAGCAACTGTTCAATACACGCAGATGTATGCTTTCTCATACATTATCGCAGGTAGTCTGCCAATGAACTTTGGATCAAAGGAAAAGAAATACGATTTGGTTCAATAATTTTAATTGGCCTTTGATAAACTGTTTTCTAGAAAGTATCCCACCACTCAAATTGTTAATCTTTCACGATTATATACCAGTTCCACTTTTTCCTCCATTCAGAAAAATTTCGGAACTCTGCTTAGCAAGCTCGAGATAAATATTCGGGCATTGAAGTTTTATCATCTATAGAGTATTCCAAAAGAGGAACACCTAATTACTTCCTTTAGTTGGAAAATGGTTTCAAGATCATTGCAGTTGATTCCTAAAGTTCCGTACAAGGAATTGCAGACTCTTTTCTTCTGAGTATCACAATCGATGCTGATTAACATTCGACCACCCTGGTTCAATGTGAATTTTAATTAATAATTTAAGAAATAGAATATAACCTCTGGGTTCTTTCTAATGATTATGGAGAAATGCGATTTTACTGTAGGGGACACACAGCGGACAGGTCAATTTCCCAAACGCAGTCCTTTTATTACAAGCTCATGTATACCTTATACCTGCAAGCAGCGTTGTACGAAAAGAATAACGGGCCTTCGAATTATGACTTACAGGGTATTTACCTGAAACTTAAAGTACGCAGGAGGCTATTATTCCTCCGAGTCGAAAACTCGTTTTCACCGGCTCCTTTATTTCTAAGCTGCCTCATTGTCGATACGAGGGCCTCTTAAAATTTACTCGACCAACTCGAAAACCCATTTATTATAGTCTTGTAATAATTCATTTTGCAGGCGTTTCAATTATACTAGAATTATGGAAGTAGGCTAATTGTCAGATATGTATTCGTGTTTAATTCAATTTGTAACTATTTTTTAAATATACTTTCTACATTATTCTAAAGGAAATTTGTATAAGACGAAAAAGATTTAATCTTCATTGAATAAACTAATCATAGAGTTCAAACTAATCATACATTTTGATCGTCAAATTAAGCGTGAATCTAATTATGTAACTACCTGTTGCATCTCCATTGGTCTGATACGCTTGTAACGTGAATTTACTGGTAATAATCTCGATTGCAAATTAGTTTTGCACATCAAGACAGTATGAAATGGAAATATTAAGATTTTCAATCATCACCTTGGAAACGGAGAATATTTTACCTGCAAATTCGTCACTTGGCTGCCCATTGACCTTATCTGAAGTTGAAAATACGCTCCAGGTAGGATAGGCCCATTGAAAACGCCGCTGTGACGCGGAACCAGCGATTTATTTGAGCCATAGGATTTCGCCAGGAAATGCACGATGTTTATTGTCGAAGGGTACCGAATGGTCCCAATGGATAAGGCAACCTAACGGTTAAAGTGTATAATTATTTTCTACGGGGGACAGGTCTGTCCATGCAATTTATGGAAAAGCTTCCTACACGCTGCCAGCCTCCTCCTACCTGCGACACTTGAAAATAAGTATTAATATACGTGGAATATTTTCATTAATAATAATAACTCCTTGCGATTGTTGTACAGTGTCAATAATGATAACAAAATTCGTGCTCAATTTATGATTTTCTTACATATACAAACTGATGGATGAAATTCATGAAAAAAAAATCAAACAAAATTGAAACGCTTCAGAAATGATAGGTGGAATCTTTCCACTCTGGTTATGTAATCATCCTAGCCGAGTATCACATATTTTTTTATCTAAATTGAAGATCAAATTGTTTAATACTGGACATCCTACGTATGTATAATTTAACCACCTTCAATTTTTACCAGTGATTCGTTTTAAAATGTATAATAGTTTTTCATCGTGTTCCTTTTTTTTTTCCATCTTTAAGCTTCAAATAATTTCATCTACACATTAACACCTAATAATTGTTGATACTTCCCGCTTTTCCAACATCTACACGAAGAACTGATTCATAGTTTTTCCTTCCAATTAACACCCCGGCTTAATGGTTGACACCATCGTTGCCGCGTTATCGATAGCTATCAACAGGCGAAAGTTTACCAGTGGCGATTGAAGACAATGATGTCTTTGCATAACAGTAATCGCACTAATGTGCCGCGAATTCGATTCGAGCGGTAACGATAACTCGAATCGAAACGAGCATTTTTCCACGAGCCGCGATGAAATTCGATCGTGACCATTGCCCGTAGAACAAAACGTATCACTGAACGTCATCAATTGATTAAATACATGCATATAGAAATATATATATACATATATAAACGAGCAATCCAGTTTTGTTACGCCGCCGAAATACGTCGTAACATAACGGAAGAAGAATTTGACACAGAAATTCTGTGGTAGGAGCACGAATTCGTGGTGCAACCTCCCGTAGCGGTGGAATTACGTAAAACCCCGGCAAATTATTGAAAATTAAGGAAGCCGCGTTTGCGATGTCAAATCAGAGTCGCACAAAACAACACGCGACAACGACAGAGTACTCTCGCGTTTATGATCCGTATAGAGGAAGTTTATGAAGTACAAATAGAAGGTTAAGCGGGTAACGGAAATTGTAAAAAAAAAAAGAAAAATGAGACCATCACAGTAGAAATATAGATTAACAAAGTAAACAGGTTGCAGAAATGTTCAAATTTTTTAATTTCTAAATTAATAACTCTGTCTGAGAACAAATATACCTAGAAAATTGAATATCTACAAAAACGACTAATTTGTAAAGGCTCATTTTTATTAAAAATTTCTTGCTGCTTCTAAGCATTTCCTTCCTAAATTTTTATATACAGTCTATATATATTCTCACAATTGAAAAACATTTTTCATTGCAGTAAAGAACTCATTAATCATTTTCATAAATTTTAGTGCAAACATCAGCAAAAACGGTTGTATAATTAGTATTTTATCCCAACAGCATACGCATGGCATTTGTTTGCGGCAGAACGAATACATATTCAGCAGTTTTGCAACAAAAATCGCTGCGGGATACCCTGGGTTCTGCGTATCTCGAGAAAATGGTTATGGTCAAGCCAGCAGGGGTGGTTAGATCCTCGAAATTCGGTGTCCTTTCCCGTTGTCCCATGGAAGGGATGTACCTGGCTTCCCCACTTACTCTCACCTGCCGACCATTTAAATAGCCAGGCTGGATAACCGATGTCATCAGTCATTCCATAGTCAGTTTCGGGCGTGTTTCGTTGTTCGTTACGCTTTTCGCGTGATCTGTAATAAGTTGAATTTTTCTTCCTCTCTTCGTGCTTCTGAGCAATGTCTTGAGGAACCTTATCGAAGAGTGACGTTAGCTGGTGCGTGTCCAGTCCTAGCTGCTGAAACTGAAGAATGTACAAGAAGTTGTATATGAAATATTTTCCACGTGAGTGAAATATCTTTCAAATTCTATTTATCTTGCAATAGAAATTAGAAATTCGATTTTCTTTTGAATAATTTTAAACGGTTAAAATTGGAACAACGAGTAATTGGTACCAGAATTGATAGCAGCAACTTGCCGAATTTTCAGCGGCCGTCGACTCAGCCTCTAGACTCCTCGGCATAGTTTTCGAATCAGCCCGTTATTTAACCTTGTTAGACGATGATCACTTAGACTGCTTAGCTAATTTTCTTCCGCGGTAACTCCTGATTTCAACGCAATGAACGTTTATCCTTGTTCCTGTTTGAATTCGAATTTTTTCTTTAATATACATTCCTCGACCTCTTGATGATGTGTTAAGAACGCTCGAAGTCTCTATAGACTAACCCGTTTTTTTTTCTTCCTTTGATATTACATTGAAATCAGCTATTTTCCTGTCGATATGAATTCGTTCGGTCGGTTCGAGTGACCAAAGGGAAACTAACTTCTCGTTCGTAATAGTGCACGGAACGGGAGTAGCATTGGTAATCGAAGCGGTAACAATTTCGTAAATAACAGCATACTGTAACGATAGTTTGTAAATACGGCGGAATGCTTGGAAAGTGGTTGGGAACTTTCTTTGAAAGACACACTGTGTGCTAGGTAATGAGTCTTGTAGGAAAGTTTCTTACAGTGTTGCAGCAATGGCTATTTCTCCCGCGTTCTCCAATATAGAAAGTTACAAAATTCTATATTTTTCTGTTTGTAAAATATTTCACTAAGATCGTTTTATTCCAAAAAAGAAAAACAATGATATTTTCCATTTGCATATCGATAACATGTTATTTCGCACTCATGCGAATGAGTTTAGTTTGAAGTCGAAATAAAACAAATCAGTTTTTGAACGATCGAACAATCATGGTTGGCATGGTGATCTATCAAATTTCCATCAGTTGGTGTTTAGTTAGATAGTTGTCTTCACGTTTTCTTTATTCCTTCTTCTCGCGTGATGTTTATTCTCAAATCTATCTCGGAAAGATGCTCTGGTATATCCGGGTTCTTCAGTAGCTCTGATTCGCTATTTTGGAAATTACTGAGTAAGTGAAAAATGTAATGCGCGAATAACGAAATTTGTTGCTCAATATCATGTCGTAATTCATTCTTCATACATCACATATTTTATGGAAAAAAAACATCGCATAAATGAAACAGTGGAAAGCACTGTTCCCCAAGCATCGAACTCACCAAGTATTCTTTCATTTTACAGGATGGATCCCTACGAGAGTACTGATCTGCTTGATGATGTTCACGGCATGTTGGACCAATTACATGTGCCGTTTACAAATGCCAATCCTTGCTGTACCGATGATAAAAGCTCTGCCAGGTAACGCTACCGGAGGTGTGTGCAGGACAGAATCATCTCGGGCTCGTCGTGCACTCGCCTGGTTGGATCCTGGCGCTTGGTTGGAGGATCAAATTCTGGCTGAAAAATTAGAAGCAGCTGAGGCGGTTGTGAATCCAGAGGCACATAATATTCGAGTGCAAAGGGAGACAGAAGCGCGAGAAACTCGCAAATCAGGAGGCAGTATACAGCTGTTTAATGGTCTGCCTTTCGACTGGTCTACCAGCGTTCGAGGGCAGCTGATCGCTGCTTACAGCTATGGGAATGTTCCTGGCAATTTTCTGGGTGGTGTAATGGCTCTGAAGTGGGGAGCGAAGCGTGCGATTCTCTGGACATCAGTGATAGCATGTTTGGTGTCTCTGATCAGTCCTATCCTTGCACAACTCCACTGGGGCGTACTTTTAGTCTCCAGAATAATAATTGGCGTAACTGGTGGTGTGACTTTTCCAGCGTGTCACACTTTGGTCGCGAAATGGGCTCCTCCTGACGAGAAAGCTCGTTTCGTTTGGTCTTTGCTGGGTGGTACATTTGGTACTATTCTAACATATCCTATGGTAGCTGCAATCGCGGAGAAAACGACTTGGGAAAGCGGCTGGTACATCCCTGCGTTGATGATGATGATCTGGATTATTTTCTGGGCTATACTGGCATACGACTCGCCTGAGGAACATCCTGGTATCTCTGAAGAGGAGAAGCAGCTTATCCTAACGTGAGTGTGGAAAAGTTATCTATAAGAGTTTGAAAGTAGGAAGCTGATTACTAGATAAATAGGATAACAGATTACTCTGCATTATTAAAAATTTGTTTAAATAACTTTTAGCGCGCAGGAGGGCACAGTGAGGAGCGAGAAGCCTACGTTCAAAGAAACACCTTTGAAAGAAATATTCACTTCCATTCCGTTCATCAGTTTGGTCCTTTGCCACTTTGGAAATATGTTCCTTCTGTTCTTCTATCAGAACTCGATGATGTTGTATCTTACGAAGGCTCTTGGATTCGAGTTGACCAAGGGAGGAATAGCAGCTGGTCTACCATGGGCTGGAAGAATGATTCTTGGATTTTTCTTTAGCTGGGCCGGTGATATGATGAAAAGGAAACAAATTGTTTCTATTACCATACTTCGTAAGGGCGCTACTATATTCTGTAAGTATTTTCTACTTAAATATACATTTTAATCTAATTTTATCGTGAATGTCTATTATGCAATTAACATTTTATTGTTCTTCTGTTCAGCTCATCTTCTTCCTGGTATCTTCCTCATCCTAGTTGGCTACGTTGGATGCAGATTCGTCCTGGCTAATGTGTTCCTAGTGTTAGCACTTGGTTTCAACGGAGCGGCGAGCATCTCGAATTTATCCAACAATCAGGATCTTTCGCCAAACTTCGCTGGTTTCCTATACGGTATCATGAATACAATTGGTTGTACTTCAGGCATGATCATTTCACCTTTGACAGAAGAGATAGCCGGAAAATATGGGGTAAGTACCTTTCTATTTTTCTCGTGATTCTCTGTGCACCTTCACGGCTTTGCTTTGCATCCGCTTATCAGCTTTACTATGCTATAGTGGTAACAACAACAACAACAGCAGCAGCAGCAGCAATTTCTGTGGATTATCATCCATACGTTATGAATTAATTCCATAAATAATTACATAATTTTTTGTTTGTACACTCATCGTTGCGATAAAGATAGAACGGATATCTTGTTACAGGCTGATCGTAGAGGTGCTCTTGGCATATTCGAGACCTCAGTCCAGCCTTGTACTCTGTTGCATAACTCATAGTACGGGCAGTACTGGGGAATCGTGTGTGCGATGCATCCGAAATGAAACCGCTTTTTCTAACCATTCACAATAATTTCACTTCAGTCGTGCCTAGGATTTCACCTCAATTTACACGCTCTATTTTTATAATCTTACATTATGCCTGCGTGGATGTTCTTAAACGTGTTTCTTAGAAACGATATACATATATAACGCATCGCATGTAATTTTCGTATCATGTGCAGATGTACAAAGTATCAATTAATATGTCAATATCAAGATGCTGCATATTGACGCGAGAAATCGCAAAAGATCTCGTCTAAAAGCTAAACCTACTCACATCCATTCAGATTGTCGTGGTGGTGATGACTCGTGGGTACTACTTGTCTCTATATCATCGAATTTATAGTACGAGAAGTACCCACAAGTCACATCATCCTTTATCCGCTTGCGATGCAGTATCACACGTACACCCATCATCCAATGTGTTTCGTCATTGTCATCGCTCTTAACTACATTGTACACTCGTATGGGTATGTGTATTATGACGTATAATTTGTGTTGCTTACTACATAACGCTTGTGCTTTTACATGTTATATTTTTCATGAATTACTACACACTTTAATAATTTAATAATCATTTCTTAACAATTGTCTTGATTGATATATATGTAATACGTGTTTATTTATTATTTCCTTGTAGAATCCTATTGACAGATGGCAGACGTTGTTCTGGATCGGTTCAGCGGTGTGCATAGTTTGCATGATCATTTTCTTATTCGGCGGAAGCGGAAACATCCAACCATGGAACGAAATTAAACCGCAGAGAGATGAAGAGCGTGCAAGGAATTAATAACTGGTGAAGACTGGAATTTTTGTTGACGTTCTGTGAAACGAAGAAGTTTGAAAAGCTAGTATTAAGGAATAAATTGTGAGTTACACGTTACGAACTTTCACTTCAATGAGAATTAGGATTGTCAATTTTACCGTCAATATTGATCGGGACGTTGACGATGTATTATGTATCGTGAAACGAAGAATAGTGCAAATATATTTTATAGATTTACCACGACACGAACATGTTTTATGTTCGTGAAAATTATAGCGCGACACTCGTTGGTCTTAGAATTTTCCAAGCGACGAATTTTGTACACTACATAAAATTCCTTTATTTTATATACGATTTAGAATGTTACGAAAAATATGATTATTGAACGTTTCGGTATTAAATAAATATATCTAAACAAAATCCAAAATTTACTTTCCACTTTACCTTTTTGTTAAATAGAAGATATTCATTTAGAAAATAAAAATAAAGTTTTAAAAGTACTCATGCGTGAAATTAAAATATAATATTTATTTTCTGATATAATTGAATATCTTATATAACTATCGGTGTCACATTACATAACGCGTACCGTACTTTGATTAAAGTAGAAATTCTTGCTATGTAATTGAGTATACATTATCTTGTCTAAAGATATCAAATTTTTGTATTCTAATTATTGAATAACATTTCGAATTTTTACAATGCTATAATTTTACAAAAAGAGGAAAAAGAATAAGTATTGCAAAGCGTACGCGCAGTATAAAACAGAGTCCACGTTTATTTTATAATACGTTTTATTCGTTTACTATACATTTATAATCACAAATACTTTATTTTAAGATGTTAATTTTTTTTAAATTACACTTACTAGTTAGTCGATGTTATTTCATAAGAATACCTAGTGTCAACGACTTGTCTTTCGGTAAAATAAATGAGTTCATCTCTATACGTAAAAAGGAAATATACCTGGATTAAAATATTTTGCAGACTTAGTAGCTAGCATTTTTAACAACGATAAAGCAACATTCTCTGCGCACACTTCATTCCAATCAAACTAGCATACTCTTTGATCTCATCTTCCTCTTGAGGCGTAACAGTTTGACGGTATTCCTTTTTGTAGATTTCGTAGGGCATCGCAACTTGGCGATACAAAACTAATACCTTAAAGTAAATAAGATTTATTAATTAAAAAAAAAAAACATTTAATTTCGTCAAAATAATTTCGCTTATTACCTTACGAACATCTACTATGCCATCTTCATCGATAGCATCAATATCATCGTTGAATCTACTATATTTTTCTTTATCTAATTTCAATAAACAGGGTTCTATATCGAACCAAGCATAAGTTTCGGGACATAATAGTTTTGACGGCTTTAGTCGTGCCTTGTACCGCATTTTGGGGCATGTGTGTATATAGAATCCCATGTAGTAATACTTCAAATCTTTTGCTACTTTATTGAACTGCCTTGTTAAGTAAACTTCTCGTAGGGAGCTGAATGAGATATATAAGTTAACAATAGTTTATTATACACTGTATGTAATTAAAATTTGTATCAACCTAAATGTTCCTAAAGAGAGATAGGAGTAGGCCGGATCGTAAAAAAAGTAAACGCTGGAAATACAAGACGGTAAAATGTCTATCACTCCAACTGCAATTAATTCATTATCTAACCAATATTGCTCATGAAA
>NW_017100236.1:209307-225649 GCF_001263275.1 Habropoda laboriosa
TTAATTGAGAAGCAAGCAGAAATGATACAATATCAACAATATCATACATAATTTTTTAAACGTCTAATACATTGATTAGCAACATGTAAAAGTGTTATTTTTATAAAATGAAATGGGAAACACAAAACACAAAATGTACCTGTAGAGGGCTTTTTACGAGAAATCTGAAGAATGATTCTTCATCTGATTCCTCTTCTGTTTCATCATAAATGGTCATTTGATATTTTTTGAAAAGCTTTGCACTTACTTTAAGCGTTTTAATAAACTCGTCCGACATTGTTCTCACCAATTTCATCTGATGAATTTAAGAGATAATTTGTTTGTTATAAACAAAGTATATAACGCATACATTTCACGAAGGTCCACTTTGCTCCAATAAAACATTAATGTTTTATTTTTCAGTAAAACTTTCTGTTGTATATTTTATATTTAATTAATACTGTTATAGAATCATTTAATGTAATTGTAATTATGTATGATATTATGTTTTATGAAGAAGCAGTGAAGTAAGTATTACAATTCTCTGCAGATAATGTCTTAAGATCAACAGAAAACCATAGAAATTGTAAAATTACCTGTAGAGGTGATTTCATAAGAAATCTTCTATATTGCTTCTCTGTAACTTTGTCTGCTAGAACTCCATTTATTGTTGTTTGATATTTTTTATATACTTCATAAGATTGTTTTGAGGTTTCTAAATATCCAGAGCTCATTGATGAAGTTCTAACTAGTTTTAGCTAGCAAAAGTCATAAATTTCATGTAACTGTATCAGAGTAATAGTCAAATTGAACTATTTAAATACTATAACTGAACTGAGTATTTGCAAAAGTATGAAGCAGTAAAGATGCCTTTAATTTTTTACAAAATGCCATCCTAATTTCGAAATTGGAGGAAAGGGGACCAACTTTTATAAAAAATACTTGCATGCAACATTTAGTGAGATATTTGAAAAAAGATATCCTACCTCCAATCTACTGTTCCCACTGTATACTTCATCAAATAATTCCTCTAAACTTTTAGCATGATTCTCTTGCTTGTTTTCTTTGAACATAGCATCTATTTCTTCTTGTGACTTTCCTTGAGCCAATAACTTATTCTGTTTTCGTTGTTTACGTAAAAGTTTTGCTTTCATACAAGGTTTTTGAGCAGAATTCATTTCTACTGACTGTAAACTTTGGGATGTACCATGGGAATCATTATTGTGACTTGATACAACAGGTACACTTTCAGAATTTTTCTTTTTCATGCCTGAATCACAGTTTTGTTTTCCTTTATCTGATACATTTGGTTGTAATCTTCCATTAACTTCATCATCAATAAATTTCACATTTATGTTAGAAATATTTTCTTCAGCTTTTAGAACACGTTTACTATGATTACAGGCTTCTCCAATATCTGTAATATAAATTGATTTCATGAGTATTAGAAGAATGCGAGGTACAGTTTTGAGTAGCTTTACCTATATTATCACGATGATCTTCCTCATATGTATCCATACTATCATCTTTTTGCAATTCATTTCTTAAAAATTTTGCCATTCTTTTTAGGATCTTTTTCTGTGATTTGGAAATTTTAAATTGCAGTGCCTCGCATCTAGGATAAATATTTAGGGATACAAAAAATTTTATATTTGTGATAGAATCACACTTGCAAAGCAATTTAAGATTATTTATCTTACTTAATAGTATACAGTGGACAACATGTTTGATCCATAATAGATTTGTAACAATAAGAACCACATCTTCTCCAACCTCTATCTATTAAAGTTTGGTAATCTTGAACAGTTAATGTATGTGCACCCATACCTGAAACATATGATATTTAAGAAGAAAGAGATAACATTTAAATAATAAAGGTGTTTTAATTTGCAAAAAATTAACATGACAGCAACAAACATTATATATACATGAAGCTGTCATGGAATGACATAACCTATTGTCAAAAGTATAAGATTGTATATGCATCAGTAAAACAAATTACAATAAAGTTTCTAACATTATAACACTTGCCATGACTGTAATTTGTGTTAGGATTGTTACAATAACCACATTTATATCTTTCTTGTTCACCATAATATTCGAAAATACTATACGATTGACTCGCCATTTTATACTGTTTATTTACTTTTTTTTATTATTATACCAACTACGATAACACAATTATCAACCAATATCATATAACCCTCAGAATGTTTCTATTATTTGATATAACTATTTATATCAATGTTAAATATGCCTAAGAATTTTTTTTTTCATTGTCGCATATTGTCACAAGAGGCAGTGATATCGTCATGTATAAACGTCCTGCAGACGGCAGTCTGCGGTATTCTTCTGTTTTCGCCACCTTTCTTTTCAACCTGGAAAAATCCACTTCTATGTGTTTTTTTCGGTGACCACAATTTGCGAACAAGTCGACTATACAATTGATACCGCTGATGTAACTATTACGTATTTACAAGTTAAATTTACTAAACGGGAAATGACAATACCACTGCCATCTTGATTCAGTTCTGAACAATAGCATTAAAACCTAAACTTTACATTGTTAAATTCAATATTTTCTAAGGATATCAGTTATTTGTATCTTTTTTTTCCAAAATTTTTTATGTTAAGTTACTCAAACTCAGAATTGTTTAGTTTTACGTGTAAAAATTGAATTACTATTTTATTCGTAAAATAATTGGCATTAAACAAAAATATTGGTTAAAGATAAAATGCTGATTACTTTATAAAAGTGTAAGTTGGTAAACAAAATTTAAGATAAAGTTTATATGCGATATTTTCAAGTATATAATATTTACAAATTGGTATCGCAATAAAGCGACAAAACGGATAATTTCGTATACGAACAATTTAAAAACATGCAGTTTTGGTATTATAAAAATATGTATCGTAAAATCAAGTGATTCCCCATGAATAATTATTATACAATTGTTATCAAACGAAAAATACAAATATTTTCTGATATAAAAAAGAAGAAATATTTAAAAATAATCAAGAAATTTTATTTCTATTTTAATTATCACAAAAATCTAAGTTGGCTGAACACGTTCACGTTTTACCCTTTTCATGAATGAAACTACTCCTGTTTTACAGCAACAGGCGTCTCTTACTACATAGAGTGAAACATCGATCTATTCCTTCGGGATACCCCCTTTTCTCGACTGGTTACAGTTTCCACTTCGCAGGGTAGTATCGACAATTTGAAATGCCTGTTCTAGCACGGGTTTATACTACTGTGCTTATAGATCATACACAATCATGTCACGTGACTGAATTTGATTATTCCACTAAATCCTTAAACTCTACAATACTTTTTTCTTTTACCAAACAACAATAGAGTTATTTTTAAATTACATACTTCACCTTCCAATATTACGAATAATAAAAATATCTACTTTAATTCTTCATCTCTCAAATGTAATTGTTTTCTTGAAGTGAATCAAACACTCCAACTATAAAAAGAAATTATTTAGCAGAGATTTCCACAGGATTAAGCTCTCGAGAATTTCTATAATTATGACTCAGACTTTTATAAGATCCCGATAGAGATACAATCGGAATCTTCGTACGAGGCTTAAAGTTCAACGATTCGACACTTGACTCGATCATCATCATCGATAAAGACAAATATTTAACCGTCGATCATTATCCACTGGAAAATTATTTTGGTCCTGGACTTGCGGTGCTTGTACAACGTCCCTGGATGTATCCACACTCCCCTCCTTCGAATCATTTCCTCACGGCGCGTATGTACGTTCCCCCACCATAGTGGGCTCTCGAAGCACGGGGATTCGTCGTTTCCAGAATCAACGGCTGACGTCAATGGGAACCAACCTTCGGGTCGAGCATGTCAAATTATATTATCTTACAGAAACTCGCCCCGTAATTACAGCGACGGTTGGCTCCTCTCTCTGGTTCGGTTGATATCCTCCGTGGAATAATCAGGCTTCCAGTTAGATTTCGCGGAAATTAACTTTTCCATTCTTCAAAAAAAAAAAAAAAAGAGAAGATAATACTATCGTAGAGGTTATGGTGACCAGTTGTTTTCTTAAGTTCGAGGAAAGAGCATCTCCTTTGACGGAGGTCGAGGGTGTCGCGTTAATTTTTCCCGATACTTGGGTAAAAATTAACAACGATCGCGTGCTTCCCTTCCCTCTGACCTTTCGTATTTTGCAAAACTCGCCATGGAATGGAACGCAGGTGTAATTCATATCGTAGTAACCCTAACCCTTTCGCTACTGAGAATGACTATAGTCACTCATTAACATTTTATATATATAAATTAATAATAATTCAATAAACAAAATATAATTGTATTTTTTTTTAACCTGTTAACTGGGTTATTCGTGAACTAAAAACACCCTTTATGCAGGCAGCTATAAAACGATTTCTTCTTATTTTATTTTTCGGAGGTATGAACTTTCAAGAATGTTCTGTTAAATTTTTGTAGTAAAATTCAAAGTATTTTGGCTTTTACAGCCTTTTGTAGTAAACGGCACTACCTTCACCGCTTCGGCAATACCTAGCTCATCTCTATATGTTTCTATTGTACTATCCCTTTCTGACGTGAAGTAACACAGTAGTATAACCCTTTTTATTGTGACTGTATAGTGCAGTGATACATCGCAAATGAATAAATATGTTCTGGCATTGCCGATTAGTCACAAGAACGTATATCACATGAAAAACTTTAAACGTGTTTTTCTCGAAACGTACTTTTTTCAACTGACGAAAGTAAAATAAAAGAAACTAACAACCGATCAATCTGAAATTTTAACAAGTCAGTCTACATACCATTGGCTGTTGCAGGTATCGCATTTACATTTCTATGTTGAAAATTTCATATTTTTTACGTCGAGAAACTTAAACTTTGAATGCACGTCATTTTGTTCAATTTTGACTTATATGGTTAATTCTGATACCTGTAATAACAGCACTCATACTTATTGTAAATTTTCTTGATATTTTTGTTTTGGATGAGTCTGTGAGCTGAAATCACTTCCGCCAGCGAGGCTTGTTTTTGTTAAAGGCGCTCTCTTTATCTCCAGATATAGCATTAAAAAAAACAATGGAAAAGTTATTTAAAAAATTGTTTAACAGGCTTTATAACTGCCTTAATATATGAAAAAAGTTTGACATTGCTACCCATTGTAGAACACTGAAAAAAAGATTCTGGATATAGCCAAAATTTACGACGTATAGATTAGAATACCCCCTTAACTCGTCATACTCAGCTAACATTGGAAAAAGTTGTTTGGAAAAATTCGACTTTTTTTCACTATGTCTTGACAATAGGGTTAAATAAACGATGTTAGATTAATGATTCTCTTCCACTGAGTTCGAGCAAAAAAGAAAATTAAACGATGAAGGTATTTTCTTATCGTCATTATGCAGCGATTGCATCTATTAAGGTGATCCGTATCGTGGAGCAGCCGTTGTACTCGGCCCCGTACTACCTGGTAGAACGTCGCGTCGTTAGCTCGCAAAAAAGCCGAGAGCGCGGTTGTTTTTGTGCAACTACTTGAATTCGCGCAAGCGTGCGGCCGATTCTTTAGAAATAGGTCAATTACGGAGATACGTGGTGCGGTGTCGGGATGCGTCGTATCTCAAGTAAACACTTTACTAAAGATCGGTTGCCTCCAAGAATTCACCTCCTCAGAGAATTACGTTTAATCCCATGCTGTACACCTCCTTCGACATTCTGCTTTACCATCTGAAAACGGTGAAAACGTGTCAAATTAAAAGAGACGTGAACTATAACCATAAATTATACCCAATTTAATCATGTGACTTTTCATTTCCTTCCACGCTGAAAAGCAATTCTTTCCCGCTCGTCGAACACGTCGAATCCGTGCAATCATTCACCAAAGGGTTGCTCGAGTGACAGTTTGAGGAAAACACCATGGAATTCAAGGGTGTCTCGAATATACCATGTCGTAAATATTTCAAGGATGCTCTTGGACGATAAATGTTTTGTCATAAGACGTCAGTGTGGTTATAGAGAGGAGAGGGGAAGAATGAAGTAGCAAAACTTCGCACGTCGCTAGATATCCACCCTTCTTCTCTATCTTCTTCTTCTTTTTCTCTTTCTCATACACGATGGAAAACATGCGTGGGTGTTCGTGGGCGTTATACGCTGGCGTAGGCGTACGGCCTGTTGCGGGGGCTGAAGAAAAGTGGCCGGGGACTGAATACGGAAAACGCTGCTACAATTCCTTCCCCGCAACCCTCCAGCCTCCTCTGTGCCAGTAGCTGGTGTTCCAGACGTGAAGAGAAATACGAATTTGCGCCGAGAATTTGGAGAGAACGAGCCGCGATATAAACTTGGGAAAATATTATTCGTCGAGAGCGTTCGTTCAATGAATTGACATCGAGAGGGCTTGTTTTAATTACGGATTACGCTGTTTCCTTCCTTTCTTCCTCAATCTGCAAGCTGAATAGATTAATAGAATGTTAGATATGAAAATAGGATTTTAAACGTGAATTGAATCGTAATTAATTCAAGAGAGAATTTTTCTTTCCATACAAGATTGTGGAAGTGGATTGCATAAACGGCGCAGTTCGATCGAATCCCAGGAAGAGAAGTTTTAATTAGCCCACGTTTTCTCAGAATCGAGCGTTTAACGACAGATCAATTACGAGAACTATGTAGGAATTTTTCTAACTCCCTTAAAATAAAGGAGAATCCACGTTATCGTATACAGAATGCTTAAAAAAAATGTTAATACTTACATTATCGTTTATAAATATTTACACACTCATTTATTCATAATGAGCAAGGATTTAACTTGTTTTGTAACCCTTATTTTAACCCTAGAGCAGTCTTCGGGTCTTTTTTGACCCACCGCCTTCTTATACTTTTAGTAACTTTTGCTGTTATCAAGTTTACGTTCCTTAACATTATTTTAAACGTTTATTGTCTAGGTTTATATGTCGTGTTGGAAACAAAAATTATTACACATAAGGTCTTAGGTCCTTTTTGACCCAAAAGTTTGAAGTGTGCAGTCAAAACGAAGAACGCAGTAGGGTTAGACAGTATAATTCTTTTGAAAAATTTATCACATTTTTGAATAAAGAAAAATAATACTTATGAGTATTTTAATATTATATTAAATAATACTTATGAGAAGTAACTTCTTCAGAGAAATAGAACTGATAACATAGTGTATCATATTAACACATGTACTTTGTCTTCGAAGAGTCTCTACTTTATCACCATCATTGTCAACACATTCTTGGAATCTTGTCCAAGTAGTTCCCAGAGCCCTGGGACACATTCTTTTCAGCATTGTTACAATCACAATTTTCTGTCAGAGTCTAAAACATATACATGTACAAATTCTCCATATAAATGTTCATATTTTTCTGAAACAACCTGTACTTATAAAAACTTCAAAAGTACTATAAATAAAACAACTTCATAAAAGTGAAACTAGGATCACGAACATAGTATCCATTGATAAAACCTTTCAGTATTAATAAAAAATTACACAGAGCAAATTGCAGCTAAGGAAAATGAAGCTTAATTGAAACAGGACGCCACTGAAGGGAACTTCTTCTCAAAGGACGAATTCTTAAAACAATAAGGGACGAAGATGCGACAGAGAAGAAAAGATTTCAAGGATAGCCGGAGGATCCGGCTTGGGTCATCGCGTGGGCAGACGTATTTCGTGGCGCACAATAGCTAGTGTGTGTATACACGTTTTGTGGCGCGCGTGTGCACGTCATATCACCTCGTGGAGGCTCGGTAGGGGTTGCTTTTCAGGGTAGGGGCGCCTACCGTTCACTAAGGTGGGGGTGGTTGATCGACCGTACCCTCCGCCGGTTTTCTAGCCGTCCTGCTCAGCCCCGACGTTCATTCTACCTCGATCAGCCGAACTCGCCAGTTCTATGCATCATCCTCTCACGGCAGGAAGTCGAAGAATACCGACCGGAACACACCTGGAACAGAGAGAACAGTTGAAGAGACAATCGTTGACAAAGGTGAAGAAACTTGTCTTTCGATATTATATGAATTTTATTTAGACCTCCTTGTTAGTTCTTTCTGAGAAAAAATTCGAATCCTTCGATCGATTTAATTGTCCAAGTTTCGTGTGAGATAAAGACCCGCTAAAATTGCTCGCGTATAAATAGAAGGGTAAGAATAGGGACTTGTCCGAGTAGATTTCTTATCGGGTATAATTTTACTTCCTTGAACCCCTGGTTTTAAATAGAACTTCATCATGTTCTAAAATTTGTTGGTTTGAAAGGAGTAAGTCTGGAGTTGCTTGAAATTATTCCTGAAAGGTTCGGAATTTATTTAGGTACTTTAGGTTATAAGCATTAAGGATTTAATTTAATTGGTTTTGTGAAAGTAATGTCGATGCTTCGCTCATCTTTGGTTTTGTCAATGAAAGCACAGTGAATGAAATGTATTTTTAATTGCGAGTTGCATAGACGCGTATACAAACGCGATAAATGACTATAGTATTTCTAGACGCAACAAGTGTGCGATTTCTGGGTCTACTATATCCGGTTTAGCTTTATTTCCTGGCCAGCTTTAATTGCATCGTTTTATCGCTCGTATCAGATTACAAACATTTTTTTTCGCTTGTTGATCTTGCTAATATTTCGATAAAGTATTAACGAAACAAAAATATAAATATTCTTATGAATGAAGGAAAAGAATTATGATATTCCTATAAGAACGTAAATTAAATCACACGTATGTAACTAAAATATCCCTTTGAACCCTGATATTTCGAACTAATGGAATGTCCATTACGAACAGTCGATTATGAGTTTCAAAGCCGCTGCCTCTGTTGAGATTTAGTTAATTACATAACTAATTAGCGATAACTCCCTTGTACACGGTGCGTCGACGTAAACTAATTGTTCGTGTGTTGCGGAGAGTTCGTAATTAAATTATCAGCGTCACTTGATAAGGCTAGGAGAGTTTCAAGCATCTCTTCCCTGGAACATACAAACTATAAATCTGTTTCACTTCCTGTAAATTGTTTTACTTAAATTCATTTTTTATTTATTGAAAAATAAAAAGTTTGGGAAGCTATACGTTTACGTGGTTGTAGAACAAGATCTAGAGTCATGAAACTTTTCAATTAGCCCCAAGTGATGAACAATTCTCAAAGATATAGACTTAGATCATCCCTGTGGGGGACTTAGATTTTCACGAAATTGTAAAAAATACTCGAGGCAATCTCTTATGGAACTTCCAACATGTATGTCCGTTAATCTTTCACATGCAATGGAAATAGATTCCTGACATTTCGCATTATGTGACATTTAAGCTTCTTTCATAGAGTGACCTGCTGTCTTTATTTGCCTGTGCTCGTGACGACTGTAAACTTCGACCTGTGTACACGAAAGAAACACATTATAACAACTGTATTCTTTGTCATAAGAAAAAAAAATGAAAAAATTTTTGTCCTTCATGACAAAGGAACCAATTTATTCTTTTTCAGATGATGTTTCCCTGGCTAAAATTACTGGCTCTATGCTCCCTCCTCGCGATGGCTCAGTCTTTGCCAACGAATATGGCAGACGACGCGAAAAAGACTGAACAAACGATGAGACCAAAACGTAAGAGATATTTTCTTAGAATTTTAAGATTATAGGTGATAATTACAGTGCGGGATAAAATGATAGGACGATAATGAAAAATTTGTAATTGCTATAAAAATATTATTTTGTTTTAGCTAAACGAGCACAGGAGATGCTGATGTTTGGCAACCAACAGAATCGCCAGGCGGAGAGCAACCCTAGCGCGTCTTATTCGTCGAATGCAGAAAAGAGTAAACGTCCATTTATCAACAATATATTTCTAATTAATAAAATTAGTACTTATAACTATTTCATTATTTTAGGAACTTTAGCTGCATCAGGATTAGGTGGACTAAAAGCAGTTCTCGCCGAAGAAGAGAAATCACCACGCTCTAACATACCCAATAACCCCATCTACGATCGCGATTCTTATTCTCCATACGACAAGAACTACGAGTAAGTGTCATATAATAAAGATAAAATGATACCTCTAAAATTTCACATAAAACCAGATTACTAAATGGAATGATTTATTTCTGTTACAGCTACGGCAAGGTTCTGGTTAACGCACTAGGTGACGAGATGCCCCAGGTATGGGACTTTCCTCCAGACTCCCGCTACTACTTGAATGAATATCGTCGAAAGAGGTCAGAGAAGTCTGCGATCACTGGATCGACAACCGTGAAACCGTCGACAACTTCATACCAGTCTCCAACATCCACTCAGCAGTCGGTACAGGCGCAAGTGAAGAGAAGGTAAGTCAAAATATCGAATTTTACAGTTTGAGGTTATTAAAGAATGCAATAGGAAATAAAGTAGAAATTATCGTCGCGTTAGCTACTATTTTCTCTCCTCATGTTCGCTTTACGGTATTTTCAAAATGCATACACTGTTTACAAGATAGTTATATCATGTTGTTTTCATAGTTGATATAATCACATGAAGAGAAGTTGAGACAAAATAACGAACTGTAAAGTTTTAGGTTATTAAAGAATACAAACGGAAAGAAAGTAGAAAATATTGTTAAAAAAAAATGATGGAATTAGCTAGTAACCCTCTACCCGTGTTTGTTCACAAAATTCACAAGCTACATACATATACTGTTTACGAGACAGTTACATGATGTTTTCATCGTTGATATGAGCGGGTTTCACGGGATATGTTAAGGCGAATTCACCTGTGGAACAGGCAGGAACAGGCAATCGACTCTGTAACCCGCCCGTAATTCCCACCCCTACGAGAGAGCTCGCCCTTCCCGTCCTCTTACTCGGTACATCCCTCTTTTTCTTCGACGTTTCTTCTGAATGGGGATGAGAGGGCTGGCGAGGGCGTTGCCCTCAGCAGAAACGGCGGTTGACTTGACGACCAAGTCGGTTCAATACGACTTGGAGAGGCTGTCGTTATCGAAGGTGATCAGCGGAGTATGTTAACCGACTGCTCTGGTCACTTTACCGGGAATAATTCTTACATCGTATACAGTGTGTTTTGCGCAACTGGGCGGAATTATATTTTTGAAACATTTATTTAACATACATAGCTCTACCTTGTTACACGAGACACCCTGTATATCGTATGTTAAAAAATGGAACGTTCGGTAGAAATTCTGTATGTCGACATTTTTCTCTTTTTCTTTCGCTACATATGAAACAACCTGTATAGGTTACTGCATACACCTTTCGATTACAATCGAAAGTCAATAGTTCCTTATCGAAGGCTATCGATGGATATTTATAGCGTTCCGTTCCGCGGTCTCGTGAGATCGTCGGCCATTAATTAAATGACGTCGACGATGACGTTCCACGATACGTCAGAACCATGATCAATTATTTTAAAGTCAGCCTGGTAATGTAAAGTTCCTTACGTCAAACCTTTTATTTTTACGCGCAAACGTGGCCGCGAGTGTGCATTGCCTGACCTGTAAATAAATGTCACAGGTCACTTTCTGCACTGCCATGCTAACCGTCACGTTTAACACATTTATGAATCGGCTAATTTCTCTTATACAGAAAAAGGAGACTGATCGAAAATTTTACTGATCAAGACATTTTTCTTCGAAAAGTGATTATCGAGAGATCGAGTTTTTTCACGACATTTTGCCTAAAATGATAGTCTCCTACTCAATTTCTTCGTCCGTTGAGCGGAAAAGGGAGGGGAAGGGAAAATTTACAAAGATTGTGAGATAAACGTGACGGAGTGTAGCATTTTTCACTCAGCTGGAAACGGTGTCCTATTTATATTCCAGATGCTTCGTCTAAATTACATCTGGGAAAAAACGCGAAAAAAATATAAAGAACCTGTTATCAGATTTTAATTAATCTCTGCTACCCCCGATAAACTAGAAAAATTTAAAAATTCCTCTTGTTAATAATTTTCACTATTCTCCTGAAATAATTAAGCCAATTACAATTCGTAATTAGTAACCGATATAACGAATGTAACGATTCCACAAAAAGAGGGTACAAAGTATCTTCCAAAAAAGAAAGACAAGAAAAAAAAGTTCTACGAATCACACGAAGTGTCGCGTCAGCTGGAAAATTTTCCGGTAGTGTCTGTTTATGTTCACGTGGGCGTGTACGTGTTTCCCAACGCGTGGGTGGACGTGTGAACTTTCACACAAGCGCAGACGCGTATACGTGCAGAGAGTTTGGTGCAGTCATCGGAACGTTCGATACTTGTGACGCAATAGGGTAGCTTTCCAAGGGGTGGGTCCACGAAAAGCTGAATGGAACCAGCCAGGAAAAGTAGGTCAGGCTTGACTATTAGTTGACATATCTCCAGCCAATCAGCTGACGGGAATAGCATCCTAGTTAGCGCTGATACTTCCGCGAGAGATGCATGATAATTCACCGACCAAGTTTGAATTTATATTCTATCAGCGACACGCCCCATTGTTCGAGAATAAAAGTTCACGTTCCTATGCTAGAATCAGCCAGACGTTCTCAAAAAGACACCTTTAAGCTTTCCATTTTTTTTCTTCACAATCTCACATTTTTATAGACATTTTATTTTGTACTATAAGCTACATATATATTTTATACATTATTGCACTATATTCTTATCAATAGCATTAATAGAATTACATAATTGAAACAGATTATTTTAACAATCATAATTTCTCTTGCTTTTCTCTTCTCCAAATTGATGTTTCATCAACATTTACGTTATATACCCAATGACTTTTCTTTCTTTTTCGTGTGTAATTGAACGTGAATCTATAGAAGCGAGAAAGTAAGTGGAAAAGCTGAATGAAACCACCTGACGAGTCAGAACGTTTTGGCATATGACCAACCAATCAGCTGATGGTATTAGCCGGTGCCGTCATTATCGATCATCCGCGACAGAGCATGCTCGCCAGACCTGACCTAGGACAACATCCTAGCGGCGCAAACGCAAACGATCTCCTGCTCGTATTGGCGCTCGAGAATCGTACTTTTCTCGTTCTTTTTCCATTCAAAATACCTCGCGTTCCGATGCATCACTGATACTGTGCACGCACGATCGTGTCACGTGCAATAAATCCGCTTTAAACCTTAGTCGATGGAAAATCGATACTATTCTGAAACAGGAAGATCGTATGACTGTTGGACGTGGATTCAAATATCTAATACGATGTTTTGAAAATGAAAGGAATAATTAGTTTTTTTTTTATTTTTGTTTTTCTTAAATGAAGAAAGCGAATGATATAAATTACCTGATTTGGTATTTCAAGCGTTCCCATTTATCAAGAGCCGCGATTCAAGAGGGAATTGGACATCGATCCGGAGGACGTGCTAACGCTTCTCTCTTTATGGGAAAACGAACGTCGTAAGAGGTACAAATCAATTAATTTGCAAACGATAGGAATATATTTGGAATTTAAATTAATCCGTTATATTTCTGTAGAAACTGGCACAAGTATATGAACGAGGAATACGATAACGTGGAAGATGAGGACAATCTTCTTGAAGATGAGGATCCACGAAATAGTACGTTCAATCATATATTAATATACAAAAGAAATATAATTTTTAAAGGGTAAGGTACATCCTATAAAGAAATCTAACGAATTGCAAAATTAATTTGCTACATTACAAAAACAATTTACAGGATTAAAGCATTTAAATTCGAATTATACCGATAAGAATAAAACGATTGTATTTCTATGATTGTATAGATTGTAATTCTATGAATTGAACACTATATAGTTATTCCATGGATGGATTCCGCAGTGTATCCCCCTCGTCACTACAGCATAGACTCCTTGTCACCATCAGACATAGGAATTGTACGTACCCATCCATCCAGCTATTACGAACAATACGAAAACCAGTACGGGCAACAATACGACGGCTCCTCTCAATACGGCAGCCCGCAATACGGCCTGGTTTATCCTCAGCAGACTTACTACAAAACTCCAGAGAAGAGGTCTATGGTCACCAGAAAACGCTCTCAAGTAATACTTCGAAACTAACCTGAAGATAATTTGCAAAATTAATAAAATTAATTTTGGAAATATTGTTTTCAATTATTGAAATTTATATGGAATAATTATCTTTTTCAGTCGTACGATCCTTACTCCGGCGTAACACAGTTCCAAATAAACCCTCAATCACGAAGCTACCCTTATCAGCATCGTCTAGTCTATTAAATTTACCACTCCAACTCGATGTACAACAGACTCACGCGAAACAATCGAGAACGTATTGGAAGAAAGAAAAAGATCCTACTAATCTAACACGAGAAAAGAGGGTAACGAACTGACGTTTTCGGACTCACGTATACGCAAAAAAAACTACAAATTTCACGCTTTCTTGGCGAACGTTCCCTCTCTGACGTCCTCTTCTTTTTCGGCTATTCTGTCTTTTTTGTCAGACACAGCAATACGTGCTCAAGAAGCGAACAAAGAAAGACTACTTTTACTCTAAGAAATACGGTGCTCAGAAAGACTATTCACGACCTGCAAGAGCTCGTTGAAGAGACAATAGCCCTTTGAATTAACGTCTTAATCGTTTCACCGACATTGTTGATGTACGTGTGATGAAATTCAGTTAATTTTTCTTTCTCACGACATCTTTCCAAGTGTCTCAAGCAAAAGTCGATGAATAAAAAACATTGCAACTTTACAACTTCAACGTGCTCTTGTAAAATTTCCGTTAAACAGTGAAGTTACACAGTTTTAAGGCTCTTCTCTCGCGCAGTGTAGACGAACCGCGCGACGACTGAAATCATTGAGAACAATCGTAGTCAAAGGAATCAAATTACCCTCAAACTTGGTTCACTACAATTTCCGACTGATTAATAAGAAGAGAAAATAAAAAAGAAAAGAAAAGACGAAAAATAGATTTTTCCATGAGTTAGCTCGAAGATAGACATAACACACAATCCGGTAGACAAACGTAGTAGAATCGAAGATGGGAAAAGGAAGAATTCTGGCATGAAATGAGAGATGGCGTAGTGAGCAGTTAGGTGAATTTAGGATACGCGAATTTAGAATGAAAGACGAGGCTGAAGAGACGTAATTTTATAACTTAACCATTCCTTTCACGGATATATTGTTAATGATATACAATGTGTTGAACAAAGAGAGTGAACAAAGTTCGATCAAGCTTGTTCATATGACTCATACTTATATATACATATATATATTTCATCCTTTTTGTTTGATTTGCAAAAAAAACGAAGCACAAGAGAGATATACAAATGAACTGCCATTCATAAGTATTAGGACACCCATTATGTTTGCACAGAAAGTATTATATGATTTAAATTATATTTCATCACTAAAGTTAGTATTATACATATATCAGTAAAAATATATGTAGTACTCTTATACTACGAGATTTCAGACTGAATCATTTTTTTAGGATTTTAATAATTTTGTAATGACTCTTTAGGTTTGCTTCAGATTCAGTAAGTGTCCTAATATTTCTGAACAGGAGTGAACGCGCATACTGACACAAAATTACGAAAAAGCACGGTGTATATTGAGTACTGAAAATACCAGTTTGATTCCAAACGATATATAGTCGGTGTTACGAGCTCTGTAACAACATATCTTCTATTTGATTCACACTTTATATTCGACGTTGCCGATAAATCGATTACCCTCTCCTACTTACTTCAAACATGATCGTCAATTAATTTTTCTAGCAGTGTTGTACAAACTACATATTATACGTATATACTACTGTAACGATGATTGTTAATGGTTCATTGACGAGTGTAAACGCATATCTCGACGATGTTCACTTCTTATGGCTAACTGACTCTCGAAAGTGAAAATTTCGCGACGCAATCGTGAGTCTCATCGATACTATCGTTCTCGATGAACATTATGGCTGCTTCGTACTAAATCCAATAAACCGCTTGATAATACCTCTCAAGTGTGTTACATTAGTAAGAAGCAATCAATAATGTTTTATCGTGAAGCAATGTTTGTAAATCGAATTGCACATTCAGAAAAGATAAAATTGTAATTATTGCGGTCCAGTACGTGAAATTCGTCATTTCTTGTCCTGTTGCGAGTGTAAAGTGTGAAGCACCGTTATTATCGATAATCCATCGTCTTACCATTGTCATTGAAATTAAAATAAAAAAAAATAAAAAAAATAGAAAAAGTTTAAAAAAAAGAACAGAGAAAGACAAAAAGGTATCGTGAATGTGTATCTATTACGAACTAAAACACCGAGTAACATTTAATGTTCTTCTCGATTGAACCAAACACGGCCTTCCATAGAGCAAATGTTCCGAGGAGACTGAGTAATTTTTCCTTTTTTTCGTTTCTTGCATTTGATCAGTATCATATATACGCTTGAGACGC
>NW_017100236.1:225782-294344 GCF_001263275.1 Habropoda laboriosa
ATAAAATGAAAAATATCGATATTATTATTATTATTATTATTATTATTATTATTACTATTATTGTGTATAATTAAAGGAATATCAATCAATCGGGTTTTGTTGGTTTCATTAACACACCGTGATGTTTCGTTGAAATTGAAACTCTTTTCAAATTGAAAAATCATTGAAAAAAATACCGCTATGCGCCGTACTGCTTGAACTTTATTAAACTGTGAAAAGACGAAAATCGCAGCCGCGAGATCTTTCATAATTAAAGGTTAGAATCGTTCTTTTTATCACGTGACTGTTACTTTTTGAGAATTGAAAAGAAACAGAATAGAAAAAAAAACAAGAGTAACATGTCGGATTATTTTTGGAAAAACTATTGAAAATCATTAGATACTATACTTACTACAAATTATAATCTTCGGACAGGATATGTTTTTAATAATTAACAATAACGAGTTTTTAAACACGTTTTAATCACCAGTATTTTTATACTGTACTCAGAACTATTTCAAATACTTGGAAAGAACGAAGAGAAAAAGCAAAGAAAGTATTTTAAGCAATTTTTAACGCATATTCGAATGGAACACATGAAAAAAGTTTAATGGGGGATCTTCTAACTAGATCTTCTTGTTATCGATTTTATGGACATACATATATTCTAACATCTTAGACTATAATATTAGCATTCGTAAGAGAACATATCGATATTTTTACTTGGAGAGAGATTTATCGAGAAATTACATATTAATCGATAATCGATACATTCGATCAAACTGCAGCAGCACGGGTTCTAAAAAGGACCACAAGAATTGTTCTGCTTAGCTTGCCACTAGCGTTCAAAGCGGAAGGATTGAGAGTATCACCGAGAGCATCGTCAGAAATTAAGTACTATCAGGTTAGTTGATTATTAAAATAGAAATTTTTTGAATTTTTCATTTTTAGTAATAGTTATTGTAAATTAGAACATAATTGCATGTAGTAAGTTGTTTAAAATTGATACTTATAATAAATTGTTAATTGCTTTAACATTACTAATAACGTAGATAGTAAAATAAAGTTTCTGGTTTATTTTCAAATACTTTAATTCTGGAATAATTAGTGTTTCTTGTTAAATAACAATTAGATGGTGGTTTAGAATTATTGGAAGTATTAGATAAAGTTGCATGATTTGACTTAATAAAGCAGTTTAATTTATTAATTTCACATTAAATTAACAATTGCATACAGTGAATTAGTTAGAAATTATTTATAACTTTTATTGAAAATTGAATAATTTACGTACTTTTTGTGTGAATTATAGGTTGAACTTTCAGGCCACTACAGGAATCAAGGAAAGGACTTGAACATCAGGGAAAATGAAGAAGTGGAATTATTTATCAAAAAATCAATTATTTATTGTAAAATAAAAGTGCAAAATGTATTTTACAAAAGGGTACAATATGTCAGTATTGTTTTACAACACATTACAGTCTATTCATTTCTCCTTTACACACCACACCCATTTCCTTTTGCGGAATACTCATTTTCTAAATAATACTCCATTACAAAATTAAATAAACTAAATCCGGATATCATTAGGAATGTGTAACAATCGAAAAAATTTAAAAAATCCTAAAACTCGAACGAAAAATTTCGAAAATTTTGCAAAAATAGCGTCAAGAATGTACACTCTGTCCATCTTACGAATAACGTCACGATATTCTACAAGTATGCATACTGTGCGTATGTAGCGCAGCGGTTTATGACACGGACGTGCCAAAGAGGCTATTTTGGAGATTAGAGCTTTAGTTCATTACTAGCATATTTTCGAGACTTAAAATATGTTCTTGTGAGAGGAAAATTAGAAGGTAGTACCTCTTGTCGTCAATAGCCAAAAAACGTGCCATAAAATGGGCCTTCCGAAGGATGACTCACAAACTCTAATTGTAACTATCAAAAGGTGGACGCGGTCAGAACCTGAAGGAAATCCTGCGCTGGTGCCAAACACTCGCCATCTTCTTCAAACACATCGTTACCTCTTCTTCTAAGTAACGGGCTAAGGGTGCAAGGGTACACTGATTGGCAATTAGTGACTTCTTGGATCGACCAATCAGCGTGCATTACATTCGACGGAATTAGTCAAAAAAGGCATAAAAGGGTTAAAACCAGTCATTCAAAGTCTTAACACGTTAGAAGCCGATAGAGTGTGGAACTCGTTAGAACTCAGTGTATTAAAACACGAAATGAAATTGGGAGATCATATTCAACTTGATAACACAGTCAAGTATAGAAGAAGCAAAAAAATGGAGCAGCAAGAGCCTGGCCCTTCCAGTTCACCGATTAGCAAAAATCCTTCAGGAAAGATAACTTTCCTACATTAATGGTTTTAATCGTTTCAAAAATATATACAGAGGGAATATTTTTGTTTTTGGGTAGGTAAATCTAAAATCTAACGTACCTACATACGTATATCGTAATTTCAATCTATCATAACTCCTTACCGTTGTAAATTTCGTTTTCACACTACGTTCAATCCGGACAAAAAGAATTGTCGTAAACCTATATAAAGATATTATCACGGAAAACCCGTCTAGGAACGTACGGAAGGAGCACACCCCACAAAATCCTCCACGAGCTAAATTTTAAATTTATGGCGAAACTTCGGAACAGCGCCCTCGTGGAAAAAGACAATATGTATTGTGTTCTGGCGGCATAATTATTTCATCAAGCTGGCACAGTATAAATCAGAAGATCGCCATATACATATATTCTTTGGACGAAACTTGGATCAACGTAGACGACTGCAACAAGAAAATTTGGGTGGTCAGCAACGTACAGTCAAGTAGAGAGACCCTAAAACAAGGATTCTCCTCAGATACGTCCTATGCGCAAAGGGAGGTTATTTTCAGGATGGACAGAGTGTAGACTTTTGTCTAGCAACGGAAATTTGAAGCTTTCATCTGTAATTCACACAAAAAGAACGTTAATTTTTCAATTTTCAATACAATTATAAACAATTTCTAAGTAATCTACTGCATGCAATTGTTAATTCATTGTGAAATTAATAAATTAAACTGCTTTATTAAGTCAAATCATGCCACTTTATCTAATACTTCCAATAATTCTAAACCACCATCTAATTGTTATTTAACAAGAAACACTAATTATTCCAGAATTAAAGTATTTGAAAATAAACCAGAAACTTTATTTTACTATCTACGTTATTAGTAATGTTAAAGTAATTAACAATTTATTACAAGTATCAATTTTAAACAACTTACTACATGCAATTATGCTCTAATTTACAATAACTATTACTAAAAATGAAAAATTCAAAAAATTTCTATTTTAATAATCAACTAACCTGATAGTACTTAATTTCTGACGATGCTCTCGGTGATACTCTCAATCCTTCCGCTTTGAACGCTAGTGGCAAGCTAAGCAGAACAATTCTTGTGGTCCTTTTTAGAACCCCAACATTAAACTCTTCCAAATTGGATGATTTCTAATGTTCTTCCCATTGATATACCATTCGATTTAATGTATGAAATCTGTGACAATGTCTTCAAGCCCCGATAACAATTATTTGGAATAACTGCTGCTAAGGCACTTCTTACCAGACTGTAAAATTGAGAAAATTCCAATTAATTTTGTCCTTACTTTAACCCATTAATTCCTAGAGGTAGAAAAAATATCATTTTCAAGAGAGCACTTTTAATTATAAATAAATATGCACGTAAATAGGTAGTTATAATAAAAAATGTGTACCCTTGACAATGACTTGTGATAGTTGTGCAAAAATTAAATAAATTTTAACTAATAAGATGGTATGTTATTTCAAATGAAATATATGTGAAGCCATTTTGATAAATATTTAGGGCATTTCGTTATTTCTACATACGTATATTTTTTCAACCCGTCAAACTGCAAAAAATTAGATAAGCTATTTAGGTGTAATTTAAATACTAACTGCGTAAAAAGAAAATTCTATATCAACTGTATTACTTCAAAATAGATATACAGTAAAACTTTCGTTATATGAACACCCGTTATGTGTATTATTATCGTAAATTTCATTGTGTAAACATTCGATTATATGTACGTGTGCATTTTAAAATCAAACAGTTGTATCAATCGGCGTCGTATAAAATGTTTCAAACTCATGGTGCTTTTACTTGGACGATAACATAATATTATAATGAAACTAAACAACAAAAACATAATAAATAATTATATTTTACTTATAAGCATTTGCTCTGGAATATTTTTTACCACCCTATTTTCTTCTTAACATAATGTTTCATAAAAGAAAGAAAAAAGAAACAAAAAACATTCGTAAAAGCCATTGCGATTTTTGTAGAATATTAATTAATTTTTCTCTTTGAAAAGTCATGCAAAAAATGACGAAAAAATCGTCTCGTCGTGTTTTTATAGTCGATTCTACATATTTGCCGGCACCAATAAGTGATAAGAATAATTGGAAATTATTGCTGGCTTGTACCCTACGTCATGTACCTCTTGCAAAAGAAGCACTCTCGCAAGTAAGAAAATTCTTAATTATATTGAGTATAAACCGGTGCTTTTAACGTTTCACGTATAATTTTATTCAGAATGCAAACATCAATTGTAGAAGGTCTGATTATTTAACTCCTTTACATATCGCAGTTCAACAAGATGACATAGAACTTATTCAATTACTTTGTGAACAACCATCCATTAATTTTGAGGCAAAAACCGTAGACGGTCAGTAAAACTAAATCAATATTTCGTATTATAAAGAAAAGAAATTAAAAAACTAAATGAAATTGTTGAGCTATAATTTAAACATCCCAACCTTTGCTTGCTAGGAAACTACTTTATTGATTGAGCTATTCTAACTAAATTATTTTAATGATTATAAAATTAAATATCTATAATGCTGTACCATTTTTATCAATGTTACCTTATATATGATGCTAAAATAAAATCATAAAACATGTCATACTTTAAATGACATTGACGTAGCCTGAAATAGACTACTTTTGTATAGGGTTAACGTCACTCCATAAGGCTACTTTTCTTAAACATATAAATGTGATTAAGAAATTGATTGAGTATGGAGCCATAGTTAATTGCACGGATAATTTGGGCAGATATCCTTTGCATTATGCCGCTTTTCGAAAAGATATCGAAAGCGCCACAATTCTACTGATAAATGGCGCTAATGTGAATGTTTTCGATATTTTTGAGGAAAGTCCATTGTATATGAGTGTTATACGAAGACCCTCTCTTCCTATGATTAAATTGCTATTGGCTCATGGGTAAATATGTGCATTCAGATTCATAAAAACGATTTTCATTAAAATAACGTGAACGAATTTTTTTTCGCAGAGCTACTGTTTCATCTGCGTTAGATCAAATCTCATTAGGAGTACTTCTTAATGCCATGTTATACACACGGAACACATCTGACACGAAAATACTCGATCTTTTGTTTCAAAACAGAGCCAACGTGAATACAACAGATTCTATCGGTTTACGCACGCCACTTCACTTGGCAGCTATGACAGGAAATTTAAAGTTGGCTATGTTAGTATATACAAATGCAAATATCAAAAAACATTTTTAAAATTTCTAACTAAGATGTTAAATTTCTTATTAAACCAGTTATCTTATTGAAAAAGAGGCCGATTTATACCGGAAGAATAGAGCTGGTCATACACCAATGGAAGTAGCTTTAATGTATCGTAATTATAAAATCGTACGATTAATAGAGCATTCTTTGTCAAACGAATCAAAAGTACATATGACGCAAAGTATAATTAGTTTAACGCATGACTAAATTCTTTTGTATCGCTTATTTATTTAGATTTACAATTATACAGACATAACCTTACCATAGCATAAATTATTCGCACGTAGTGTGAAATAAATAAATTTATGTAATTACAAAATGAAATTGTATTGCTCCCTGTATTAATTTTTTAGAAAAACTAATTAATACATAAATAAAAAATACATTGGAAATATACCCCAAATAAATGCTTTACATGTATACGCGCTTTAAACGTACACAATTATAAATCGTTGCGAATGTAAAGTGATATGCTAATATTGATAAAAAAATATTGTTCTTGTCAACAAAAGATATATAAGAAAAGATAATAAACTGTAAATAAAATGCGTTATTTTTTACAGTATTTTATACATTATGCTGTCCCTTAATTATGTTGCAATTGAACTTCCCTGAACCTTCCAATCGTGACATTTACGATACGTTCAACTCACTTACGGTTTCTTATCTATATACGTGGTTCCATACATGCCTCGATGTAGAAACAACTACCTTCAAAGTGTGAGTCTCGATGTGTATTATGCGACGTACGAAATACGAAAAAATAAAGTATAAAAAATTTTAAATCCACTAGTGCTTCGGTAAGAGATGAACGCGAGAGAGAGGGTTTGTTGGTTAGTGGGGATACCTGAAGAAATGATGAATTTAGACAAATTAATATACACGGTTTTATCTGTAACACTTGTATCAGTATGTATATAATTAAGTACCATAACAACGTAAAATTTTGATTGACTTATAATTTAAATGCAAAACCGTGAAATCTCGCTAGTGACGATAACTTTCGTTTTAAACGAACTGTAACCTACCAGTAAGAAACCAAATAAGTAATCGAGACAAAATGCTAAGAAAACTATCACTTAGTGTCTTATTTAATTTATGGAAGAGTAAATTATGGTGATAATTCGAACGTGTAATCTTATTATATGTATTCTATGAAATTAAGTCATATCAAACATATTGTAGACTCATTAACTTATTAAATTATGTATCCCCATTGTTGCTGTGTTGCATGGTGTTTATGCATAATGATATGAAAGTTACGTGTTCATTGTGCATTTTATAATAGTACCAAGTTGTACTTGGATGTTTTAGTAAACAGTGTAAACATATGTCAGTTAACCAAAGCAAGCTTTAAACTATTGTCCATGCTCTCTGCTAGAGCCCATTAATTGTAGTGAAGGTGCCATGAAGTAAAATCAAAGGATGATGATGGGCGATCAGTTTCGTAGCAAAGTGGAGCAGTATTCACCAAAGTCATCACCCAGGGGTGCACGTTCCCCTGTTGTTTCACGTCAAGATTCAACAGGGACTCTCAAAACAACCATTTCCCTGGGCAAAAATCCTTCAATTGTCCATAGTGGACCATTTTACTTAATGAAGGAACCCCCTGGTACATTATTTACATACTATAATTATAAAATATAACACAATGTGAAATAAAAAAATATACATATATATATAATTCCTAATTAATTTTTCCAGGAGAAAGTGAACTTACAGGGGCAACAAACTTAATGGCCTGTTATGGCCTAGAACACTCCTATAGTAAATTTAGTGGAAAGAAACTCAAAGAACAACTTTCGTCATTTTTACCCAACTTGCCTGGCATTATAGATAGACCTGGTCATTTGGATAATAGGTACATTAATCTAATCTTTTATATATCACATCACTACTTTTAAAAAACTCTAGAATCTGTGTTACAATTTTATATTTCAGCTCGTTAAGATCTGTGATTGAAAAACCTCCAATTGGAGGAAAAGATTTAATACCATTGACCAGTGTTCAATTAGCTGGTTTTCGTTTACATCCTGGTCCTGTAAGTAAACATGACTATATTGTGAAAAAAAAATTTACTAATAAAATACTCAGCAAAAATTAAAAGATCCTATATTCTTGTAGCTACCAGAACAATATCGTTATGTCAATCAAGCTCCACAAAGAAAACACAAAAATAAACATAAAAAGCATAAACATAAACCAGGAGAAGTACCTAGTGGTCAAGAAGCAACAACAACAGATATTGGTGGTTCAGACACTCACGAGAAAAAGCATAAAAAACAGAAAAGACACGACGAAGAAAAAGAAGCTAGGAAAAAACGTAAGAAAGAGAAAAAGAGAAAAAAACAGAAACATAGTCCTGAACATAGTGGCGGTTTAACACCATCTCAGCATTCCAATTCGTGATCTTTAATTTCACCTTTTCTGTTTATACCTAACTTTTGACCTGACATCACAATTTTTATAGTGGCAATTAAATTTTCTTTTCTCATTAAGAAAGTATATGTACAGACAACTATTGTATGAAGTCTATGTTAAGAAAACTGTATTTTCGATCAAGTTATTTTTCAATTTTCTTGGAATTGTATTTTAACATATATTCATTTTCGTTATTCCTGCTTTTTATGAAATATAATTTCAATCGATACCTGATTTTGATAATAAAATGTTCATCTTTATTTTATCGTTGTTCAAAAATGCAAAATCTTTTCTTTAAAAAATTATATACTATAGCATGTACTATAAAGTGGACATTGTAGTAACGTATTTGTGTTTACATGTATTCATGCAAAACATACGTGTGCTACAATATATTATTCGACCCATTGAGATTATTATTTTTTCACGTATAATTGAATCAAACTTAATTTCAACAGCTGCTGATTTTATACTAAAATTTCATAATTTTATAAATGTGAAAAAATTTAATACCTTGATGAGTTAATAGGGTATAAACATGGATGAATCAGTAGCATAAGCACGGTATATTACTGTTGATGTAAATATTATGTATCGGAAAGAAACAGTAATGATAAACAAATTTCACTGTGTTAAAAATAATGTTTTTTATTACGATTCTTAAAATGCAATGAAGTTTGTTCGCAAACAAAACCAAAACCATGCATTGTATTGAAACCTTGAAATACATGTAGTATTATATGAAAATAAAAAAGAAATTATAAAACCCAACGATTATTCTTTTTTACCTTCTTTCCTTTCATGAAGCACATTTAGTGTTAAAATCATTTATAAAATACTTACTAATTTCAGAATGTGTCTTTTTGAAAATTAAATATTATTTATCATATACATGAAAATTTTGTACAATTTGCGCACTAACGGTTTAAAATTTGAATTCGCAAAACATACTACCAAACTCAAGTGACGTTTTAAAATTCAAGCATTTTGAAGCGCCACCTATTAAAAACAACTTCCGTTCATTGAAACCAATATCCGGTAGTGAAACGTTGAGTTCTACCATTGAACTCAGATCGCTCAGATTCGTCGTTGGAAAATCGCTTCATTCCCGCCATTACGTGCTTTTTCTGCCGTGTAGCAAGTTGATTACCGGAGGAAGGCACGATGACGGACACCCGTATGTATAAAAAAACTTCAAATTTTTACATTAAAAATTGCAATTCATCTTGCAATAGTAGAAAATTGATTTTTATTGAACTAGAAGAGTATTTTTCAATTAGAAATTTCTTAGATAATGTCTTTGCTATAATTCAAACGTGTATTGCCACGTTTGACGCTTTTTTTTTAATAATTTTACCGAATTTATTGTTTATTATTAAATTATCATTATTATAAATCACATTTAAATGCAAATATTATATAAAATGCTGTAAAAATACGGATTAAAGTGCAAATTGTAGTAGCGTTCTTCACTTCCGTGTAATCTTCACGTAAACTTATTGATCCGGTATTCCAAGCGTCTCGTTCCACTTTCTACAGCATTTTACATAATTTAATTTTTAGATACTATTTCTGATTTTAATTTTTGTGGAACACAATTAAATTTTTGCATTTACATATATATTGTACATGATGTCCTATGGATTTCCTAAATACAACAATTAAAATTTTATATTGATATTTAATAATATTCTTTATAATTGTTTCAGAGTATTCAAATTACCAACAACAGGGGTACAATCAGTACAGTCAGCCACCACCTTCTGGTGGTCAGGATACTTCGTATCCACCACCTTCTAGCGGTGGGGGGGGGGGGTTTAATCAATATAGTCAACCACCACCAAATAGTGGAAGCAATTATGGCAGTTACAACAGTTACAATTCCAGCGGTGGCCCAGACTACAATCCATCAAGTCAAAACAGTTACAACCAGAACAGTTACGGCAGTGGAGGTTCTGGAAGTAACAGTGGTGGCAGTAGCAATTATGGTGGCAGTTATGGACATGGAGGTGGAGGCAGTGGAGGCTATAATCGTAATAGTTCAGGAGGCTATGGTGGAGGTATATTTAGCATTATTAATAACTTGAAGAAATTATAATGTAATTGATACATTGTAAGGATGTTTTTTTTTACATTAATATATTTGCATAGGTCAAGGAGGAGGTGGTGGCAATAGATATGGCGATCGTGGGGGATACAGTGACCGCTCTGGCGGTAGCTACAAGTAAGTTTATTTCTTCTATTATTTATATATACATATATAATGAAGCGAAAAACTTATAAGGTCAATAAAAAAAATTCAATCATATATCAACAATATTAATCAGTGAAGAGGTAAATACATTCATTGAAGTAATCAAGGTATGAAATGAAATTCTTATGACAGTAATGAAAACTCTTGTTGTCTCTTTGCAAATGGTTTTATGCCCATTGGGCGTTAATATGTTTGAAGTGTGCCTACAGGTTTAACACACAGGTATAACTGGTAAAGGTAAAAACAGGTTGTATATGACAAATGACGTAAAATGGTTATAATGTCTGGTATATTCTGGTTCTGCATTATTGCAATAAGTGATAATATGATGCGCATACATAAAGGTTTTGTATTGATCATACCTGTAAAGCAGTTAATTCTGCCACTGGGGCCACTGTTGTCTGAATAGTACTACCTAGGGTCATTGAAATCGACTAGACAATGAAAAGACGTTTAAAGTTTTTTATAAGAGATTGCAATTTATATAACAATAGTATTTCTAAGTTGAAGTTTCAATGAATGCATTGGTATTTCTTTAATATGTTTTGTCTATTTTTTGCAGTAAGATATTAATGTTGTACTAATGTGACCAATATAATTAATCACTTCTTATTCCAATATATACCCTACCAGTTTTATTAAATGTATATATTTGAAGTATGATTCATAGTAATCTCTTATCAAATCAAATTCTCACGTACATTGGACGTGAGTAGGAAAATCTTTTATACAGAATTGTCTTGACTAATTTCTTTCTCGCAAAGTTATGAATAATAGCTGTGCAGAGAACATCACTTTATTCTCGTTCTTTTGTTAATATCACTACCACGATACGTGGGTAATTTTTGCATGCTGGACGTGACGGACGAACATGACGATGTACATGACATATATTAGTATTAAGTAATATGGTGACCACAGACATTTAGACAGTAGGTACATCAAGAAGAGAAGTGGCGAGCAGCATTTGATTCGCCATGCATCGATCGATCGATCAGTCTGTCCATGAGTCAACTCATTGGTATATCTGCTTCTGTGTTTTAGCAGTGGCGGTGGCCGTGGTGGTTATAACAAAGGTAAATGCACCAGACTGTCTGTACTAGTCTGGTGCTATTCAAGCTTTCACTCTAATATTTAAAATCTAAATACTCGGTTACTCGTATTATATGAAAGGGCTGCTATGCAACATTGTTAGGGGTTCATTTTTCTCTGGCGACTAATATTTGGTCAGAATTCTATGATATAATTGAAACAGGGTAATGTTATTGCAGCATCATAAAGGCTGCTTTTTTTTATCACCAATTGCTTTTTCCGCAAAACATAAATTCTTTATATGTGTCTACATGTTATAAAATTAACACTAAAAGCAGCTTACACCATGTTAAAAAAATATTGTAAATTACGTTAAGCAACCATTTATTTGAAGTATAAATGCGCCATGCGCTTTTCATTTCTCATGTTTTCACATATAGAAACATGAAACAGAAGAATGTTTTATGAGAGGGAACATTCAGAAATGTTCATCTTTAATCAGCACTTATGCTGCTCATATACTCCAATACTCTGATATTTTAAGACATGTCCCAGGATAAAATTAAATATAAAAGGCAGCTGGTGAATATCTATCAATCCCTAATCAATCAAAGCTTCCCCAAAATATACAATATAGGGAAATGGTAAGAGTAAAAATAATGTTGCAGCCCTTTTGTATGTTAAGCTGCAACCTTGTGTTCTCTACATATTGTTATACGCTACTAAGAATGTTAGGCCAATGAGTACTAATACTTTTGTTACTGCACGCGTCAAACAGAAAAACAGATGCCTTTAAGTCAGTAATTTTATACAAGGTATTCTAAATATTGTATAAATATAACAATAGTGGTGTTATATATCAACAAGTCAAAAAACTTCGAATATTTATAAGAAAGGTATATCACTTATTAATGGGCAAGACAAAATTCGTGTATTCAAGAAGTAAGACTAATGTCAAAGTAAATGTATGTCTCTAAACATACATGAATTAAAAAATTCCTGGTATATATTGTAGAAAAAATTTGTACTTAGAAATATGTTGTTCGGGTGATGGTTATTAAAGAAAACAAGTTATTATATTTTCCTAAGTATATTGGTAATGCTTCAAGAAGAAAGAGGAACAAAGTATTTAATTACTTAAAGCAATAGTGCTTAGGTATAGCTATCATTTCAAAATTGTCACTATTTTAAGCATAAAATGATTGCATTAGGGAAAGGTGTTTGTATGGGTTTTCTTTTAACTTAAATAAGAAAGAGAAGAAGTACGATAAAATTCCGAAAAGGTTGCAAAATTCTATCCTCCAAAGTGTACTGTGTTATTAGTTGTTTTTAACCCGATACAAAAGTTTTCCACTTGTTAGCTTAGACTTGAGTAGGTTAGGGACAGTAGATTTGCAAGTATTATTCCTTACCTAAATGTGTACCGCGTGAGACAAAGTGTTAACTCCTATCACATTACAGGCTACGGTGACCGCGGTGGTGGCAACGATGGAATGGTCACGCAAGAAGATACTATTTTTGTATCTGGTATGGATCCTTCAATTTCGGAAGAGGAAATATGTCAACATTTTGGAGCCATTGGTATAATCAAAGTAAGTCACATTTTGTTATGCAAATAAAAGCAAATAAAAAATGTGTCAAAAATAAACACTCGAGTTTAACACTTTTAAATGTATACAGCATGATAAGCGGACCGGAAAACCTAAAGTGTGGATGTACAAAGATAAAAACACCGGTAAATCAAAGGGCGAAGCTACTGTGACTTATGATGATCAAAATGCTGCGCGTTCTGCGATAGACTGGTTCGATGGAAAGGAATTTAAAGGACGTACTATAAAAGTACAAATTGCTCAGCATAAAAGCAATTGGCAGGGTAACCGTAGTGGTGGAAGTCGTGGTGGCGGCGGTCGAGGTCGGGGAGGCGGTGGTTTTGGAAGCCGCGGCGGTGGCGGTGACAGAGATGATCATCATCGTGGTGGTGGTGGTGGCGGTGGCGGTGGTGGTGGTGGTGACGGCGGCGGCGGCGGTGGTGGTGGTAAACATTTGTCTTATAATATTTATGTTTAAATAGGTGTCCCAATCCAGAATGTGGTAACACAAACTTTGCATGGAGGGATCAATGTAATCTCTGTAAAAGTCTAAAACCAGAAGGTGCTGGCGGTAGTAGTGGTGGTGGAAGGGGTAATCGTGGCGGTGATCGTGGTGGTCGAGGAGGTTTCAGGAACGACAGAGGCGGCCGTGGAGGTGACAGAGGTGGTCGAGGAGGTTTCCGTGGAGGCGATAGGGGTGGAAGGGGCGGTCGAGGTGGTCCAATGAGGGGAGGTGGCGGGTTGGTTTCATATAATTGTGTTAGCTTTATTAAATAAGTAGTTGGAAAATAAGGTATAGTTCTTTAATTTTGTATGTTCTGTTTCAGCCGTGGAGACAGAGACAGGGATCGCCAGCGTCCTTATTAAACATATTCGAAGAGTGATTGTTAAATCACTTGTTGACGTATTGTACACATTTTGTACACAATCTCAACGTATGTACATTTGTCACAACACAGAAGTCATGTGTTACACACTCCATTATCATCGATTTGTTTTCTCTCGTACATTTTTTATATTCACGAAAATCGATGCGTGACGCGTAAGTTTTGTGTTTTATATACGCATGTAAATGATAATCATACGTGTAAAGTTACATTTTAATAAATAAGACTTTAACCCTGTAACACGCTGAATCTTTTATCCGTGTCCCTCTCTCGTTTAAAATCTTACCGCTGTTCGATTAAAAAAGTAAACAAAGAAACGCTGGGAAATTTTGTTTATTGAAAGATAAAAATATAGTACAATAAATTTATATCTATTTATGTATACATGTATATAAATCTAATAGATAATAGATAAGTGAAAAGAGCAGTGACAAATAAGTAATTCGAAATAAATACATTGCGTCCTTATGGTCACGCCTAAAAATTTTGTCGACGCAATTGATAAGCTGTATTATTTAAATTTTATAGTAAATATACGTCTTACATATGGATAGATTAGATGAAGACCTCTAATTCATGGATTTACTTGAATGGTATGATATTTTACAGCTTTCTTTGCTCCCGTTTAATCTCTGCGTTTACGTTGATTCTTTGATACTTCCTATAATAGATTAATGTAACAAATAATACAATTTAATTACAATGGTTAAAATAATATTACAGTAGTGTCCGGATATATGGCCACCGCTCGGGACTGTGCCTAGCCATATATCCGGAGAGGTGAACTTTCGAGAACTGGCCGACGTTATTTGACTCCAGCTCACTCTATCGTGCGTGCATCAAGAGTAAGAGTGAGAAGTAGGCAGTGCAAGTGAGACAGAATAGGTAGAGTGTAATAATACTGTTAAGTCATTTCTTACTCCTAATAATCATTTCTTTAGTTTAGTTCCTGTTAAAAAATTGTTGGAAGAACGCAATTGTAAAAAAATTCAATCAATTAGCGTTTAAGGTTCGGTATTATTGAAATAAAATATTTAAAAAATTATTTAAACTTAACACAAAATATAGTTGTGTACTTATTCACATTTTGTATTCCTAATTTTATTTTGTTTATTTTATTCTTATTTTTATTGTTATCATTATTACTAAACCTTCCACTTCCTCAGTTACTTTTTGGCCATCTATCCGGTCATTACTGTACTACTCGTTTAGCTTAAAATTAATACAAATATAGTCATATTTGATATTATTTTGATTGTACGAATCTCAATAATCCGATTAAGGCCATCTCGTAACAATATAATAAAAAACATTAAAAAATTGTATTTTTCTTGTTTCGTTAATTCAATACCAGTTGAAACTGATCATAGATAATGTCGAGGCCTACCTTGAGCCTGCAGTTCTAGGAACTGATGGGGATGACTCGCGGTCATATAAGCGGACAAATTCGTGGCCATATACCCGGACACTACTGTATATACTCTTTATTATTCTTACCTTTTGTGTAAGGATTATAACGAGATAGCGGAAAATACCAATAAAATCTATGAAGAGATCTAGAGAGTGCATGATGAAGTCTTTGCTACCCATGTGGTATTTCTCAATGATCAATTGTGTATCATAAATAACAAAACCACACATCAAAAATAATCCAACATATAAGTGGGCTTGATAGAAGAAGGACCAACGTAGGAACAAGTTGACAAATGAAAACAAAACCATAACATTTAGCAAGCTCATTAAGGTACCACCAAGATATAACCAACGTCCTCTTTCAGCCATAAGAGAAGAGATACTAAATGATACAAATACAACAGTTGTTCCTGAAAAGTTAATCATATTGTAATAATAAGAGTTAACACAAATTTATAATAATCACATCATAATAGTATATTTAAATTATTTTAAAATTTACCTATGAGTGCAGTTACTATGATACTTGGATTAATACTCATAACCAATTGAAGTAAGGGACCTAAACCAAGCCCAGACATGAATGCAAATCCCAGAAGGTAGCTGAGCCGTAATTTTTGATTTTTCCCATTGTCTGGTGTACTGGTTAAAGCAAAAAGTAAACCAAAAGTACCAAGGGTTGTCAATAAATTAGCCTGCAGGAGCTCTGTAAATAAGTGTATGTAAGCTCCTGCAGAAGCTGATACTGTTGCCATAGACAGACAACCATAGACATTTTTCAAGTGTTGCCTAACAGGAGATTCCCTGTAATCACAAAACTCTCTATTATCTTCTATACATTCTATATCTATGAGTAAAGTTATCTACCTCGTAAATAAAACAGTACAACAGTTAAAATGAGATTAAAAAAGAAAAAGATAAGAATGTAGACAAAGCAAACAAAGCTAAAGAATACTTGCAAAAAATATGCAATTATAGCTTTGCGAGCATTGAAACTGTTGATCAGGCTTTGTGCATTCGTAACACGTCATGCAAACGACGTTCGCAAATAAAAAGTTTAACTACATGAAATATTCAGATTAATGAAGTTCTGCAATCTACGTACACGTTTGAAGGTCACGAAACATACCAACCAACACAGATAAAGAAAAACGCATATCACGATAAATAATTTCATTCGAAAACGCGTAGAAAGGAAGATTTAAAATTTTTTTAACGAAACGAAACGTTTCCTTCATGACTTCTGAGTTACATCACCGCGAATTCTTGCATCTCAGAAATGAGGATATAAATAAAGTATTAAAATACCGACGAATTTGGCAAAATAATAATGTGAATATAACGTATTTACGTTATCGATTATACTATTATTTCGACGAAAAATCTCATCATTACTCGACAAAAAAAAATACTTACAGTCTGTTAGTGAAAGACTTTACAAATGTATTTAACTGCGCTGCCATAATTTCGTTACTCAATTCCACAAATTACACTGTAATTAACACAATCCGTCGGACACTGTTGTTTTCAAGCACCGTTCTTGTACGAAACGAGAATAATCATGAACCCTTGAAGTAGTCTCCTTTCCGTGGACACGTCAGTGATATTTCTGTGCGTAAATTTCGTCGACGCTTCCGATTGGTCGACGTGCCTCTTGAAATTTTACGGAACGTCAGCTTTCACGTAACAATGACGGAAAATGAATCGTTCCGTGAAGTAGACGAAGAAAGAGAAAAACTTTGACGTACAATAGTGTCATCTTCAGGAGGGAATTATAATTTTCAGCTTATACAGTTACTACAAGGGTAACAATTATTTGTATCAATGATATACTAATTTGTATTTGACACTTAAAATTTAATAAAATAAACTGATGTTTTTTTTATACCGAATTAAGATTGATATAATATACTGTCACGTTTTACTCAATGCTAATAAAACCTGCATCGTATAGTACAGTTGACAGAAATTTTGATAAATTGTGATATAATTTACATTTCGTCAGCCATATTGTTTTAAAAACATTGTAACGAAAAACCTGTATTTTGTGTAATTTGAAATCATGAAAGAAATGTTGACAAATCAAACTACTTCAGGATATAGTAATTCTTTCGTTAATAATAACGGAGATACCAATAGCAACAGTACAACTGACAATAATACAAGGAAATATGCTGTACTCAGTACAGATTGGATATCTGCAATTGGAGAAGAATTAGGGATGCATCCCTTACCAGATTCTTTGTTAAAAAGACTTGCAGAGGATGCCTCGTATCGTCTGAGAGAAGTTTTACATGTATATATAATTACCATTGTATTTACACTTAAAATATACATTTTTAACATTGCATGTAAATTACTGAAATTAATGTTTAGAAATGTGTGACAAGACTAAAGCATAGCAAGAGAAAGCGCTTAACATCTACAGATGTAAATGCTGTGATTACCAATTTATGTGATGTAGATCCAATATTGGGTGCACCAGAATCTATGCCAGAATATCATACAGAAGCAAAAGTTTTTGTTCCTAATGAACATATTATTAATCTAGTACAGAAAATAAATGATCCACTTAACATATCACAAAGTAATGTACCTGTCATTCAAGGTACACTTTCATTATTAGTATTAATTTAATCATGTATTAATATTATTTACAACTTATTAATAATATTTTACAGAATCAGAAATATGTGATATAAGGCTTGCAGAAGCACGCAATAATTATGCAAAACGTGCATTGAAGACTTTATTCAATGGATCTCAAAAAACTTTTCAGGTAGACACAATTTTTATGGTAAACATAATTTATAATGTTTATTATATCTACAATGTACACAATTTATAGGTTCTAATTAATGACTGTGCTACTAATGCACATTTGAGTGGAGAAGGTGTAGTAGATAAATTAATGTCTATTGCTAGATCAATGGTAATTTCAAATAATGCACATTACACAAGAGTATCTACAAGAACATGCCAACTTATTATTGCAATTGCAAGTAACAGTGAAGCTGTTTACCCATATCACTTATCTTCGGTAATATTCTGCAGTAAGATCACATGAATTTTATTAATTCACTCTATGATAGAGCTGATTCTTCAAGAACTTTAATCTTAGGTAGATAAGCTGACCAAACTGCTATTGGAATTGCTTTTGGGACAAAGTTTTATGAATCCAAACCTTGAAACATTTTTTAAAGAATGTGCGCTGAAGCTGATGCTTCGTTGGCCGTCCGTTGCTGATAAGTAAATAAATTTTCGCGCGGTTAAATATTGTGTAACAAAAACGAATATGCATTAAAATTAACCTTCATCATTAAAAGGTATATCCCCACATTGGAGAACGTGCTTTTAAAGGAAGATAAAGAAAACGTGGATGGCAGTAAAAAAAAAGTAATGGCTATGGAATTGTTGGCAAGCATTCAGCCTTTAATATTTTTTCAACACGAATTAGACTCTCCACTTTCTGTGCATACTGTTCTAAAATTTGCACCGTCAGGTTCTGCTTTGTGGCAAAAGATAGCTGTAAGATAATTTTAAAATCTATTTCTTCACATATTTTTTTTCAATAATAATATAACTTTTACTTTCAGCTCGCTATTTGTGCCCTTATAAAATCGCAATCTCACACATTAGACATTGAAGCTTTTATGGAGCATTATGGAGATTCTTTATTACCATACTTACCTATTAGTTATAAAAGCACAGTGAATGCTTTTAAAAAACCTAATCCTCTTCCTATTACGATTAAAAGCAAGATAAAGTATGTTAACGTTAGACCTGTTATAAGTAATCGACTGTTATGGGATCGGCAAACAGCATTTCCTGATTCTACATTACGAGGTCCTAGACGGGAAATAAGGTATGTAACTGTATATATTATATGTATTCGTCATATTTAAATAGGGTTACAATGTATTGAGTATTTTTTATATTGTGACATAATTTTAGATTTGCATTCGCTGGTGGTCGACCTGTACCGCCGAGTAATTTAAGACGAGTTAGTTTAAGAGCGAATTATCAAATTTTAAGAAGCGAACTTCAAGCTACTCTTGCCCTCGTAGCATCGCGAAGATTATTAGTACTTAAAGATAAAAGAAAAAGGCCTTTTGATACTTACAATCTATTATATGGTTATTTATAAATTTGTATTACCGAATAACGTGTTACAGATGTTGTGAATCTAAGTGCATAATTTAAATATTTTTTTTTACGTTCTGGTTTAGGTGGTTTTTAATATAAACAGAATTACGTTTTTAAAAGAATTTCGTCTTATTTCAAAATACATATTAACATATTAATTTTCTCGTTATAGCGAGAAAACATTTCACGCTTGTAATAAGGTTTGTTATGACCCTACTTATAATAGTACATTTTTATAACAATGTCTTCTGTATATTGCTAAAAAGTACAACAAGATATGTTTATTAAACTAATAATGAAGAAAGGCTGAAGTAATGACTAACCTTATCAAAAAGATCAATTCTCGTTCTGTTAAAGACAGTCCCGTAATCCTTGCGGTAATGCACTACGCGGTAATATATGTGAATTAACCAAACATGTAGCACGAGTGTGCATCCTTATCGGTATCTGAAATAAATATTTTTAATATTAGTATTATTTTTTAATACAAATATTTTTGAAATACTTACTGCAGCAAGTCGCCGCCGACTTAAAATTCCATTTTTATAAAAAAATGTACAAGAATTTACTTGTATAGTACAGAAATGTTTGTCCTGAAAGTAACGAACTTTTTAAAATATTTAAACATACTCAAGCAACAAATAAAACTACAAACCGTATTGTAACAAATAGACCACTTCCTTTCATCATCATTATCCGTACATTGTGTGTTAGCCGAAGAAACGTGTAATGTTATATCACCTAAATGCTGTTTCAATAAATTATTATTATTCTCGTTACAACTAATATCTATATTATCATTATACACATGGAAATTTTTGCAATATTTAGATTTTGAAAAACTATGAGATTTGATCTGTTTCATAAATTGTTTAGCATTGCTTTTGAAATGATTTTCAGTGTGCATATTTCTCAATTGATGTTTAACATTCTTGAATTTTTTTTGCCAATTTTCAAGATCATGTTGTACCTTTTTAAAGACACTATTTATCTTTGTGTCATTATTTTTACTTTCTGAACGGGTTTCATTCGAATTTTCATTTGTATTATCATCCTCGATATCGTTCTCGCATTTTGTTACAAAATATGAGTGGTCTACTTCGTTATTATTTTTCAGGGGACTACTAGTAAGAAATACGTCATCCTCCTCCTCGGAAATATTCGATTTTTTCAGTTCACTATCCAGTATAATTTTGACATGCGTGGCATTTTCATTTATTTTATGTACATTTTCTATTTGATAATTAGTCGTTAAATACTTCGAAATAGCAGGAATTGTTTTACATCCTGTAAAAATAAATATTCCACATAAAGAAAAGTGATGTGTATGTAAAATATGATACTTACTATGCTTTATCCAAAATGTTTGTATTTTATTAGCACACTTTACACGGTAATTCCTTCTATATGTCTCTAGTTTTAGGAAGATAGACTCTGTTAAAAATATCAGTTGCTTTCCAAAATGAACTAATGTATGTAGTTCTTTCTTAGATGTAATTGCCTCAAGGATCAGTTTACATTTATCATGATCAATAATTTCTGTTGGCAAATATTTTACTTTTTGTATTTAAAATAAGCAAACGAATATTTGTACTATTTACCTGTAGGGTTTTTGGAGTAGCGGTGATAAAAATCTCGATAACGTAAACGAATAGGATATTTACATTTAGCCAAGGGCAAAGCATGAAAAACTCCAGTGCAAGCCAATTGTTTTTGAAAGTCTTTTCGATCCCATTCATTATTTATCGAACGACTAAACAAAACGTTAACTATTTAATAAATAGGGATTTTAAAAAAGCGATCGTAAAAAAAATACGTTACTTTGGCCTAACACATCGTACATAAAGTAAATCACATTTGCTCAGTTCTTTAATAAGGGTATCCATATTGTATTTTAATTTAGCTAAAATCGTTCGTTTCTTGGTAGACATTTTTATTTGTAAGTCTTGTTCTTCCTCAAAATTAATCAAAGAACGAAGGAATTTATTTCTGCTTGTATTAAAAATTATAGATATTTCGTTTGGAACCTGCAGGAAATTTCAAAAATTGTTAAAAATGTTTATAGTAAATTAAACAATGTATGTAACACCTTATCTGTATTTTTAGATAATAAATCTTCGATAGAATACGCGACAGGACCAGAGTAATGTTCTATAACGAAATTTCCTTCTCTTTCACTTAAAAACTTTCTCTGTACATTATGTAAATTTGTACATGCTGATTGTATTATCGTTGACATGTTAATTGCTACAGGAACCTGACAAGCCTGTAATATGAATATTATGATGTTACCACAAGGATAAGTATTACATACAATTGTATGCAAGATTACATACATCATTCAAAGTCAAGAATAAATTTTCTTCAATGATATTTAAACATTTCTTGTATGAATTAGTAGTGTATAAAGAATTAAAACATTCAATGAAACCTTCTTCTTGTAAATCTTTATGACTATTTTCCACGTAAGTTTCTATGAAATATTGTTGCATTTTCTCATTAGCATAATTTACACAGAGTTGCTCTATGCCATTTTTATCAAATGATTCAAAACCAAATATGTCTAATATACCTAAAAGGGATGTATATATAATTCGATAAATTTTGTAGTGTAGAATTAAGTTTTATAACGTACCAAGCCATTGAGAATATTCTTGTTTTAAGGATAAAGTGTTATTTATATGATTTAGAATCCAATGAAAAAGAAGATCGTACATATGTCTAATTATACTATGCAATCTGTTGCGACACGCATCAACAGTAACAAGATGTCGATGAAACGAAGTATGTTTTCGCCAAGTACTTTGTGGATTTATAAGGATAGTAGTAAGCAACTCCATCACTATATCTTCAGTCAAAGAACTGAGAGCACAAGTATTTTTTAGAGCTTCCTTGGATTCTACAAACAAGGTTGAATGAAATGTTTTATTCTTTTATACACATTTGTAATAATTATTGCAACATACTATTGTTACTAAGATCAATTGTACAAGTTTCACCATCCTTTACAAATTTAATATTTCCCATATGAATTAATAATGCAAGAACTTGAAGAATATGTTTTTTCTGATCAGGTTCAAAGCCTAAAACATTCAATGCCTTTAGAGTATCTTGAAAGCTGTCCTGATAATATATTCCTTTAGTGTAATCTACCGCACTTAATATATCATAACAATCATCTCTGGACAAGTTAAAAGTTTTAAGTTCTGCTTCTGACATTCCACATATCATCTGAAATATACGTTTCAATATTTCTCACAGATATCTTTATTTGTATAGGAATAAACAACAAGTGAAAGAATCGAACCTGATAAAAAATTTGAAAATTGCGCGATCCTCTTGTTACCCGACTCCTCTCCAAAAGAAATGAATTAATGGTTGCACCAGAAATAATACCACCTTTATAATGAAGCCTTACAAGCTGTCCATGCCTTGAACTTACTTCATTTTTCTCAGTACACGCAGTTGTAAAAGCAGATATTAAACGACAAGCGTCTGTAATTCTTAGCATAATGTTGTACATACAGTCTCCTTGAGAGTGTTGTACTGAATTTTTGTGAACACTACTAAGAAATTCTAAACACTTAAAAGTATTGTATGTTTTTCCACTTCCAGTTTCTCCACTTATGATTATCACCTTAATTCATAACATAATGATGAGTATACAAAAGAAATTGTTTCATTACTCTTTAATTAAAGTTTCTACCTGACAGCTTTTTCCAAGTTCTTTAATAAGATTGTAATGCGCCTTAGCGGCCACGGTAAATATGTGAGGTTTTGCATCATAAATATCAGATATGTTAGTATACTTATTGAATTCTGAAGAATTGTACAAATGAGATGTTGATATTTCATTGTTAGGATTTAGTGTCAAGAGTAGGGAACCAACCCATGTATAAATTTGACCACGTTGAAGCCTTTCCAAAAGAAAATCTGTAACTGAGAAAATAACGTCGTTTGTAAAATGACTTTACCATTTTTTTTTTTTGTTATTTGATATGCTTGAAAGTAGTTGAAACTTAAATATGTATACAAAGGTAACAAATGCGTGCATACTAATATCTTCATTTTCTGGCAAGGCACTTAGATCATTTATCAAGTCCCATCCAACTAGTGAAATTGGTTGCTGAAATACACATCAAATATAAAAGCATACAACATAGATAATTTTTTTTAAATTAATAGCAAACCTTTAATGCTGCAGGCATAGCTTTTCTCGTTGCACAACTGTTACTGAGAATGAAGGACACAATGTTGTTAGAAGCAAATATTTACATACATATTCAAGGTCAAAAAAATTCACATATCTACTTCTGCCCGCATTTTTCAAATCACGAATACGACGTTGAATAAATTGATGCCGCGATTTATGTTTCAAAGACGATGAAGTTGGACGTATCAAATGTTTTTAATGTATTATCATAAACAAATGAATTCATATGAATCTCTTTATTCAAGTACATTAAAAAATTATGTTACAAATAATCTTTTTTTAAATGAAACCCTAAAATCATTTGCCATTTGAAAGGATTTTACAATTGATTCATTAAGGACACTTCTCTTCCATTGCCTGCAGAAACTTTATATTATCTTCGATAAGTTTTTCCAAGCGTTCTTTCGTCGCAGACGTTTGCTTTTGCATAAGTTTGCGTTTCGCGGATTCGATTGCTACACGATAACCAGTAACGTTGCGGAAAACCTTTATATGTCTGTCTCCAGCAACTAAAACATATTCTCCAGCAGCATCGAAAGCTAGGCGCATGATAGGTCCTACAAAATGTCCATATTATGAGAATAAGAATCCTTAGAATTTAATAATTATATAACAGAGTGTAAAAATACCCAGAAAAATATCTTCTATGGTATTGTCCAGCAAGCCAGTGATTGTAGAATAAAAACTTAATGAAGATCCATGAGATATTGCTAAAACTTCAGTGTTAGGAGACAATGCAATATTAGCTATTGTTGTATTTTCCCATTGTCCAGTTAGAAGTACATGAGGATCTTCTCCTTTCTCAAATTCAACTGTGAATAGATCAATTAATACCTGTAATATGGTTCAAGGAAAAGATTTGATCTAGAAACAATATAATCTAATTTATTACTTTTTGTATCGTATAAACGATAAGTTCCATCTTTTGATACAGTAGCCATATTGCTACTATCAGCACTGATAGCGAGATCAAGTATTCCAGAAGAATGACCGGCAAGGTCAAAAGCCTTTGTTACTTGCTTGAATTCTCCAGATTTAGTGAACATCACTTCCCATATATTTACATCCGGAGTAAATCCTACGTAATAAAATATTGCTATTAAGATAATTTCTCAGCTTTAATGAATTATAATATATTACAAAAAATAACCGGATGTGCCGACGAAACGTCCACATGGTGATATTCGTGCTCGATATGTCGATCCAAGATGTAATTCCACGTTTGCAAGGATCTGACCTTTAAGATCCCATACCACAAGATCGTTCAGTTTGCTGCATGTAATAATGTATTTTCCTGTACATGCGATATCCATGCCAACAACATCTTCAGTATGCCGCTAAAACATTAATAACATAAAAGGTAATCATACGTAAAGAATATTATACCAAAAATATTATTTTTCAAATATGTACCTTTGGAAATTCCAAAGCCTTAGTTGCAGCAGCTAAGGTACCATCTTGTTTTTTAGATATTTTGTAAACTTCAATGGTGTTTGCTACAGCTTTGTGTATGAGGAAAGCTTTACCATCGGGAGACCAGCGTACCAACGTTGCATGATCGAATTCGACATTAACACGGAGTGATCTTTTTTCCTTTACAGTCAGTTCCTTTGTACACCATAATAGAACGGTCCTATCTGAAAAGTAATAAAGAAACGAAAACATATATTTTATTACAAAGTTCCTTTATTAAGCGAACAATTTAAATTTCTTTAAGGTTTTACAGCAATCGAAACAACTTTGATCGAGTACAATAGGCTAGGTACAAGTACTTAATGCTTGTAAACCGTTTGAATGATCGGTGATAAATGTATCATTCTTTAATCATAAATACATTATAATGTCGGTAAAGCTACATGTAATCAGTTACTCTCTAATTCATTGTCGAACTCTTTTAGGCGGCGGTGGCATAAGATCAGAATCATCTTGTACAAATCTATGCCTCTTAATATAATCCAAAAGTCGTTCGGTAGTTATAGGTTTGATAATACTTTTGCATACAGCCTGAGCTGTATGAAATGAATTGGGAAATGATTTGTCAGTTCTTGCACGCATAAAAACCCATTGGCCATTTTCATATTTACATTCTACAATTGCATTGTTCAAGTCTTTTATTTGTTTGGTGACTTTTATTTTGTCAAATGGCTCTTTTATACCACCTACATAAAGATGACCAACTTTTTTTGGAAGAATTCCCTCTCCAGATTCTGTAACTATCTTTAATCTAAAGTCAACAGAGTTATGTGACAAGGGTTTCCATTTCAAAACTTCTAGAGAAGGCCCTGGACAATAAGGTTCTTTGGAAGGTTGAAATATTAAGCCATCAGGTTCGTGACCAAGTTGTTTGGCAAATTTTTCACTTAATAAACTAGCAGCTTGTGTCAGATCCCAGAAACATTTCGACCGCACCGAAAATGGTTCTCTTTCTTTTCTCAATTTTCCTTCTTTCATTGCTCTTTTTCTACCTTCTATAATTTCCTGTTCTATGATAAGAAAACGATCAGGATGGAATGGTAATTTGCTAACATCTTTGCCATCATACATCACTACATCGTAAACTAAATATCTTGGATATTCTTTACCATCTGCTTTGTCAATCACCATTTCCTACAAAATCATTTCTATGAATAACTTCTTTAATGAGTTCAAATTCATATAACACTATAATAAGAGTTACTTACACCATCCAACAATGTATCTCTAAGAGTTCTAGATATGTCCCTTGAATGTGGAAAAGTCATTCCATTAACTTGGAATACACTATTATCTCTATCTACAAAATAAATTTCTCCATCTGCTTGTATCATCATCATATACCTAGATAAATACAGTCCATATATTTTAAAGCTGTTTTCAATGTTTCAAGTATATTTTTATCTAACCTGGTTCCATCTGCTTTCCATGATACTCCATATGGTTTTTCATGTAGTAATCTAATATTGTCTTCATCCATAGAAACTGGTTGAGATCCTGGAAATCCAGATGATTTCCAAGAACATATATCTTGAACCCTTCTCTGTATTCCACTTAACTTCCTATCATCAGTAATAGGAGTTACACCAGGTACACCAGCCATGAATACTGGATTTTTATTATTATGTTCACGTTTCCTCCTTTTATTTGGTACATCTTGATTATAATTATCTTTGTCTGTGCTGGGACCCTCATCCCTATCTTCGTTATCAGAATCATCATATTCTAAACACCAAGCTGGTCTAGGTGGAGGATCAGGAGCATCCTCCATATCATCATATCGCCTAAATAGTTCTTGAATATAATCAGCTTTGTATATGCCTGGTGGTCTTGCAGCTGCAAATTCTACTAAGCCAGCATCAACACTGGTACCATCAGCTTCTACTAAATAACTAATTATAAGGAAGCCAGTTCTATTGAAACCATGTGTACAATGAACACCAATGACTTCCAACGGGTTGTACGATATAAAATTTTTGCAGACTTGCACAAAAGTCCTTGTTTGTTCTTCAGTAGGAGTTTCACCATGACCTCTACATTGCAGTTTCAAATATTTACAACCGTATGCTTCTAAGCTTTTCTTGTCATAAAATCTTGAAGTGTTCGACAGGTCAATCCACAAGCCTAATTTGATCTTTTGACTCTTTAATGATGCAAACAGCATATCTATTGTGAAACGACATTCTTCTGGTACCTGGCTATCGAATGCGGACGATAGCGGGGTCTTGAAAGCGAGAAACTTATTCTGAATTAATTTGATAGCTTTTCGTGGACAGTGAAGCCATCGAGGCGGTATCGGGCCTCTACTTTCCTTCCAGTTCGACATTTTCGCACGTCTTTATTTGGAAGCTCAATTTTACGGACTCTTTAGTTTGTCGGTAAATTTTTTTATAAACGCAAAATTTCTAAAAACTTGTTCAGACAATAAGAAAACAAAAAATACAACACTATAACCTATAACTTCGGAAGTACTTTGGTTCCTTTCTTCCTTGAAACACAAGCTTGAAAATTAATTTTTTCAACTTTTCATTTGCGCTGTTAACTTCACTAAATAGGTAGTCTACTAGAACGACAATAAAATACACAGATTTTATGTTTAAATAAATACTGTGACGTCGGAACAGCTGTTACTAGCGTCTAGTGATCGCCATTACAGGCTTTCACAGTTTCGACTTTCGGCAAACTTCCTGATAGGTCGATGGTTCATATCGATATTCGATACAAGTCGATTTCATTCCTAGAAATTTGAATTTCGATAAGTGCTTTGCTGTATAGTTTCTTATAAAATTCACACTTACATATGCATATAAACAAATATTGTGCTAGTAATTTTTCTATTACAACATCATCATATATAACAACATAAACAAGAATTAATCAAATGTAAAAATTTTCATATACGCCAAATAATTTTTGTTTCTAAACGTATCATTGTTAGAAATGTTATTTTAAGTTATCGCTAGTTAGATCATCTAAAATATAAGAATAGAGATGAAACGAAAGAAGAGGTCGCTAAAGTAGCGAGCAAATCGTGTTTGCAAGAAAGGACAAATTTGTCCTTGACACTTCACGTATCACTTGCTCCATGGTCAAATAATCTCCTGCACATTAGCCAACGTTAATAGCCTCAATACCATACTATCAGTTATCTACGATAAGAAAAATCCAAGATTACTAAAAGAAAATATATATCGTTCATTTATAATCGTGCACGAATTTAATTTTCACTTTCTTTAATTATATGTAGCCTTTTATTATGTACAGAAATTAAATTTGAAAAATCTTGTATGATACAAAAAAAAAAGAGAAAAAAAAAAGATGAAATAAATCTCGACAAGATGTATCAGAATACATAAACATTGTTTCGATATGTGTATCGATTGTAAATCGATGCGATATGGGAATACGAGTATCGCTTTCACAAAGAACTAAAATGTAATTGCTGTAGATTGTACAAATGGAAAAGCAGAGCTCCGTGTCTCGAGCTGCTCGGAGAAAGCGTGACCGGGGTGAACAAGAGTAGCACATTGCAATAAAGCGATACCCGACGTTAATATACGACCAGCTAAATATAAGTCATTCCCTTGTGGTTCGCCCACGCTGTGAGTTTGTTTTCAATACACGTATGTATATTTTTATCGGTTTAACGTAACGCTTCCTAATACGACATTTTAAATTATCAATAAATTCTCAGAATTTATTTATTTTCCATTTAGTTACATTTCGATCCGATATAAAAATTAAATGTTCACTTCTTGAGAAATATAGTTTTCAAAATACATGTTTTCGTATCGATCGATATATGTATGTGTACCGTTTAATAATGGTGAAATATCAACACGGAATTGTGTCAATAGTGAAACGTGAACTTTTGTGTCAACGATCTGAAAGATCTCGATTATTGTAACAGTTGCCATGCTCGTAGATACAAACCGAGTCGATATCGCGATATTACGATATTCAATTGCGTTCTTCTTAAAATGGAATAAACATTTGTAGGAAGTACTTACATTTCTTTCTTAATCTGTAAATAAATGAACCAACAAAATTCGGCTCGTTGAATGATCGATAATATATCGAGCCAGAATTTGACGTAACGTCGAACACCGCATTTCGCAATCAGCAAACAAACGACGAGCCACGTCCGTGTCTTCCGTTTGATTTCTCAATCGGCAATGGTCTAACCTACCTCCGGAATATTTAATGCTCTCGTCTCTAGCAACCTTAGCGCGAACATATTTTTTTTTCACCGATCGTCGATAAAAATTCAATGTTTTCTCCTTTTTCTACATTATTCTCCTTCGTTCGTCATCGTACGGCATGAAACACAAGGAGACTCCTCTTCACTGTCCACGGTTGCCAGGACTTATTGAAATTTTAAAGTGGGACATCTATCGTAATCGCTCTGTCAATAGCGAGGTATTACCTCAAGTGTGCAAATGTTTTAAATTTTGCTAACACGGCAGATTACAAAGCCTTCTTCTCAATGTCGTAAAATATCAAAGAACTATCGACTTACACGCAGTCGATAATCAACAAAAGAAAAACATAAATTGTCCTCACTTCTGTTTATCCACCATTGAAATTACTTTCGAACATCTTCAAAACATAAACGTAACTTCATCAAATTTAATTACTATCCTCCCTTGGTAATAGAAAAAGAAAACAAGCTTAAAATGTAATTTACATTAGGTGAACTAGTCGTTACGCTTGACACGGTTGATTTCGTTTTTCTTTTCTATCCCGAGGAGCGGAGGAGAAATTTTTAAGAAAGTCGATAAAATCGTGCTAACGATGAATCACGTGAACGCGCCATTTTACGAACGAACGCGTCCAACTGGATAACAGAGTTATTCACCCAATGGGAAATGATAAGTGGCTCGGAAAATTGAACGATGTGCTGCAATTAGAATACCCACTGAGGTGTAAGTAAATGCTCGTCTCGTCCCCCACTCCCTGTTTTGCTCTACGAGCGTGTGTTTTTAACTCCACGTGTATCACGCTTACGGTAATAGCGCATGTCTTTACCAGGCACCGATAAAATGTATTCTAATGAAACTTCCACACGAACTTCGTATCGACATTACGTCAAAGATGTTTTATTGGCTCATAGGATACGACGGCGATTCCAATTACCCTAATCTAACCGCAATCTCGTCGACTATTTCTCCTCGTCTTGTTAATCTCTGTTCGCTTCCTATTTTTGTTTTTACGATTGTGCGGTTTTTATTATGCGGCACACTAGTTATCAGTTAATCCGTTTCCTTTTTGGACACTGTGTAGTTGGAGAACATAATTTCGATTATTTTTATCAACACACACCTTCTAATGTGGATTTAAGTGCAGCGAAACAGGTATACATATCTAGACAAATATTGCTATTTCAGTGCCAAAAGATGAAGAGAAAGTTAACTACACTAAATGATTATAAAGGATTCAAACTACTATAATAATTTAAATATATGTTCAAGTATCACTTACTCAAATAACCTTATCATCAAACAATGCCAGACGTGCTCAAATTTCCAATATACTACATTTTTAATCACACCGATGTCATACCATGTTTACCGTTCCCAGAATCCACATCTATCTCTTTAGTAATTCCAAACACTCGATTTAATCGAATTTCAACAGAACTTTCATATCGAGTAATGAGAAAACCGCGAGGCAAAGAGAAGAGAGCCACGATTCCCAAGGCAGAGTGTCGCGAGCAACGAAGGTGGAGAAAGTTCCTGTCCTCCCTTGCGTTCCCCCCGTCATCGTGGCCGTTTCTACCGTAGGAAACACTTCCTTGAGGCTCCGGCTCAGGTGGCCACGCGCCTTATCCGAAGAAAGAAAGTTGTTGCACCGCATGAAATTTGCAGATTTTCTCTCCGTAACCTGCTCCTATCTCCGACATGCCCTGGTTAAAGCAGCATCCTCTCTTTTTCCCTCCACGCGGAGCTTGCTCGACAGGCTACTTCTTGCATGGGGGAGAGACGCGATTTGGCGGTCAGGAGCACGATGCCCATTCCACAGACATCCCTCAAATGATACGGTGGACTTGTATTACATCGAGTGCAACAGGGATAAAAGTATTGCCAACCTTTATTCGCAGTCTTCCTTTTTACTCGACGGTCACTCGCGTTTTTGTGGAAACGATTTCGACGAGGGTCTGTAGATGTCTCACGGGTGACTATGTGTATCATGTTTAATGCCAAGTGGATATTGAAGTATTCCATGTACAACTTTCTTCTCGGTGACAGATATACGTTGTACGAGACGCGATAATGGGAGAACTTTGGGAAATGACCACCAGGTGGTTGATAATACATAAAATCGCAATTCTATGGTCCATATATCGAATATGACGCTAACAAGTAGAGAAAGCTGCGAGTTAGATGAGAAATAACAGAAATCATTATGTACACAAAGACGGTGTACAGAGATGCATATTATCCTTCAGAGGCATACTTAACAACCAATCTGCGTTTAACTTCATAAGGTAACCTGGTCGATAATGGACTCTAATTGAGACTTCTAGCTGTATCCAATATTTAACTTGCCACTTTACAGTAGATTTATTTTTATCCTACCAGCTTCTTGATACCTCGCTGTCATTTTTGTCAAAACGATTATTCAACAGGAAATTCCGCCATTTTTGCCTCGGAACGAATTCCAAAATGGACCCGGTTAACCGTAACGGTACAGTTAGACGATCTCTGCTTATTCTTAACGACGTTCCTTTGGATAAAACGTCAAAAATGCCTAGGATCATCGTCTCATAGTAATCGATGGGCCAAGCTAACGTTATCTCGGCTTCCTCGTTGTGTAACACGAGCTCAACGGCTTCTAACGTGTCCGCGTGTTAAAATCCCGATCGGTTGACCGATCGTTCACCTCGAATGCCTGTTTATGCGAGGCAAAATCGACAGGTTCAATGACCTTAGCCGTGGCTAATAAGAGGCACCGCACCGGTTTGGCCGTGAAGGATAAATTTAAAAGAGAGGCAACGCCTCCGAAAATGTCCCTGACCCGCGTAAAAACCTTCCGAATGTTCAGCACACCAGAGAGAAAGAGAGAAAAAGAACATTGCTCGTTTACCATAATTCTTCTGTTTTTAGTAGTATGTGCGCGTGTGGCGTACAATCATCGTATATATAAGTGCACGCATGCTTCGTTAAACGCTTTATTTAACTCCAAGGACTTTGGATTTTCGTATGTCATTAGGCACACGCTATTCGCCGTATAATTTAACAGTCTATGCATGATAACGTTTTTTTTTTCTTTTTCTTTTCCTTAGGAACGAAAAATGAACAGAATAAAGTAAGGAAGATATGTATAAGTAATTGCTTCCTTGTTAACGGATGGTTTACAAGGATATCCAGCTATCTTAAGGGGACTGTCGCACGTGTAACGTTGTTGATAGAAATTGTCACGTGTTGCTGTTGTTATTAAAGAGTAAATATTCTTCTTTTTTTTTCAATGTGACCTTAAATTCAACTTCCCATCAATGTATCGTTACCATTACTTAAAGTTTTTATATTTCAGGACTTACGAGATCCTAAGTGCTTTTCCTTTTTAAATATCCTAATCAGCGCAATCCATATTATCAAGGAAAACCTTGAAATTTTGAGTCATTTATGGAAAAACCTGACTGTGAAGCACGTCGAGGGAAAATTTACCCGACATAGTCGTCGTTTTCAACGGAATCGATAGATGCTTACGTAACGTTCGCAGCGAAATGTAATAATTGTCAGTTGTGTAACAATTGCGTAGCACACGCAACTAGCGCGACTACGGAATCGAATCTTTCCCGGTACAGTTAGCTCCATCGTTCAGCGGTACAGAAAAACAAGGTTTCCAGAGTGTCGATGGTGTATTAGGGGGATTCACGAGGAAATTTCGTAAGAAAACGTATCACATAGGCGATTGGTGTTCTCCATGCAGATAAAACTCATTGGGACGGTTTTTCTCTATTTCAAGGATCGTTCAACGAGCATCGTACACGTTGATAAGAGAAAAAAAAGTACTGAATAATTACGCGTTACACAACTGTGCATCGCGTTACTCTGGACTCTGGTTAATTTTACACAATACTATCGACTGAATTAATGTGCTTTTTGTCAGACAGCGTTCGATTCAAGGAGCAGAAAAATTTATCTACATAGAGTTTAGAGGAATTAAAAGAAATAATAAATTAAATGATTGTGTGCAACTTCGATTAACAATTACTGACTCTTTTGTGGTTTATATTGAATATAGCTACTTTTAAAAATATTTTCTAATATGTGAAACTCTTTTATCAGTGGTATATACCTACCATTGGGCAAAAGTTTAAAATCACTTGTGTCACCTATGTAAAGGTTAATAGTATGTTGCTATGTTTTAACAAGTCCAATCATATATGTACGGTCTTTTAAGTTAACTTAACCTTTTCAACTATTTATTACAGAGGCCTCGAAAGAAATGGTATATGTAACTCTTTGTGTAGTTTTCTCTCTCAAAGCGTATTAATAGCGCGTTAGAACGACCGCAACTTGTTGGAAGCTCATGATCGTCACCAGGACGTCATGGAATTTCTTTAAACGTTGCGCAAAAAAATCCACGAATGAACAGATTTATACGACACAATGATAAGCGTAAAATGACTCAGTACTCTTTTGTACCATCGGTCTGATTGAACCTTCGATATTCGATACAATATACCCAGAAAATTATAAACTAATTCTACGTCGCCGACTGTTTACAGTTCCATATCGGGATATCTTAGAGATACCGATATCAAAAGCTGTAATTTTATCGTCTTTGTTTTCGTACAAGTATTACCTGTGTTATGATAAACATCGAGTGTTCAACAAAAGACAGCAGAATCTTTGAGCGGAAATTCGGTGCACCACTTTACGGAATTATCGACGTCTTTGATCTCTTTATGCTTTCTATTTTACACAATTCTTTAAATTTCAGTCTTTTTACAATTATTGTAAAGCTTTTAACCAAATTTCTGTCCATTCCTGAAATATTATATATTGCTCTAAGATAGGGGAATACAAAATACAACTTTTTAAAAATAATCAACTTCTCCAGCATAAAAATTTATCATCTAATATTCAATGTTTTTTATCATTTTCTCCACATCCGTGTTTTATTTCCAATTATGTATAACTTTCTACGTAAATTAGTTCGCCATCCGGCAAACATCCCAGCATTGCATTTACGTCAACGTAACGACGCTTGTTCCTGACGGAAACGTTTTTACGTGTTACATATGTACTTCGATAACGAGCTCTAACTATACATTGTGGAAGATCGTGTATCCAGCACGAAGAGCCACACTTTCGCTTTATACGCAAATCCGGCTGCGATCCTTTAACCCTCCCGTGTCTGTTCAGACGAAGAAGCAGTTGAGTCACGTCGGCAGGTTTGAGTGAGGTAAGATCTTCGACTTATCTCGGAGATGTGTGATATTTTTAAAAAGCTCGAATTGAATTGGTCACGAATTTCAAAACAAATGTGAAAACACGTGTCAATGACGTAAAAGATTACGTAGCTTATGATACGGATTATTAGTTAAAAAACGTTACAATTATATAATTTCATAATTATAATTTACAATTTGCAAAAAATATTGTACAACAGCTTACCGAAGGAGAAATATTAACGACAGAAAATAATTGTCGAAGATAACTCGAATAATTTACTGTTTTTTGCTTCAATTTTGATTTTCGAGACCAGACTAACAATTAATTCATTTTCCTCCATCTCGTTGGAAGCAATTGTTCGATAAAAAAAAAAAAAAAAAAAAAACGTCGACTTGAATATTTCGCTGCGTTCTGTTGCACTTATGATCCTTCTTCACGAAATGCATATCAGGAACTTGTCTTACAACAACGATAAGTTAATCCTATGGATACTTTAATACGGCTGGAAGAAGAGAAAAAAGAACACGCAGTCGCTTAACAAATATTTACATTTTAATCATTCTCCATCTTCTTTTTCATCGAGTGTCAGAATCACAATATCGTATTTCTTTTTTTCTTTTTTTCGAAAAACATGAAAGAAAATCGTACGCCGCTTTCTTCATTCGATTTACACCATTTTCTTTCAATTGAATATTATTGCTACATTTTCGTTTCATATATTAGAAGCTGTCATCTGTAATGACGTCAACGAATAATTTTTTGTAATCCTTGTCAAATAAAATAACGAGCCGCTAATTTGTGGAATATATATATAAGAAAAATAAAATGAGAGGGGGAGAGAAAGAGAAAGTACGAAATCACGGAAGCGAACGTCCGCAATCTCCTGGAACAAAATGACGTAACGCATGACCTTTGTGTCCAATGGAACTGGGATGGGACACCACGGTGAACAGAGGCGTAACCGTGTTAGCACGAGCGCAAGGCACGGTCGAACTTTCTTTGAGAGGATTTCGTGAAAGCTCTTCCCTCGGCTGGAGAAACGGTGCCGTATCGACGGTTATAAAGTTCGTGACGAACTAACTCGATTTCCTTAATATGTTCAAATATGCCGGTCAAAATAATTGCTTCACGGAGAATTCTATTTCGACTGTTTAATTTTTCGTTTTATTTGTGATATAGAGCATCATACACACTATTTAGGGATTTATTATCAATATATTAAAAAAATATTCTATACAGTTGATAATACTGATTTGTAAAAGAAAAATGATCAAGTTCTTCTTTCATAAGACACTCGTCTTAATTATCTTTTTATATTTGGTAATACACCAGCAGGAAACCAAAAGAGATACTAGTAAGTTATTTTTTCCGAGAGACAAAGAAACTTCCATCGCATCCGCATTATTTCGAGCGGCGTATTATCAGACCACATCGTGTCACGTTTCCATATTCGAGGCTCGTGTATCTTTTATTCACACTATTTTCGCACCAATAATTGGCGTGGTGTATGTGCACGCACAATTCACGACTATCGCAATACGTGAAAACCGAGCGAGACGAGGATCAAACGCGGAAATTGTTATGAAGCTGCAATTATGCTCACATCGGACGATTACGTCTCCCATTTAATGGCTGTGGACTAGCGTCGTTTAACGAACGGCTATAATTACGATCCTTATTGTCTAAATTTGCCTAACGTTATCCTAGACGCTATACTTAATTACTTACGAATCATTAAATGAATTACCCCTAAGCGTAAGTTACCCAGAATTGTCGTCTGCTTGAGAACGTTACACCAATACGGCAGCAGTGCTGCCAACTTTGTTTAATCTAAGGGCAATGAAGTTATTGCTTTCTGGAATTCTATCGTGCAAAATAGTTGACACGATTTATTATTGCATTTTCGATTATTCTTTGTATATCTTTTAATGTTGATCTTTTTATCAAAGCTCGTTCAGATGAGCAGGTAGGTGAAACTGGTTTCTTAATTAATTCATGATAAAAAAAAAAAACGAAAAAAATCGTATCTCTAAAATATTTTTTTATACAGAACTTTTATAATTATGTTATGCTTGTAATACTACAGTGAGATCGACGAAATCAAAAGCAAGGGAGTGAATAGTTGATGTATAGAAGATTTATTAAATAAAAAATTCATTGATCGGAAATACTGATAAATTGTTCGTACAAAATATAATTCTCGATCGACCCTCTGCACTCCAACGTTTCTTACGCGCCACGAAAGAAAAAGATGTAGGAATTAAATTAAAAAATCGTTCCTCTATTGGCGTGTGTGATTTTCTTGTAGCAATGGACAGAATGCAAAGCGTTCGCGATTGAAAAAAAAAAAAAAGGAAAAGGCATGTCGCACAAACTTTGGCAGTGCGTCAAACGAATACTAACGAGATTGACTAGCGCTGATCCTCGGTCACGATAAAAGATGATGATTGTTAAACTAAATAAAAAAATGTAATGAAAAAATGAACAAAATACTTAAGGATTCACCTGAATGAAAAATTCAACTCGGCAGTGTGGCTACAAATTTTGAGCCTCGAAAGACATAACCTCCCTTTCCTCTTAATATCTACTAACAATTTCAATTTAATGCAAAAATTAATAAAAGTATTCGAAATAAAGAATTTAAACAATTGTCGTTGTCGATCTTACAAACTAAGGGACAGAAGATTAAATCTTTCCTTCAGCACCAATCGAACCTCCGTTATTCGTACAATGAGTTGCGATTAACGCGACTCGTCATTTCGTCTAACGGATCTACATATTTCTCTCTCTCTCTCTCTCTTTTCTCCGTTGTACCTCGTCGTCTTTCAGTTACACAATTCTTTTACAATCACGCAATGCCTTTCTTTTTTTTCTCTTCATGATTTTCCATACTATTCTAAAACGCTTAATGAGTAAACGATCCTTGTTTCGATTCTTCGAGACAAAAGTATCTGATAGATGCATCCCTTCTTCGAACGTCGTCGCCAAAGATATACGCGTACGTGGTTTGCAATTGTATCAACAGGCCATGCGATGCAGTCATCGACGAAATCAATCGATGAGTACGTTGCCATCGATCGAGTAACCAATTACCATTCCACCAGGCGAATGTATACTGTTGATCAAAAGTTTGCAATCACTTGTGTAATTACACAGATATAATAAATTTTACATCGTTAACTTTCCTAACGTAAGATTCTCTTTACAAATTTTTCTAGGAATTTTGTAATCTATTTAAATGTAATTCGCTCGATCGGTACGTGCTAAAAAAGAAGGCACAAATGTTCCCATCTTAGAATGGTTGCGAAACAATTGCCAGCAATCATTCAGGTTTTAACCTAAAACTGCCAATTTTTCTCGACAAATTCTTGCGTTAAATATCCAGTCATACCAATCTTTTAATCAACAGTACACGTTATGTACATATGTGTATAAACGGTGGCCTCAAGCGAAGGTCCAGTCTCTGCCAAGCAACGATTTAAAAAAAGAGGAGATCAGGATTTGTATATTCGTACGGTCGCGCGTCTTCTATTCATCGATCATGCGAGGTTACGCTGACGTAATCGAGCAGCAGAGCCTGTGATATACGTACCTACGCGGGCGCTTTCGAGCGACAGAAATAACAAGAAACGACGCACAGTGGGCCAAACGTCGTATCTAGCTGATAAAAATTCAACATTTTCTCATTTCTTATTACTTAATTATCATTTTGCTTAAGTTCCTAAACCCCGCTAGATTTTTAAATGAAATATCACTTACCTATGAAAATTTTTTAAATAGGATAAAATGTATACAGAAATCTGTAGTAAGAATATCACTTAACAGTTAATGTTTCTACTTCTGGTTGATGGTTATATTGTCCGCGAATTATTTTGTCTTTCCTGGATTTTGTACTTTCGTACGTAATTTGATGACGTTTCAAGGTAGGCGCATTCAAACGTAACTAATTTTTTACTTCACGCATTTCAGTTTTCAGAATAAAAGTAAACGGATCCTTTCAGATCTGTCAGAACCTTTATTGCATTTTGTAACTCAGGCTTTGTCCTTTGACTCTTGTAAAAATCAAATGCGAATCTTTCCAGAATGTTTAATGGAACTTCGAAGTACGTGGGTGGTTTTTCGTCATTTATAAAGAGGGTTTAAGATTTTTGTGACATAGTACACACTGACAGGAATAAACAATGCTTAATCGATATAAGTCCTAAAATTAATATTTCTGGTGTAAAATGTAATTGTATATAGTATGTCCGGTTTATTTCAGGGCATAGAAGTATCTTGAAAACTATGAATGATACAAAAAAATGGTTTCAGACGAAAGTTGTAGGTTAGAGAGGGCGACATATTGTTCTAGTATTTCTTGTCCTTGCAATGACCTCGAAAAGCCCTGTAAAGGTCATGTTTAAGTTTTTAAACGAGGACGTACACTACCGGCCAAAAGTTTGGAATCACCTCCCAATTTTCATCAGTACTGAATCTGCTACTAATTTTTCATAGGCTTGATATTGATATTGTGGAGATAAATAGCAATTTATCTCATATCGATTGATTTGAATGATACAAAATTCGTTAAAAAATTCTTAAAGCTGCTGACTTTTTTCTGGGAATTTTTATGTAACTTGCAATGCACAGTGATTCCAAACTTTTGGCCGGTAGTGTATATTTTTTTCGAGACGTTTTCAATACGCTGCATACTTGTGGCTTTTGCGTAAATTATTATCGGGATATCAGCCTCCAAGTTTTACATGTCGCCGGCAGGAAGGTTACTTATTCTCGGACAGTGTTTTGGAAATATTGGAAAACTGCGTAGCAGTAGTAGCATTATGAAAAACATTATCTGTTCCCGCGGTGTACAACAATACGTATGTCGCCCTTTATACCCTACAATTTTCGTCTGAAACATTTTTTTATATCATTCGTAGTTTTCGAGATACTTCCGTGTTCTGAGATAAACCGGACATACTATATACATATATTTTTTTATGACAACACTTAAAAAATGATATACAAAAAAGTTGGATATTGTTGACTTGAAATGATTTGGATTTCGAAACACATGTATAAATTGCAATAATTCCGATGTTATATTGTAGATAAGTATTGCAAAAAATATTAATTAACAATCAAAGAAAGCGATAAATTAAACTAAATGTAACTATACATTTCTTCGCGAAAATATGTTTGTCATTGTAGTATTGTAGCTACAACGTACTTGAAAAATATAATGTAATGCGTTAAACATAAGTAACAGCTACGTTACTGTGTTTTTCTTCTATCACAAATCTTCAAGAAAATAGTTCTTAACGTGCGTTATCTGTTTTAGATTTTTATAAATGATTCTTAGATTTCAAGCTCAAGTGTTAACGGTTTCTTCTCAACGAAGAACGAAATGTTTATTTTTCGATAAATATTATCTCATCCCCTGATTCTTTCTTTCATCTTCATCTCATCTTCAAAGCGTAGAGCAGTGTAGAACAAGTAAGCGTGTTTGTAGATTTTCTCAAAGGTGTGAATAGTTAGTGAAAAGAAAGTGCAGTGTAGGTGTGTAATTCAGTTTTACTTTCACGAATAATTTATTTAATTTATGGCTTTCTGCGATTGTTAATTAGTGCTCTTTGTAATGTTTTCTTACAGATAATATAAATATTGAGTTATCTACAATACAACGTTTGAACTCTTGTATGCGTTTCAAGTAGTGTCGTGCGTTCCATGGTAAAATGACAATAATTAAGTTATATTAAGTGTACCGTGTATTTTTTCACTCGCCATGTCCGAGAACTTTTTCACATTTGGCGTTCGACTTATACGTATTTAATAATTTCACGACAGGAGAACTAACGAAACATAGGCGAAAGAACTAGGTAGCGTCGTACAATCGATAATTTATTCAAAGTCCTGAAGATCGTTATGCGAAGACTGGTCGACAAAATCTAAAAATCGGGGGAAAGCGGTGCGTAGGATATAGGTTCGGTAGGTAGGGGTTACTAAAGGATCAGGCACGGTGGTCGAAGTTCGGAGGTGAGTAATAGCGAAGGATGATGTGGAATGTTTGTTGTTTAGAAGGGGAAAGTCCGGATGACTAAAACCAATAGATATGATACATAAGTGTGGTATATAATACTTTCCTCCATAAGACTGTTAACAGGAGGTTAACAATTGAGTATAGTGCAATTATAAATAGTTACATTACACATACATCGAATTTTTCTTTTAAAAGTAGGTAATATAAAATAATGAAAAGTGTATCAAAATATTGATTAAAAATAACATAAGGTACTGAACATTAACGATTACACGTGTATTATTTTTTTTTTTTTTTTCAATGGGGTGTAGTACTCTTTGTCGGGTTTGAATTCGAATTACAGGGATCATTTCTTCGTCTTCTGATATCTGAGGTACTGAATCGGCGATGACCGATAAGTTCCGCCTTGGTTGGTAGGTGACTATCTCGTTACTTGCTCGTTGATTCGACGATGAATCGAAGATGCAGTTAAAAAAATCTTTAATTAATAGAGGATTGATTTCTCCATGTTTTGGATCTGTGATCGAACAGCATAAGAGCTGTAGCATCCGAAGTTCTGACAGCATTTCAGGAGTATGAATAATACCAAGAGAGCTGCGATTATTCCAAGGGCGATTGTGTACCACTTGATGTGTGTAACGATCAATAGCTGGTTTATTTGCTTGGTAATAATCTCATTAAATTCGTTTAATTTCTTTTTAGCGTATTTGAGTTCTGTTAGGTCGATGTTTGTGAGATGTATCGGCTTTAAAGTAGCCGCGATTCGATTGTTTCTATATTAGGCGTTAAAATGCAACTCATCCAAAATATTCATGTGTGGAATGTAGTAGGTTGCATTTCTACTGGTCTCATACGTGGCTTCGATCGTGAAGAGATTGGCGTAACCCTTGTAGCTCTTTTCTGAAGAACGTTTTCCATGTGGTTTTCACTTCCTCCGCACATGGATAGTTCGTAGAGGACATATGTAGATCCATTGATTCCTTGCAACATAGTTCCAGGTTTCTATTGCTGCCTTCACGGTTTTCGTTGGCAAGTAGAAGGAATTTTGTTGATGTCAGGAGACAGCAGCTCAATCTCGCAGATTGGTTGGCTCGTTAAAGCTGTGGCGTGCAGGTGATAGCAGACGTACTCCTCATCTCGATATACATTACAACCAGACAATTCTTTCAGGAATGTAAATTGGGATTTCATCAGAGATAGAAGGAGATAACGATTCTGAGAAATAACATAGGAAAAGAATTCTGAATCGTTGTGTTGAACTGGGGAGAGGGATAAGTTCGAAAAGATCAAATTTTGTTCGTATGACTAAAAGAATACGGAGTGCAGATATTGTATTGGCACTGGTGGAAATTACATGGAGCTGAATAAATTTATAAATATCGCGTATATTTTCTAACGTCTGGTTTCATAACTAATTCATGTTCAGGTTTATAGTTTTTCAATTCTTCGTACAACATTTTAGGTGCAATAAACGAAGCGATATTATTTTCGGCTAGGTAAATAGTTTCTATATCTTTTATGTATTCGCGATTAATTTGGCTTACTAGCATGCTTAAAGTGGTAATCTGTTGGTTTACCGTGGATTCCATTTCTAAACGTGAAATATAAGAATTGGTTTGAATAGTGAGAGTTGATCTTTTCTATATTTCCATTCGTTGCATTCTCGGGACTTCGAAGGGGATACAAGGAGTTACGGAAGTTTCTGATTGTTAGTGATCACTTGACAAATACGGTTTGAGCAAATTAGTGCAACATTTAACCAATTTTCGACCAATTTGAATTTCAGCATTGAATTTCAATACTCGATTTTCTTAAGGTTCGGACTGAATCCAACTTTAGAAATTACATATCCGAGATATTGTCTGGCTGAAGTTATAGATTATGTTCACGAAATCTGTAAAAAACGTTGCGTAATTTTGTATCGTGACCAGTGAGGTTGATTCCGTGAATTACTACGTCATCCAGATAAACAAAGCATTGCTTGTTGCTAAGTCCGGTCAAAACGTTATGCAACATTCTTTGAAATGCAGCGGATGCATTTTTGAGACCTAAGGAGGCATTCGCGAATATTCGAAATGATCTCCTCGGGTTGAGAAGTCGGTTTTTCGAACACCGTCTGGATGCATGGGAATCTGGTGAAAGCCATTTGCTAAATCTAGCGTGGTGAAGTAATGTGCGTGCTCTAATTGATCAAGAATATCTTCTATGCGTGGAAGGGAGTAAGCGTCTCCGATAGTCTTTTCATTGAATCTCCTATAACCAATGACAATTCGCCACTTTTGCTGATCAGAGGCGTCCACTTTCTTGGATACAACTCAGAGTGGGCTTGACTACGGGTTTGTAGAAGGTTTAATAATCCCTTGTGTCAACAGAGACGGCGGAGAAAGCCTGATTAATTTTTTGGAATTCTCTGTACCGAAGCACTTGTGAGATCTGGAGATGAGTATGGTAAACGAATTGGTCGAGAGTCATTTTAGTTACCATTACCAGGTAAAAGACTTTCGTCTTGTTCTGACGTGTGAACAGCTGCGAGGATTCCAGACGAAAGGTCTTTGATCCTTTGAAAGAATTGTGACACGTTTCCATTTTTCTTTTGAATTACTGAATTATTATTGAATTTAATCCCTCGAATAACTGATCCAGAGATTTTTTATCCTGATAAAGGTTTAGGAGGTCAGAAACACCTTCCCAAGTCGTGAGATTGCAATGTACGTCGATTTGTTCTCGTGCTTTACCGGAAATACGACTTTGCACGTAAAATAATAGAGCGGGTTTTTGGGTTGCCACGGCTAGTTGTAATACTCCCGTCGACTTGTTTTACAAAAGTTACGAATCTTATATCGATCACAATCGAACTTTTCTGGAATGAATTTAATTAAAAACGATAGTTCGTATACAGTTTCTGGCATTTGGTTTGCGTTGTTAGGCGTGATTACGTAGGATTTAGGAAAAGTTCGGGAAATAATAAGAAGAGAATTGTCTAGACTGACGAATATCTATCCAGAAGTACTTACTGCAGAAGTAAGCAATCGGTGCTGGCGTTGCTAGATCCAGTATTTTTAAACCAGGTTGCGGAATTTTCCTCCAGTACGCTGTTTGCTTGTGTATCGCGTCATTCGATGTCCAAGTTCTCAGCAATCCGGATGTGCCACTCAGTCCACAGGGTAGAGTTGCCAATTCCACTTACGTTCACTGTGAGTAGGGTGCTGGATATCCCTTCCTCGTCGCCAATCATTATATTGTATTCTGCAGAGTTTATTTCCTAACGTTCGACTTATTAAATTTAATAATTTCACGATAGGAGAACTAACGAAACTCAGGCGAAAGAACTAGGCACAGAACGTTGTATAATCGATAATTCATTCAAAATCCTGAAGATCGTTAGGCGAAGACTGGTCGACAAAATCCAAAAATCGGGGGACAGCGGTGCGTAGGATATAGGTTCGAAGGGTAGGAGTTATTTTGGGTTCAGGGGTCACTAAAGGATGAGGCACTGATGTCGAGGTCCGGAAATGAGTAATAGCGAAGGATGATGTGGAATGTATGTCGTTTAGAAAGGGAAAGGCCAAATGACTACATAAATGTGGTATACAACATAAAAACTCTCAAGTTTTAACTTATATTGTAAACAAATTTCAGTTAAATGAAGAAGGAAGTGTGAACAATCAGCATATAAAGCAAATAGTGAAAAACTTGAATAGTAAATTTGCTTGTGAGTAGAGAAAATGTAGCTGCAAATTAACAGTTTTCCTCATGCGACGCCAACAGTGGTTGGATTGGGACCGAGGTCATAATATCTATATAGTGAAAAGATTTCGACGAATCTGGCAATCAATCCAAAAAACAAAAAAATTCAACATTAACAGATAACTACACGACAGAAGAATTATCATTTGCAACCACAACTGGCATAAGAAAATATGGCAAAAGAGACGCTGCACAAATGGTGCAAATCGTCACAGCAAACTTTCCGGAAACAGTGAATGAAATTAGGAAAACCTTTAATCCAACGAAAATAGTAACTCCAATGAAATATACACCGGAGGAGGCTTTAGCTCTGTATGTCGACGGATACTACACAAAACACACATATATAATGATGAGAGGCAGGGGAAAATTACGTAATGTTCATATTTACCCATCTTATCACACAATACAAAATGCAAAAAAGCATATTATCCTGAAAAACGAAACATGATATCATCAGAAACACTTGCAGAAATTAAATTACAAGCACTTGTTCATCATACAGCTGCAAGGCTTGCAATGATGTAGGAAGACGTTTTAAAACAAACAACTTCTCATTGAGCCGTTTAATGCAAAAGTGGTGTAAGTGAATTTCTTGCCTATTTGATTTAACACCACATCTCGAAAGCTCAACCTTCATTCTGTGTTGTGCAGAAGTGGAGTTAGTAATCTTCATTAGTTTCTCGGTGGATGGGAAAATAAGTAAGACGCTATACGCAGGAATGGCGTAAGTCAGTCTTTGGTGTGAGATAAATGACATTGGACCTCTGGATTTCGAAGAAGTGAGCAATGAATAAGAACTTAACGTTATCGCTACCCACAAAGTTTCTGTGTCATGCTCATTACTATTTTTCGATTTAAATTCATGAGAAATAAAAATTTGTTTCAATGTAAGCCACGTTTTATACATTTTATTCATTTTTCTAATGATCTGTTTGGTAATTAATAAAGCAGTAAAAACATAATGTCTACCTCAGCAAACAGATTCCTTTTTTATTACATCTAATAATAATTACCTTCCTGGTGTGTTGTATAAAATGGTGTTAGACTGAAGAATATTGTATTTTAATACATGCATCTTCCTTTTCGGGGCAAAATGGCATTATTAGCTTAAGGTATAGCGGAAGGGTGGGTAGCCCCGGACACTTGAACGAAATAGTATAAAAATATACTAACAAAAGGTATTTAGTCAAACTAAGCTTTCAAAAAATGAACTTCAGACCTTCTTCTTTTACTGTAATTCTAAAATTTGTGTATATCTCTATATAACTTTAAGAAAAAAATCAGTGAATTGTGGATAGTTTTAACGATTCAAAAAATGGCGGGTAGCACCGGACAGTAATTTATTTTGTTCACTTTGCTGTTAAATATTCTTATAAATGTTGCAAATAATATTACGTAATTCATTATTATGTTATTAAGTATTATATATTTATTATTATAACCTCCACCTCGAAAGTTACTTCACAAACTAGTGTCCTGATGCTATTCTCTTTTCTTTGTTCAATCTATGAGGAATATTAACACGTTCTGCCAAATCAAAAGCTAGTTTTAAAAACTCTGTTCTAGTCAATGGCGATTGTCCAATTGTTTCACGTGATTATAAAGTTGCCATGAAAATTTCTCATTAAAAGTCGAGTCAAAGCGACCTAATTTCGGCTTAAGAATTATTTCTTGACCGCTTTCTATCTTGTAGAGAACTACGTGACACGTTATATTTTTCAGTAGCTAATCTTATTGATAATTCACCGTTCGTAATCCCATTTTCATCCCATTTACCTTTATTGCTTATTTGTCTTTAAATTGCGGTATTTTTCACCCGTTTTTAAAATAAAACTATTTATATTATACAGAATCTTGGAAAGATATAAGCGGACAAACTATCGTAATACGAAAATGTACGATTTTCAAATTTGCAACAGATAAAAGTGACCGGGGGCACCCACCATATAAGTGTCCGGGGCTACCCGATGGACGTGATCCAATATTTTTATTAATCATTTTTACAATAGCAAAACAAAAAAAAAATAAAAAAAACTCAAGGATTTTAAAGTACATTTAATTGTCAAAACATAAAAGAATGCTTACATTTAGTTCAGAATAAGGTTTGATAAAATTTGATTGGAACAGGAATACCGCTTTTAATCTTAAAAAAAATTAAGTGTAATATCAGTATCGCTTGCCCAATCGATCTGCAACTAACTGAGAAATGTGTTTGAGGTTAGGAAGACGCGTGGCAGTGTCACATGTTTCTTTATGCAGTTGGATAATCGAAATATTCAATTGTCCGGGGTTACCCGCTGTCTGGGGCTACCCGCACTTCCCGATATCTATACATTGGCTTACATAAAAGAGATGTAACATTTTTCCATAATATTGAATTTTACAGAACTTTTACTTTATCCCTCATTATCCAGAAATCAACTTTTTTTTTACTTGCATCACTTTCGCATTAAACGGCTCAATTCGTTGGAAGATTTTACAATTATGTATAAGTGGGGTTGTAATGGAAGTGCGGAACGTTCGAATTACAAAGAAAAATTTACTGGAGTGTTTGCTATGTGTCTTGTACCACTCAGATTACAGGCACACGGCAACGTAATTTGGAAAAATCCACGTCCATCGTTACTAAGATTTTGCCGCCCAATAAGAATACTGTTCGAACAAGAAACCACAGATTTATGTAGAAAAGAAGTAACAATATCCAAAATCAAATAAAAAATATTGTAGTAACAGAAGTTCTTGTCTGCGGAAATAAAATGTCCATTAATCACTGCTTTCAGCTAACTATGAAGTTATAAAATTAGTACCTACCCGATATAAAGCACTACAATTTCGGATTATCTATCCTACATGCGTGGATAAGATGCTTTGAAACGTTATTACATATATCTTATCGTCTAAATGTAAAAAAGTGGCAAATTAGAGACAGGGGTTTAAAAAGAAACCTGGTTTCGGTTACCACCAATAATGGTAACACGGCCAGACGATTTTTAAAAGATCCTTCTTTGACATCGTCCATCTGCGGCTATTAACGAGGATCTTGTTCATCGCTTTGCTATCATCCTTGGTAAAATATCTCGCGGATACGCAATTGACACTGATGCGTTTCAGAAGTATGCTAGAGACACGGCTGAAAAATTTATAATAGTATATCCATTCTGCCTATAGGTATATTATCCGAAGAAGCTTTGGAATCACGCAATAAAGATGTAAAAAGATATAGAAACAACAATGGAAGATTTATTTCATTCACTGCTATTTTCTTCAGATCCTGTAATATCACCTTTATCGACATAGGCATCCGTAACTTGGAAACAGGAAAGTGTACTACACGAAGATGTGATAAATTTATTGTCAGAACCAGTACTACCAGAAATACGCGAACATTCAATCGATGAAGACACTGATCGGGATTCCGAACATCATCAATAAGACTCAGATACCGAATAGTCTTCGGTAACAGGTATGATTAAAAATACATCTAAATTTTCAACGAGTAAATTGTTTGAAGTAATACAATGCAGTAGTATACATAGCACAGTATCGACAAAAGTATACTAGATTATATTTATATTAGGCAAACAAGCGAGCAAAAAAATAAATATAGTTTTCTCTCACAATTTGCATACAATTCAAATAATTGAAAAAACTTAAAAAAATTTGTTTTACTGATTCAAATCACCAGGAATTCGAAGATTGAAATCTCCACTTCACAACGAACCTATAAAAGTTGACATCAGAAACTGCTTCTGATGAGTATGACTTTTTATCAGCTAGATTCGATGTTTGGCTCAATGTGCGACGTTTGAAAAGTCTAAAGAACGACCCGGGCCGCGGTGGTGTGTGCGTATTCCTGTCGAGAAACACACGTTCATCTATCTATAACGGGAGGCAAAGTTCGAGGCTGCTAGAAAACATACATATATTTGTGTTCGTACAAACGCGGCGTGAAACGAGGAAAAGAAATGCTTTCCTTTAATCCCTTAAAAGTTTAGTGCATCTCTGACGCTCACGGCAATATAAACTTACAATATATTTCAAGTTTTAAAATATAATATATAAGAGCTACTTACTGAACGAAAGGTAATAAAAAAAAAAAATAGTTCATGTAAAATGTATCGTAGTCAATTCATTATAACCATTATTACTAATTATGAATATAAAAAAAATACACAATTTTCAGATTTTCGAAAAATGTAGTCTCGATGTATACGGCACAAATAAACCGTGTAAATTGAAGGTTATATACTTCTTCTTTCTTCCTTCGTCCCTCATGGTCGATTTACATTAATCAATCTTAACGTTTACGATAATAGAACACAAAGGTGAACGAGACACTTTCGAGCCCGGCGCGTTTAGGTTATGGAACGGCGAAAAAAGATAAGAGGAGGGGATACAAAACAAGGGAGTTCATTATGTGGCTCGCGCTGTCGCAGGATTCATGTCGCGGCACTTCCATTGTTTCCTCTCAGGGACACGCTGTGACTCGCGGGGATTCGCTCGTAACCGCTACCATCTCTTTTTTTCTTTTTACATTTTATTCTTCTGTTATTTTCGAGCATCAAGTCCAGGTTCAAAGAAAAAACTGCCTCGTCGATGTAGGAACTTTCGAACGATTATTTTTTTCAACCAGTCATAACGGTGATAACAATAAAGCGACGATAAAGATCTGAATCCGACTTGGACAATTCGAATTTCATCCAGAGCGCGCGCGCGCGCGCGCACTCGCGTCGAACGAGATCGCTCCAAGGCTGATGATTCATCACGAAACTTCATCCGACGCAATATTCTGAAAAAGGAACGAGATCCTCGACTAGCGATAACGTACGAATATTTCTCAATAAGAAAGAGATCGCCCCCCATTGAAATGCATAACCTGATCGTTCCGCCAAGATGGCTGACATTTCTGAAAGTTACCCACGTTCGATTGTAATTATTACTACGCCATTCTGTTTGGCTCGAAATCATTAATCGATCGTTTATTTCAAAGCTGTTTACATATTCGACGAAAATATTTCTGGATAAATTGTCATCTCAAAGTAATTCGAAAATCACTTACTCGTACCTAATAATTATGAGTTTTACACGAGTCACTTGTACTGTAACAATTATATACTTGGTAAAACTTGTTGATTCATTCTTGAAGAATAAGAGTTCAAAATTATTTTGAGCAATATATGTATGTATATATGTATCTGATGTTCCTTTTTCTTTTTCGTAATACTTAATTCGTTCTTGTACTTCGTTTAATCTCAACAATTACTTTGAGCATGGTAAATATATTTGTTTTGAGTATTCAAACGGTACTCAGACGTTTTTGTTACATATGAAAGATTATATTTTCTTAATGAGACTACTTTCGATATAAAAAAAAAAAGGAGAGGAATAACAAGGGTAATCGATCGCGAACGAATCCCCTAGCGAGTATAACCTCTTCGAGTTGAATAATGGCGGAGGAACGTTCTTCGAAGAAGATGCACAGGTACTTTGTCTCGTGATGCGCTCGAATAAATATTACGCTATTTACAAAGCGATGAATAATATTGCGTTTTCATTATCCGGTGATTTTTTTTTTTTTTTGAAACGGTATTGTATGATGAAACAATGTGTGTGAATACCGTCCTTGTCTTACGCGCGCGAATTATGATCAACAACAGATTTGTACATGCCAATGAATGTTCTGCCTTTAGAATGTTCGAACATCGTAATGAAAGATGTCGTTGATGATATACATATGTACAAGAAACTCAGAAGAATGCAAAGAAATAATGTACTTAAGTTTTATGTGTTTTGACGCGACAACATAAATTAAAAAGAAAGAAAAAAGGAAAAATAACGGCAAAGTAACGTAAACTGGCAGATTTAAAATTAAGTAAAATAAAATTTCGACTGGTAAATGTATTGATCTCCTCGAATGAAACCTGGCAATAAAATTTACTCACGAGGTAAATACAAAAATTCCGTTGCTAGATACTTATAACCGCGTGCATCGGGGTAACATCACTGTACATGTCATATCTATGGTGTACATGGTCGATAGAAATGGGAACACGAGGCGTCACTAATATCGGTAATAAAGTATAAAATCACGAAGCATTATCTACGTCTTAATTCGAGGCGAAATCGGACACGTAGTTCTCAGGACTGATCGATATAGTCGATCGTTTACGTGCCGGTGCACGCACGGAACGAAAACATCATAGCGGCGTATGGGGAGATATGGATTATCATTGTCTGTTATAAAAACGTAGTAGTATTTCGGTCACGTTTGCCCGCTCGTCCGGAAAAAGAAATCGGTACCGATTGGGCGGAGGTCGTATGCAACCCCACGACTCCAGCCCGAAATGTAAGGCCCGAAATATCGCCATATTTATACATACACTCAACCAAGCGTTCGAAGCTGCGAGAATGTTCGATGTCGAACTGTCCTATATGAGATCACAAAACCCAAATGGAAGTAGACAACCGGAGCCGAGACGAAACTTCGATGCAGACTACCACCATAAGGAGTGCAACTACTGCAGAAGAAAAGGACACCTGAAAGAAGAATGCAGGACGAAGAGATGGAAGCAACAACAGCGGCCAACTCAACCAGGACAGCAGAGAAATTTTCTCATGGCGGAGCCTCACAACCATCCACTAGGACGACAACAGTCAGCATCCTCAACGCCAGAAACACCATCGCAAAACGAGTGGACAACTACCCGTTTGTACAATTAGATCTTCCAGGTAGCGAGGTATCGCTCATTAAAGAAAAACAAATCAAGGACCATAAACTTTTAAAAGGAGAACAGTCAAAATGACTAAGTACGACAATTTTTTGTCTGTCATTCAATCACTATCAAATGATAAAGAAACAGTAATAAGTGATAAGTCAATTAAAATTTTCTGTCAGCTGCTTGATTCAGCTATTTGTTTTGAAGAGTTGTCTATAAGAGCGGCTAATTAGAAAGTCTACCTTAAAAGATCTCCCTCATATTCTAAAACAGATATACTCTACTCCAAATTGCTATTTCTAGAAAGTAACGATCCAAAATAATTAGAACTAGACAAGAAATCATGGAAATTCGATGACAACTCCTCTTTACTAGAGAGGACGGTAGAACTATTACTAAAAGATCCAAATTTAACTGAAAGAGAAGCAATTGAAATAGCAGATGAGAAATACTTTCAACCCACACAAGAACAAGATGAAGCATCTACTATCGAACCAAAAACAATATGTTCTACTCCAATGCGTGAATCAGAACACCCAACATCAGATTTTGACCTACTAAAAATGCATATTCCTGTCCCACCACATTTAAGTTCAATATCTACTACGTTAGACAAAAATGTTCTCCTACAAATATTATCTTTAATTTCTGAGGCAGAATTTGAGAGAATTCGTACATCTACAAAGTCTTGGGCAAAAATCGATAACAATTACGTGATTCCAAGGATAGTGAACTTTATAAATAAAGATGGGCATGAGTCCTCATTATTAACGTCGTATGATAATAAGATAATAGACTTGTTGAACGAAGTGCTAGATAGACGAGAGTCAAAAACTTCTCAGGGAGAAGCATCCGATTATGCTAAATTTATTAAGGATTCTACAAAATCAACTAACTGATATGCAAGTTCAGCTCGCTTCATTAGGAGCTTTTAGAAGAGAACCAGGCCGATATGATCAGCAAGAAGTCTTTGAGCCAAGTCAATCCAAGAGTGAAGCTCAATCTTCCATATTAAAATCCACTGACTCAGCAAGAATTTTCTGATTTCTGCAATCCAATAAAACAACCCTCGCTCCTCCAAGAAACGGTCCACCAGGTATAGGACCCTTTCTTCCACAACAGAAAATTAGAATTGTCGAAAGACAAGATCCTCGCGCTCCTCCGGGAAACTTCTCTTCCTTTGTCCCTCTCCGCACGTTCCGCCAGGACACTGGTCCATCGCGGATAAGATCCTTTTTTCCTTTTCTCCACATTCCTTAGCGCAACAATAAGTCACAACCCTTTCCACCCACTTCTCGGAAAAGATGGACATTCCAGATAGGATGTCCTCTATCCAACGGGACTCCCAAAACTATCCCCACCTAACGTCCGAATATACCAAGGGAAAACGCCTTACATACGGGCCCCTGGAAGGGGAAGCACCACTAATAAAGTTACTGTAAACGAGTACGGAACGAAACCCAGTTCACGTCGAATCCAAAAATTATAAGAGTGCAAAAATAAAACAGCTTATTAAATAAAAACTGGTAAGTCTACGTCATGGATAAGTAATAAACTCACGTAGTTGCATGTAGGGACCGATAAGATACGATGTTTCTGGAAACGCAAAGGAAGGACGTGCGCCACGGCGTTTTTCGTCCGAACCGACTACTGATACGAGAACACTGTGTAAACTGTTGTCGAAAAATGCGAAAAAAAGACACGAAAATAGAAAAATAAGAAGAAGAAATATGAGAATCAAGTTGATTCCGTAAGTAACATCTCGATGTGTGTCCTCGTTTTTACCCGGCATTTTCTAGATGTCGTTTTTCGAGGAGAATTTAAATGCAAGCCATCCTGGAAGCCCGAGACACTTACCAGCATCAATGACGCCGCGTGTCCTCTCGCGGTACGTGTACGAAAAAACAACGCAGGATGAAATATGCATGAGTGAAGAGGTCGTAAGGTATAAGAGGTGCATACATATATACGCGCGTACGTATATGTATTTAAATATATGTATATGTGTATATATACATATACCTCTAGATATATGTATATACATATATATACACAGGTACAAACGTATTTTCATATATGATCTATGAAGTATAGTGTGAGAGAAGAGACTCGAGATATACTATACTGCGTGCTGTGAGAGAGACAGTGTATTTCGTACACCGACCAGCATCAATACCTTTTGTCGAGGAAAATGTTTCGCGGATAGGACATGTGCGTACATCTAATCGAATGTACAAAGAAAATCTGTTTTTGTTATTTTTTTTTTAATCAATTCATTTTATTGCGACAAACATGATATCAACAGGATACGAAATGTGAGAAGAAATAATAAATCGAATTTTTTTTAAGGACAGTTACCCATCTTCCCAAAGTTTTGCGAACAATGACACTTTGAAATTCACAATCGAAGGAAGAGCGACACTACCCACTCTACATAACTCTTCTCTTTGTACTCGTCTCTTAAATGTAATAATCAGTCATCAAAGAAATAGAAATTGATTAAAATAAATCAAACGAATATCTTTACAGTTACCACAATAGAGATTCGTTAAAGTAAAAGAAAATTCTACATCAAGTATAAAAGAAAAATGACATATTGAAAATCGAGCCAAACCTTTTCCTCGGCAATGGCTGCGCACCGTATAAACTCTCGAGCATGTCTCTAATGCATGAACGTATGAATCGTGTGTGTGTATGAATGTATGCATGTAGGAATCTCTAAATCCATCTGTGCGAGTGAAAAACCGCGCCCCGAGTGTTGTGACAAGCACTGGCTAAACACACATGGGGATCGCGCACATGTAAACGTTTAGTTTAGTCTCTTTTTTTTATGTTTCTGTATATGTAACGTATCACAGACTTCACTTGGAACTGAACACTGACGGAAGGAGTCGCAATAGCACGCGGAATCGAGTCGATCATCGTGGGTGCCCGTGGATCTACAATAATAATTCTCGTTAGCGCTTCTTCGCTGTTCCTCGAGAGAAAAAAAAAAAAAAAAAAAACAAAGAGCGTGACCCACTTACAATTTACACACACACAGGCGCTAATCGAACGAGAACTCCGCACACGTCGAGGCCTCGTGATCGCGTGCACATATTTAATCGCAGGCTCGAACGATAGATCAGTTCTTTCCCGCGAAAAAGAAATCCGACAGTTCGTTCACTATATGTATATGTGTATGTATAATTATGTATTCGACTCCTTGTTACCAAGTACCTTCCTGTTCTTCTTTCTTCTTGTCCACACACACATACACTCTCTCACCTATATACTCTACAAGAGATCGTGTTGTAGTCTTCGTAACATAAGATCCACCGCGATCCTGGCGTCCTCGACGGAATCGTGTTCCGTCACCTGTATCTCTCTTCGCAGCACTGTCCTCGCTAACGTTTTTAGGCTGCTACGAAAAGGATAGCCGAGGAAATGTGGGAACGCGACGCACGTGTCGATCACCGTAGTGTGTAATATCCTCAACGCCCTTAAATCATTTTCCAACCCGTGTCCAATAAGGATGGTCTCCGCGTGTACGAAACTGGTCAGATCCTTCTGCACATCCCTCAGCGTTTTTGACGCCCTGGACAGATCTTTCGCGTTGATGCCCGAGAATCTGGTATTGTAATCGATCACCTCGGCGTCTGGCTTCACCAGAGTATCGTACACGACCTTGCCGTCCATACCAACTACCGTGACCTTCGCCAGTTCGAGCCCCCGCCGCGTAAAACACATCTCGCAGTCAAGTGCGTAGACGCCATAATTTCCGTCCTTAGGTACTGTTCTGGCTGGTCTGGTACGAACATAACCATCGAAAGGACCATTGTAACCGAGTGCAAGACCCGTCCACACGTGCATCCTGGCAGTGGTGCATCCTCTGGCGTTTTCTCGACCCCTGCAGCATTCCCATGTATCGCCATGAGCACCATCTACCAGACCACTTCTCAATTTACCCCAATGATACACACAGCGTTCCTCATGTAGGTATTCTCCGTCTTCTCTGTTAATGTAGAAGTTCTTGAAACATCTGGCGCATCTTCTCTCAACCACCACCAATTCATAGGGGTCTGGAGTGGAGTCTCTGCGTGATTTCTCCTGGTAACTAGATCCAGACGAGGAAGAAGATGATGACGATGAGGAATCAGCAGAGGACGAAGATTCACCGATGTCTGAACTCTTGTCACTATCCGACGCGCTCTCTTGTTCTAAATCTGAACTCTCCAAAGAACTTCCACTGCAGTTACCACTATCCCCTTCGCTCTCCACCATGGTCCAAGATTTACTATTGTTACCAGGAACAAATTCACGTGCATTGGCGTCCAAGTGATGGTATCCACGAGCACGATGACCCATCGGGTGCTGGTGATGATTGATGATGACCGCGTAACCAGGAAAGTAGCTACACTCGACGGGGTAACCAAGGTGAGTCAGTTGCTCCCCAGTGAGCGTGTACCGACGGAGCAGCGACGCGAGTGCCGCGTCGCTCAAGTGGTGTAGTTCCTTTCTTTGACTGCTTAGGATACCACGAGCCTTCCTCGAACCATTATTTCCGCCACTACCATTCACACTATCGTTTTTGCTTTCCTCGTGATGAGAATCGTTCTGAGAGTGGTTCCTTCTGGAACCAGAATTTCTTCCGACAGAAGTAGTTATTCCTGTGAACTCAGAACTTCTTGTTGGACTATTCTGATAGTGCTGCTGTCTACAGTGATGGTGGCGACGGTGTCGCTGCTGCTGTGTCGGCTGTTCATCCTCGTGCTCGTCGTCACGTTCTCGACGCTGGTCACGTGGTGCCCTGGTGCGATTTTTTCGCTGTCTTCTGCTCAGGATCGCTCGATCCTCCTTTGTCCCTGCAGCGGACGTTGTGGATGTTGTGGATGTCGTGGGCGTGGTACCGGAAGCATTGGTCGACGAGGACGAAATCGATGACTTGCTCTTGCTCCCAGTTGCCGATGTGGTCGTCGTCTTAGTGGATGATGGCGTCTCACGGCTCACCTTACAGCCGGCGTACCGATCGGTTTCCCCTGGGTCCAGGACCTCCTCTTCCGGCCGCAGGCCGCAATCTTTATGTCACATACAAAAACATATATTCGTCAGTTCATCGTCCGGCAGCGAGGGCGTTAACGGTCGTCTATAGGTTTTACGTATATTGTTAGATATCTCTCTCGCCACACACCACTCGCATGCACATCTCTGCCTTTTTTTCTATATTCTCTACATTCTGCGTGCTTCTAAGTGATTTCTTTGTTAAAACAGAAATGTTTTGATGATTTTTTGTTTATTCTATGAAATGCCCGATATATCTATGTATAGGGTGTCTAAAAAAAAGTTTCTTAACAATAATGATAAGGGTATTATCATTTTCCATTGTATATAGACATTCTGCATGTAATGAATTTTTAGATTGGTCAAAATGGGACAACGTTAAATTTCAGAAAGAATGAGATTTTGTATTTCTCTTGACTAAATGTTGCTTAATACAGGTCGCGAGACCGCAGGCGTGATCGACGATGCACCAAAAACTCGTGGTCACATCGATCCGAGCTGCTCTTGACCCAGAGACCGCCATATTTCTGCCTTGAACCGATGCCCTATACGCCGCGTCGCAACTAAATTTGGTACGATTCCAGTGAAAACGGTATGGATTTTTCTCAGAATCAACCGATACTTAAATCATATGAAGTTCAAGTTTAACGATATAGGGGAAAGGCGAGGAAAAGTTTATTCAAGTGCTGCTGTACGTTTCTTATCCTTACAGAAAAAAGAAAATATATGAAAGTGAAAGCTTTTGCCACGGACGTATGAAGTAACGTATATGAATTTTTGTCTGTGCATAAAGGAGTCACAATGTCAACGCATTGTCGCGCGTGTGCGTCGACTTCCGTTCGAATACGAACGACGGAAAGAAAACATTCTTTTTTTGTACAAGCATTAAAAAAAAGTAGTTCCTAATAGTCTCTCTTCTTTAATGACAAAGCTTATTGGACATTACAAAAAAAAAAAAAACAAATAATTGAAAATGTGTACAGGGGAAACGACGGAATTTTAACGGTACAAAAAAGGCGTTTACTCTAAGTCAGCTTTCCAATGCTCTCTGGTAATGCAGTCTTCGTAAAAGTTAGCAAAAATTCTCCTCTGGTTTACGAGCCGGTCAGATAGAATCTTCGGTGTTCGTGTTAATTGCAGAGGGGGAGTAAAAAAAAAAAAGCAAGGATCGTTGCGCTCTCGTTACGGGCGGAGAGCGCTAAAACCGGCGGCCAATAAAAGGTGTACACCATTTTAACGCTTCTTGTTTATTCAGCAATACCCAACTTTCGCCGAATGCGTCACGGAAAGGGTCGCTTTCTTTTTTCCGTTTTTACCGCTAGAAATACACCGTTCCTTTTTACACGCGTTAATTGTAAATGAAAAAAAAAGGAGAAATTTTTAAATGTTTCATAAAAAACGTGTAATTATTTTAGAATTTTTTGTATAAGAAAAGGTGATGCCAGTATTTGTGTAAAAAGGTTAGTTCAGAGAAAATTTGTTCTGTCCCAGGAAAACGCGTGTCTGCATTCACTCGTAGCGAATGAATGATTGTATACATTTGGGAAAATGTTCAATTTAGAGCGACCCACGTGACAGAGAACTTGAGGAAATTGGCGGATGGCCGCGGATCACGTGAAATGGAGGGGAGATTTTGGAATCCGTTCATTTCGTTGCTTGTAAGTTACTCTGTAAAATGTACATGGTGATCCATCAGAGGCACGCACCTTGAAAACTTGAAAAGCGCAATTTTGATAGAAAAAAAATTTGTTTCTTATTTCTATTAAAATTAAAATATCTTAAAAGAACAAATATGTCACTTAGGTTAATCTCATAATCACGTTCACGCTTATAATTATGCTGCTCGCGAACCACCCTGTACATTGCTTGGCACGCTCGACTATTTGCCAATCTTTTACCGTGTTTCTGCATTTCCTACGTCTCACGATTATAAATAGAACGTAAACGCCTTTATGTCTTGAGAGCTCGTGACTCGAACCCCTCTCCAGATCGAAAAACGAGAAATCAAACCACCCTGACTGACTCTACTTCAAAACCAAATACACTAAACAGTCTCGAGAAACAAACCTCGTCAAATTACATATCGAATTACGCCAGGTGGCCTGGAAATATTTCTAGAAATTTCCCAGGCGGAAAATCGGAATTACCTCGACCTTGCTACTAGTTTTCCTACACTTTCCTCCAAAAGGATACTGCATGATTATTTTCCATGGCAATCTTGCATCAGCAAACGAATGCTTCGGTTTAGACAGGCGAGAGGCGGAAAGAGGCGAACAGGACCGAATAAAAACGATCCTCGCTCGGGCAAAGGGAAACGACGAAGGGTGGGAAGGTTGGACAGGAGAGACGAGGAAATCTTGGATAACGGAACATGGTATCCCCGTTCGCAGGAATGACCGGCTTCGATATGTACCGTTGCGTCATTTAATGAAATCATCCGTTCGATTCTTCGAGGAAATCCCAACCGTCGTGCGCCTCTGACTAACGGCCAACCAGTGAGGAGAGACAAGGAAACCACGTGTAGCCTGAGAAAATCTGTCGGCATCCTGTTCGATTAAGAATTTAGAAAATATTACGTGTATATAATTTATATTGGTATTTGCCTTGGTGCGACTGGGAAGTGAAACGATGTCCTGTGAAGTGGGTAAATGGAAGAGTGGTGGGGGGGTAGATGCCCCTGAGTGGCCTTGAACGACTAACTATAGCGTGAGATTTGTATATAAGCAGGCTCACCAAGAACATATTTTCTGTAGATCAGAAAATAACTCTTTTCGAACAAAGACCATATTAAAAATACAGGGTGTCATGTAACTGGTGGTACAAGCGGACAAATAGTGATTCTACATGAAAAACTAAATAAAAAATATAAATAATCTGCAGCTAAAAAAAAGAATCGTACAGGCTGTCACATAATTAAAGCGTCAAAATACTCATCGGTTCACGACTCACCGATTCAAAGAGCAGGGATTTACATGCGTTAACACAGATGTTACTTTCAACAATTCGTTCAGTAATGTAAATTTAAATTATAAAAATTGTTTATAAATGTATTATCAATACATATCATGGAATTAGTATCGTTTATTAGTATAAACATAAAGCCAGGAGGTAGTTAAATGCACGCGCACTCGATGAACTTTTAAATTCAATTTTCTTGAAAACTAAACCTCTTATGAAATAATTTTATTCTATATTTTCGATTCAGTTTTTCATGTAAAATCACCACCTTTTCACTTGTACCACCAGTTACACAACACCCTGGTATACACAGAGTTGTCCCCATAACTGGTGGTACTACGTCTCCCGTTAACACGTTAAGCGCCAAGCTTGTTCTGTCTTCCTTTCCGTTTAGCCCGCGATATCCGATTTCACCGATATGCTGGCGGCCGGAGATCTGTGTAAGATTGCGATAAGACTGCATGTGCTTTAATAATACTCATTAAAATTTGTTTTTGGTAACAAGTAATATTTAGGTACATTCTTTTATGATCTCCAAATTATTTAAAATTTATTAATAGAAGAATATAATTTTTTGAATTGTATATCGTCAGTCAACAGTGACTGACGCGGCCCGAACGAAAAGTATACTGTCAGTCGCCGGTGACTGACGCGGTCCGAACGGAAAGTATAGTGTCAGTCACCGGTGACTGACATGCCGCTTAACGTGTTAACAAATTTCTATATTTTCGGATTAGTTTTTATGTACAATCCGCTCCCTTCACGGTTGCATCATCAGTTATGAAGCACTTTGTATATCAAAAAGACTATACAAATAAATATTTATATAATTTCAACTAGGAAAGGTTTACACGTTCTGCTTTTTTGCAATTTTCCAAGTCGACCTGTAAAGAATATTTTACCGATGTCGGGTTAGAAATCGATGGATCAAGAACTCGACAAATTAGATTTCGTCGAGGGAATCGGAAGGGTGGCCTAGGTAGAGGCTCCGTCGATAATCTTGTACACCGTATTATCGGCTTACGACGAGACACTTCATTGCGCCCACGCGCCGCGCGAACACAAGCGATCCGTCGCGCGACGTGTGGGCTTGATTTAAGGCCAGAGAATTTCCCACGTCGCGCTATTATTAGGTCGTTACAACCGCGCTTGTTACGTTCGCCCGTCGAAAAGGTGATAGCGATGCGGCAAGCGGCAACCGGTGGCCCCGAATTCTATATATCGTTTCGCAGAATTAGATTCAGGATAGTCGATTGATCGGTATTAATAATTCGACTCTTCGTAATACCGTGTCGAATTAAATCACTGCTTCTCTCATTTCTGATGTGTAAAGATATATTTTTTGCAATCGATACCCTTTGAATTAAAAAATTTTAAACAAATATCTAAAGTATTTTACTACTGATTAATATTTGTTTACTATTTAAATAAATAAAAAAATCTAACTCTTCAAAACTGTATCAGAACAAGAAACATGGCTACAGAAGGAGGCAATAAAGTACATCGACGTGAGAGTCGCGATTAAACGGAAGAGACAATTTGAGATACGGTGCAAGTTCACTGCCGTCGTCTTCTAAATTTAAGCCTCAACCCACGGACATTTTCGCGATTATTTGGGATCGTGGTTTGTATTTCAAGACTTTGCAGCTTTAAAATTGTCCACCGGATACGGAAGAACGCCTGAGAAGCAACAACGGTGACTCTATCTGGTGATGTTATCGCGATCATCGATGATTAGTTGTAACATACACGGGAGAATGATTCATAGCACGCGTTTCCGCAGCTGACGCGACCGCTAATGACTGATGAGTCATTAATTACCGAATAATCTCTTAACGATGATACGGTAAATGCCGAGAAATTAGGCGTTATTGTTTGGTAGAAGTTATCCAACGGACAAACAACTAACACGCTGTTATGCAAATCATTCTAATTTTATCCGTGTGCATCATTTTTTGTTTACGACTTTCATTCAAGGCTACTGTAGCGCCATCTGCCCTCTAAATAAATCGCCAATATAAAATATTCTCGTAAATCGATTTCCAACGGTAAAATATTAAAAGAAATAAAAAGAAGAAAAAAAGAGTACAGAACCAGAGGTTAACGGAAGAACATAACCTTAAAGGAGGTCGAGAGCTAACGAAGGCAAAAGGAATCATCCGTATTTCGGTTAAAAGACCCTTTTTCCAAGAACAACACAGAGCTGGAACGCTCCTATTACTCATGTTTCTCGGTACCCGTGTAGGCACGCACGTACACGTGGCACGGTGTACCCGTCTCGTCTCTGGATTCGAGGTTAAACGCGGCCGGGGAGAGAAACGAAAGAAGAGAAACTCGCTGGCGGCGGAGAAGCTTTACGAAAATCTTCCATGGCCGACGGGTAACCCACGACCATCACCGCGCCTGAACCATTAAAGGATACGACCGCAACGAGCTGTTCAAATATTTTAACCCTTACACAAAGTGTTGTTGCGACATCCATCTAACAATGTGTACTTTACGGTTATACAGGGTGCTTCAAAATACACGTAACGTGACATTCTGCATTCAAAATTATCTCGAAAATCAAATGTTAAATGGCCGTTAGCACGAAAGAAAAAGTTGGTGAATTACAAGATTTTAATATTGATCGGTAATAATGAGAAATCGAGGCGTCTAATCCCGTTTCGATCTCAAAGATGAAATAGTGAAAGTAGCCGTTCAGCGCGAGCGATTTTTCCATCATTTTCATACTTTCACTATGTTTGTCTTTCTTCAGCTAATTGGACCAATAAAACGAACGAGAAAAAGAGAAGCGAAACGAAAAGGAGATCGTAGCTCTAACGGTTTCGTTTAAAATTTCGTGTCCCTCTGGGGGGAATCGACAAAAACGAGTATAGAGATAGGAATCGGGTCGATCGATAAGAACAAAAAGCATTCGGAACAGGATAACGTTTTTCGAGAGTCCAAAGCGCGCGCCCCATTGGAAACCGAACAGCTTGATTTCACTCGAACGACCTACATTTTACCAACCTATCTTGTACTCGTAAGACTAGATGAAAAATTGCAACGAGTAACGCGAGTGTCCGGTAATAAGCTCCTGCTCAACGCGTGAAAAACACGTTTCCTTTCGACAAGTTCAGCTCCGTCGGTAAATAGTTCGCGCGATTTAAAATTGCAACTAATCCTCGAGTTTGCACGGTACTTTAATAACATAGTTTCTATTCAATACAGTTGGAAAAATCAATAAAATGTACGATACCTATTAATTGTATAAATGATGTATTAGGTGAGATACTTCGATACGCCGTATAGGAGTTTTACTTGGGTCACGTTTGCCCTCGGTATACAGTGTGTGTATGTGCATGAACCGAGTGGAGAAGAAGAAACGTCACGAGGCGTGTACGACGATCGTAAATCGTCCTGGATACGGTGCAAAGCAGAGACAGAGATCAGCTATTGTTACTGACACAACAATACGGACAGCAATGACACATGCAAATAAAAAAAAGCCCATCGCGTCACCGATGAAAACACAAATAACGCCCGCGCCTCTTTTTCGGGACGAAAAAATCCTCGTCCTACTATAACGAGTTACATGTACCACGGGAGTTTAAAAAAACATTAAAAAAAAAAGAGAGAGAGAGAAATAACGAAGATCGTCCTTCGTGTCGGGCTCTATCAGAGACATAACATTTTTTATCGCTTTTCTGGCGCAACAATGGCAATTGTTACACGCTGCCAATATGACGGCGTAGCATCTTCTCCAAAATAAATCTCTAGGCTATTTGATTTATGATTCACGCTCGTCCCCGCATGGCCTTTGAATTCTCTTATAAATCACATAACATTGTGCAACTTTTCTAGATAATCGAAATATTTTTTCAGCCGAACAATACATCTCTTATGAGACGTATACAATTTTCTCTTTATCGAAATACCAAGAAGAAAGTATTTCCATCGATAAGGTTAACGAATAACATTAATCGACCCAAACGATCGGTTTTAATCTTTGCTCCTTGATTATCACTCTATGCAGACTATAGCTTCACCTCGGTTCTCTCCATCATGATCCTAATACAGAAATCCAAGCACACTGCTACGATAAGATGTTGCTGATAGAGACCTCTCACGAAGAAAATTTTCATTATTCTAACGTTTTAAACACGTACCTTCGGCACAGCTTGCGAGGAACTTGCCGTTGCTCGAGAAATTCATGTCGAGGACAGGGGCGGTGTGACCCTTCAGCGCACCCACCATCCAGGAATGCGTGAACTCCTGCTGCGCCTCGCGTCTCTTCTTGTTCTTGGCTCGTTTGCCTCCGCCCGCGCCGCTGCCGGTCGTCGCAGTCGATCCGCTCGTCGAGTCCCTCGAATCTTCGAACTTCACTTTTTCCGATTCTGTGGCATCTGGAACAAACAATAAATTACTCATTCGTTGTTTTATTCTAAAAACATGGGTCCGGCGGGTAACAGGAAACCACGCTAAGGGAGGTCGTGTAACCGAATCTTCAAACTTTTCTTGTTTCTATGGTATATTACTTGGGGTAGAGATAAACTGTTTATCATGTTCAATTCAAAATTCACTCACGGCGTATTTCAAATGAAAAATTAAATTCTGAATTTCTAAATCTACCGTTAATTGACGAGCCATTGTAGCGCTCAATGAATATATGCGTAAGCTTTCCATTTCTGTCTGTCAATACATATGAGTATATATTGTATATCCTTGACTCGTCACATTTTTATTCAATAAAAAACTGCTGAAACTCACAATTTTAAAATAGAATAGGAAAAATCTCGCAAGGTCTAAAGAATAATCGAGACTTTCTTTCGAATATCTTTCACTGATATTACCAGTGAAAAAGCCTAGTCTCTGTGGTCGGCGATATTTCGTCGCCACGTAACAATAGAACCACACTGCACCACGTGGTGTACGCGACATTCCCCTCTCGTCGCGCCACATCTTGTTCTGTGGGAAGTCTTTCAAAACACACGGTCGAACGCGACAAGTAGCCTCACCATATTATGTTTACGTAGCCTCTTCGTTCGGAGCAACGTTTTTTCCTCACATATCAAGAACCTTCACAGCCAACGGATACGCGCACTACCAGCACACGTCTTATCTCAGAACACCGAAGCAAAACAAAGCCAGGCTAAACTCAGCGTGCACGTGAGACGAATCTGAAATGTGTATTCACGACAAGTCACGAAAACTGTCGAAACCAAACGAAAGAATTCCGGTAATCTTGATGCTACGACTATTTCTCGTATACTAAAGTGAACTGAAAAGTTTACCTTCGCCCTCAAAGGTTCCTTAACCTATGCAACAGGTATACTAATCTGCTTTCGGGGGTGAACGATTCATATAGCAAAGAAATATAACTTTTTCACCCACTACCCCGTCTCACTAGACCCTGCCCCCCACCACCTTGACACCAAACCCCTTCTTACCAACAGGACACTGTAACCGGTTTCGAATTGTCCAATAATGGCACGGTAGCCCAAGGAAGGCTGTTCCAATAAAATACTTCGGTTTGTCTTGGCTAGTAATATCGAAGACGAACGCGAATGATAGTTTCTGTAATTAATGCCGGTCTTGGAATATGACAAATTGTAATTTCGAGCGGGAAAGCTTTTTCTATGCGGAACAATGGGAACGGAACGAAATAGCTTGCGTTCCGTGACTCTCAATGGCTCATAATAAGTTGTTGATTCCAGTTAGGTACATGATTATGAATTACGTCGTAAATGAGGTAAAACTGTTGCACAAAAGAATAGCATGTTAAACAGTGAATCGAACATGGCTTTTTCATACAGTTTCTGACTAAAATGAAATGAATTTTGTATTTATAATGTTTATAATTAATTCGTGAATTTCAATGATTTCATCGTTCACAAATCCCGGTTGCAATTTTTATTTCAGTTTACAAGCAAGGAGGAAAGTCGAGACTCTATTTTACGTCAGAGGTCGCAGGTACGAAGACTCGCGCGCATTTTCTTCGCAAATATCAAATGTCGAAGTGGCTCTTTGTTTTCGTTCCAGGCTGCATAACCACGGTGTATGACAAAATCTACCGGCAAAAAACGGGGACCGGGTATACATGGCAACTGGAACTGTGTTATCTCGAATTTAGAGTAAAATTATGGAAGAATCATCGGTCACACATCTACATGTCTCCTTTTAAGTGTTTTATTGCAACGATATCGCCCTGCTTTAAATGATCCATCGTTAAATCTCGATGGTCGTCGCTTACGTAATCATGATCATGACTTTATCGTCATCTTTTTGGGCCATGAGCATGAGTTACAAAAAAGAGTACCCAAAGTGAGTCACTCATTATTTCAAAACCGCAGTTCATTTGAGTAAATATCGATAAAGAAAAAAATATTTTTACGAGAATCGGAGTCTTGCAAAACTACAAGACGTTAAAGAGAATATTCAAATGAATTATTCAATAAGTAAACGAAATTATGTAGATTTCTATGTTAGAGAGAGTCAAACACATGCGACTCTCACGGGAGACGAATCCATTTATTTAAGAGATTTTCGTAATCGCTACGCCAATGGCGGTCGAACAATTTTCAAACATGTTTAGCAATCTGCGAAACATAACCTGTACGTAGTCACCTTTTTACACATTTACATACTGCTTACGTTATTTGCAACATAAGTTTTCTTAACTGAAACAGACTTTGTAACCTAGTATGTAGCTACAATGGTAAATCGATAGCTTGTGAATTCACCTAGTAACGAACAAGGTAATTCGTAAAAGGAAAAGAAACGTAAAAAGAAATCACTATAAGCGAGGAAGTACTACCTATTAATTACATAAAAAAAAAAAAAAAAATTAAAAGAAAAAGTGACTAGAAAAGCAATTTGGGGATCGTTTAGGAAAGTATCCACCATTAGTCAATCAAAGGATGATGCAACCGATGCATACTATAGACAAGAAATGTTCTTACGTGACCAAACAAGCAAAATTATGTTTCAAAAACCCATTCGACTATTAATCATCACCACGGTGTTGACTCATTCGTGCCAAAATTATACGGTTTACTTTCGCCCGGAAAACCCCCGTGACACCTCCACGACTTTCTACCACGTGATACACTTAATGACCGTCGAAATGTTTTTGTCAGCCTTTATGAGTGGTTCTCCCATCGACAACCATCTGACCTGAGTGTCGACAGGCGTCATCGTTGATTACCTGTCGCTAGAAGATCCTAAAATATTCGTCATAGACAAGCGACGCGACACGACCATACTTCTTTCTCCATAGCCACTATTGTTAATCCCTAGCACGCGGTAAACTTCTCTATATCACACATAATAGCCTTAGACACCTCGAAACACGAAATGAAGCAATAAAACGCGTACAAACTAGATTCACCGTATTATTCTGCGGAATATTATTCTAGGTTCTAAGATTCCTGAATAATCCTTGGTCTTCAGGTCGATATAATAATTACGTAGACACGACCCACGGTGTATCCTTAAGCCGCCCTTTCAATTCCTTTGTTTCGCGTCCCCTACTAATTGTAAGTGCTCGTGAAAAAGAAATTAACCGGAACATTCTTAAGACCTTGATGCAAAAAGGTTCGCGTGTAAGATGAATATTAGAACTATAACGAATAGAAGTGAATTAATGCGTGTAAAATTAAGCTCGCGTTTGAATCAAGATCGATGCGGTCTGTTACTGCGATGTGAAAGCTGGCAAAGTCAAGGAAGTGAATTTTTTAACCCTACTCACAGTAGTCTTATAATATACATAAAAAATGCAAATAAATATTTTTTCTGTTATGTGTTAAATAATTACAACATACTTTACTATATTCGTCACGGTGTATTCGCTACGACGTCGTACATAAAACGAGCGTTAATTTCCTGATCGTATAAAAAAAAAAAAAAAAAAGACGTAGCTAACCTCAACCTAGATTTATGCAAACAATATAACAAGGTAAATATCCACGCGCGCCACAGAACGGGACTTGCGGACTTATGTTCATGTAGCGTGCGCAGGTTCATGTTTATATATACGCCGTTTCGGAGTTTGGCGAAATGCATTTACGGAGATATCGTTGCGCCTCGAATAACTATCGCGTAATTACAAGCATTGCTGCGTAGTGCTTGCTGCTTGATTAAGTCTATTTATGCACCGATGAAAACGTTACAACCTATCCCCTTATTGGCTGATACGTTTTCCCTTCGTCTCTCGGCCGAACGGAGGAAAACGTTTTACGACCGTGTCTCGAATCGGTTGTGGGACAAATAGGGAACTGATAGCCTAATTCGGTGGCGCGCTCAGCCGCGGGATCATGGGACCTTCCCTCAACGTACTAACTACTGTAATGTTGAGCCACTACACAAATGAATTTGCAATATGTACGTGTATAATTTATATCTTCTATGACAAATACTACATAGAATCCAGGAGAATTTATCTTCTGTTTTAATTATCAAATTTCAAGAAATAGATAAACGTTCATGGGACTAAAGATTCTCCGTTTCTTCTTTCTCTGCGCATGCGCACGTGCCTGGCGCTTATTACGAAATATTCACCAGATTATGCCACGCATAAAGCGCTGGAACCTCATAACCAACTTCAAACTACTTATCGACACCCAAAATCATGACGCATGATCATTAAAATATCGATCGTATCGATCGATACGAAGTTCTCTGTGTCGTTCACGAGAACACGACAGTCACCGGCTACCTTGGTTGTTCTAGACATGCGATAAGTTATCTCGACTCTTGCAACGGTGATTACCGGTGTAACACACGCTGACGTGGCTACCGCGAAGATACGTTTTTGGGAAATGAGAAGGGTCGGTCATATTTATTGCGAAAGAAAGGAATTATCGACCGAGGTGTCACGAACTCTGGACCCTTTGAACTATATCGGATTATGTAAGGATTAACGTTTCCACTGTTTTGAAGATTAATCGATGTTCATACCGTGTTTGGAAAATTTTTAATTATGAAAGAATTATAGGTAACCTTTGTATAATAAAGTCTTTGAGAACTCATCTGTGAAAATTATTGATATATAATTAAAATCTGAATGTTTAGTTTAGTTATATTAAAATTTTATTTTTGGTATTAATTTTTATATTGTTAAAATTTTTCGTGTTTCACCAGGATTACCTGTATTATTAACCAGAATATTTTCCTGATAACGATGCATGGAAAAGTATATCATGATTAAATGACTCGGAACAAAGGAAAACAGCGCGAACACTTCTTACGCAAGAATTGCAACTTTGTCGCGACAGTTCCTGGGTGTCGCCCAGCATAATAACCTGGTAAAGTGCAAAAAAGTAATTTCTTCCGTGTCTGATCTTTCCGTATTTTTACTATTTTGTACAAATCGCAATTATCGCTAGTTTCATATTTACTCTCAGTTGCTCCACTTGAAGAATGTTATCGGTAAAATAAAAATATATAAATCTTGGAAAATGAAATCATGATTTCTACGTAAAAGAGGATTTACGAGATTCTTGGTCGGAAGTTACTACATTTTTGCATGAACCACTTGACTATTTTTAATAACAATTCAGCAACTACATATGTGTATATAAGCTTGGTGTGATTCATAGCGCGGTGGGATACTGCATCATTATTCAACCTCGTGCGTCGTATAAAGTGCATATTATTTAGAATTGTACGGTAATTCGCGAATAA
>NW_017100236.1:296543-350181 GCF_001263275.1 Habropoda laboriosa
TTATGTAATTATATTTTATACATTTTAAATAAATATTAATTAAATTGTTTTTCTTGTTAAATTATGTGTAATGAATAGTTTATTCACTATATTTTCATACTTTTTCTATCACAAATATTTGAATTTTTAAGAAAACTAAACGTACACATATGTGTCTATGTTACCAAAGAGGTTAAGAGAAACTTTCTTAATATGATAAAATAAGAATATTTATTTCTACGTGGTATAAAATATTAAAAGCTTCATATTTCAATTAAAACGTACATATACAAGAAGATGCATTATATATTTGTTTCTTGGTGCTATATAGTTTTTATTTAAGCCATTTTTTGCTCGGCTGCATCGCATATATGCACGCGCATATATGTCAACCAGTAGATTTTTTTCTTTTTACCTAACGGAGAAAGCAAAAGCGATCGACAAATAGAAATAGTTGTCTGCGGTCAGTGCACTATTCGCAGTGCGTGTCGCGAGTTTTCAGGGACGTGTGTTTTGCCGCACTGGCCCGGAAAATGTAGCGCACTGCGACAAATTTATGTTCTTCACTGCAATGGGACACAGAAATCGCGTGATCCCAGCTTTCCCTGTTTTCGTATCAATATTAAAATTATTTTCAACGTGTAGAACCAGCAAAGTATTTTACTAGTTAATATAAATGCCAATTACGCAGGTAGAAGTTGCTATAAATCTTGAAATGCTATAAATTTAGAAATGCTAAATAAGGTTAAATATTATTACCCCATTAACTAACTTCACATATAAAAAAAGAATTAAATCTCTTTACTCTATATTTAAAAATGTGTAAAAATTGTACCCTGCTACTTTATTTTTCTTTTTGCAAATGTGAATATGATATATTTTATATTTAATATAGACGCAATAGTGTAACTAAAAATGAGGAATCTGTGTTATAAGCATTGGTTAATCCAATGATGAATTAATTCATCTTTCCCAGTTAATAGGTTAAAATGTACTACAAAAAAATGTGTAGTATAACATCTAGCTCGTGTGTCGCAAAATTAACCAATTAACGCTTATCTGTATAATCCCTAAACAATCAATCAGATGAGAGCATACATTCGTGGAAAAATATATTCCGATCTCGAAGTCCATCTAATTTCGAATGCGATAACGTCTTCCTCCGTCGGTAAAGCAATTCACGGGGTCGCGAATCACGGATGAACGACGGAAACGTGCCTAACTTCCTCCTGCCATAAATAGAAGGTCCTCGAGGAAAAAAGGTCCCTACAGGTCGGCCGTCGATTGTCCATTCGTCAGGCGTATTTGTCCGTACGGCCCTGAGCGCGTTTCTCCTCGTAAGTACACGTGTACGCACGCGAGACGCGCGTATAAATACACACGCGCGGTGTCGGTTTATTTATACGCAAGGGTGCCCGTTGTGTGCCCCCCCGCCCAAGACCTTTCTATAACCCATGCTCTCTTGCAGAAGTGAGCACAATGCACAGAAAACTACCACGTTTGTGTTTCTTTTCCGGTGGTAAATTCATTGTCACGGCGACGAAGATTCAGTAACGATGTGCAAAGAAGTCACATGGGCCGCCTCCTCTGATCGACACGCTTTGATAATCGCATGCGAGAAACGCGAGTTTCGAGTTCCAGTTTTCAAGATCGCGCTTTCAACGCCGCTCGGGGTATCGCTAATTTCGCTTCACGGCGAGTCCGTTATGAACTTGACTGCGATTCAGTTAATGCGTTATATTAAACTACATTATATTTGTTAATGAATAATTATTCATTTAATAAGATCATTCTTCTGTATTCATGTTTGACTCTTTACCCTTTCCTTCTCTTTGTTTCTTTGCTTTTATCGTTTACAGTCTATCGTAGTAGAGAATATGAATCAATAAACGGGAAAGAGAAAGTAAAGGAGAGGCAGTATGGTGATACTAGCGAACCTAACCCTCAAAGAGGATACCATAGCTGCTCACAAAGTCTTCTTATATCTTATAAAAAGGTTATTCTTGTGGAATATATAATTCATACAAAATTTTTCGTAGAGTAATAAGTATTGTTATAAAGCAACTGTTACATATAATAGTTATAATTTTTCATTGGGAAATGATCTGAGTTAACAGGTTAATAACAATGAAGTTTTCATAGTGTGTACCAAGCGACTACACATTATCGTTTTGTGTCTTTGAAGTATGGAAAAACATACGGTTCAGTCCACTTTGTTCGAGAAGCAGAGTGAAGTGTGTTCCAGCACGAAATATTGCGTGCTGACGCAGCTGCGCTTCCCTCTTTGTCTCTTTTCATTCACCCCATACCGTGCGTCTGTACCCCCTCCATTTAACCGGTCTATTCTTTTCCCTGCAGCGAAAAGCTGCGCGCCATGCCGACGCGCTACTTTTATTTCGATCAGCGAGAGAATATTAACGAGAGCAATCAAGATTTCGTGTGTCTTAACACGTCCATAGTACGCCGCCTTAATCTTTTCGCTTTCCAACGAAACGTTCTTTTTTTTTGTCGTAATGACTCGTATTATCACGAAACGTGTCTTAAGTACATACAGTACTGAGAACTTATTTGTAGACCAGCTGAAAACGTGCCATTTGTAAAATGCGCATTAATTGAAATAGTACAGCGTATGATTGCAGCAAAATTATAATGCGGAAATGTTCTAAATTGCCATGGCAAAACGAAACAAACTCCTTTGCATACAATATCGTCAGCCACTGCACATTAGTATACTCACACGGAAATTGTTTGCGCGGCAACGAATTTCAGATAACCAACACATGGTCGATGAAACTGCATTCTCGCAAAAGCGTAATTTCCCGCCAATTCTTCGCTCGTATTAACATGAGAATGGATTGAACAATGTATTACGAGGAGTCTCGCGACGCTCACCATCGTTACTGTTATACCGCGTAACTCATCTCGAACGATTTATTTCGAACTGGTTAACATTTTCACTGCAGAGTTTCTTTCAAGTACACAGTGCACATGTTTGATTATATTCCACACGCGATAGCAATTAACAGTTTGTAAACAGGTAATTTGCTAGCGATCAACGATCAAAAACGCTAAGAATGTATTGTGAGTATAAAAAAAATGGATTTATTGTTATAAGTTCACGTGGAATCATAGATAATGAGACGAGAGGAATTTTTTCCCGGTTTATGAAACGTAAATGTACTATATGTTGCGTGATTCGTTCAATATATTTAGTCGAGTATGATTATTGCGATCTGCGAGTGAAAACGCAGAATAGAAAAAGGGGAAGATGAATCGCACTGGACAGCATGAGGGGTTTGCGAGCACGCAAGCGTGGTTTCCATCCAGGAACTATAGCGAAGTGTCGCTAGAGTGAATTTCACAATGGCAATGCTTACTTTTCGTCGAATCCGTAGATTTGTTGGACCGTGACAACCGGCTAACGATGTAACTGATCACGAGGAGCACACCGCCGAGAAACAACGTGCTCACCAGTACGAATACGGACATGCTGATCCCCGGCGTGATTCTCGCTTCTGTATCCTCCATCTTCACCGCGTGATCAAGCCACAACACTTTGTTTATACCTCACCGCACTTACGACGCGCGCTCGATTCAATTTCTGTCCGTCAATACCAGTCATAAAATACGGGCACGAGACGCGAAGCTGGAACACACACACGAGCCGCGTATTCCAAAAAACACGAGATATCATGCAACGATCGCGGCTAGTGCGTCAACTCCACGGCGAACCTGAACTACACGCTTTATAGATGGAAGACTCGACCGTTGCCACCAAGTCTTTAACCATGAACCAGATGAATCGCAGAAACGAAACTCCAACGCATATTTCGAACGATCCTCGTCCGTTGTTGCCGCCAACGACCACCGCTGCATTTGACTTTGACCGGCTTCTTTTCGTATTCTCGTTATTCGAGTGTTGTTTAATATTTTCTTCTCAATTTTCTTCGTCCGTGATTCGAATCGAAGCTCTCGAAAATGTATAGGTTAATACAATTAGTCGTTCGAACATACGTCACGATTTTTTACGTTCACGGATAGTTTAAAGGAAATATATCGCTCGGTGTCGTGAATTTCATAATCGTTGATCAACTTCAAAGTCCAAACGTGTCTCGTTCTCTCGTTTAGCTAGTTGAAAGAACAACGTTCGCATTCCTCAAACCCCCACTTCATTTTTTTCTTGGCACCGTTGCGAGATTCGTCTACTGTAATGATAAAGTTACCACTTCGAATCGTTTCTGGGTCACCGCCACGTTCGTTACCGAGTTCGTATTTGATGTACGACACACTTTTATCGTTTAATAGTTCGTTCTCGTCGGATTCCTTTTATAACGAACAAACTCTCAATGAACTCGATGCTTGATTATTATATATACCAGCACTATTCATGGTTTATGTCATTGACTTAAACGGTGAAGAAGACGCGTTACTGTCGAGTGAACGAGCCAAGAGCCGGCAACTCTATTTCGTGTTCGTGAAATGAAACGAAAGAGTGCCGTGCCCCGCTAAAGGTGACTCTCGTGAATCGGATTCACGTGAATGTGGCTACAGCTTGTCAAAAACGTTGTCACCAGTTCGGATCTTCTCTTGGATAATACTCACGGTGTAACTGAATAAGATGCGTACGGTTTACTTGTGGTAATGAACGTTACCGCGCAACTTACGTAAGCCATTTGGCTGATCGCGTGCTCTGGTGGTACACTCGCAAATTAGACGGAATCATCCCCAAAGAGACACGTTGAGAGTTTGACCAGTGAACGTAACGCTCGTAAGAGCTCGAAACGCGTGTTTGCCGGAACATGCCAATAGTACCGGTATATACGCGCTGGTAGCCTAGCTGCCTCACGTTTAACCCGCTCCTTCGAACGTTCCCCACCACGTTTAACCCCCACGAAGATCGCGGCGTTCTCCCACTGTGTTGTACTTGCGCGGTTGAGTGTTCCGAAGTTTGGCGGGCAAAAGAACAATGTTTCGTCGATTAATATTCGAGCGTTCAATATGATCGATCGTGTTTGCGGTATGTACAGAGGGCATTAATTTTGTTTTCATTTGAATCATAATTTTGAAAACTATATTTAGAATTTTCAAATTTTTAAATTTTCAAATTTTTGAAGATTTAAATTGTAATTTGCTACTTCTTGTTAGGATAATCATTCACCTTTGCAAAATACATTTATGTAAGGAACGCGAGATTTAAGCGACGAAATGGTGACCTGGTCTTTGTCACCCAGGGTCACCGGAAGAGAAAGCGCGCGGATACTTGAGGGTGTCAAATTAAGCCCTTTCCCAGGACAGTTGGGCTAGGAGGCTTCAACAGTTTTTCGGAGCGACGCAGGCATAGGAGAGGGCACTTTGGTTATAACCGTCGAACGAGACGGACACCGGAGCCATCTTAGTAACCGGGGATATTGAAAAATAAAATACATTTGGTTAACAGCCTACACTGTGTCTTGTTTATTAATTTTGTGACTTACATTTAATACTACAAATTCAACTAATCTTTTTTAAAGTAAATAAACAACAGACACGATAAAAATGTGTTCTACTTCAATAATAAGTAACGGAATTTCGGAAACCGTATTACGTCAATTCATTCACACGGGTAATAGTGCGACAAATTTCCCGGAATACTGCGGTAATGTTCTTGGAAATATGACGCTATTCCATTTTCTTACGTATACTCACGTATACGTTCGAGATTCTATAGAAGACGTTAGTTATCGCTATAGATTCCTTAATCGAGATAGCGCAGTTATCAAGAAACAAGAGCTTTAAACTTTATTGCAAGAAAATATAAATATTACTGGTTTAGTTAGGTTTTCTTTTTACCGATTAGATCGATATTTACCTTCAATAGTAATAAAAACTGTGCATCCTCTTGCAAAGCGGAAATAGGTGCATGGCCATTGTGACAGGCGTACATTATCAACATGCATCGGGTCGCGATGTTACATGATCTACTGTGACCTAACAACTAGGCTTACAAACGTGCTCGTAACGGCAAGATGCGTTAAATTCAACCCGTTACTCGCCCCGTTACTTTTCCTCATTTCAATCGTCTTCGTCCTCGATTTGACTCTCTCACGTGCAAGCCACACCACCGCGCTTCGTCCGTGTATAAACAGAAGCCTCTGACCATATACAGGGTGTCCAATTTTTTCTAATACACTAAATATGTATATAAATAATAATACTAAAAAACATTCATGAATGATTCATCAATACCTACGCGTTATATTTTAGAGGTTAAAAGAGGTCTAGCGTAACGTATATACGTGTTTCGACATGCATACAGCTTTTACCGCATTCTTCAGTTCTTTATGTAACGTTTGAGAAATATTTAAAACCACTACACAATTTTTTTCTTCGTCTCTCAGCAAACTCAAATCGTCTGCAAACCTCTTTTGCGTGCGCGCTTTATCTATGCTACTTCCTCGACTTCGCTTCCCGCGTCGATTCCACGATGCGTCCCTTCATGAGCACCTCGTTGTTTCCCTCTGTTCGGGCCAACGAACCCTGACTCAAGTTTAAAGGTCGTTCGCCCTGAAGTGTTTCGTCGAGGTCAGCTTTTGAGGACGCAATTAGCCGTGGAAAAATTGGAACCAACGACGGACGCATAATGGATCTCTGTTACGATACCCTCGTAAACATTTTACACGCTTAGTCTAGCTAGTCGAAAAGAGAAAAGCCTCTTAGAGGGATTGATAAGATACGAACGTTTTCTTTGTACTAAATTTCCGCATTACTTCCTCGGTCAGTCACGTTATAAGCATTAAACGAACTCTGCCGAGACACCTAAGCGCTTAATGATGTTTATACGTGGACCAACCGAAAGGTCGAACGCAATTTGGATGCACGATCGATAAAACAGTCGAGGACAACTGTTCCTCGACCGATAAGTAATGCACAAGACCGAAATCTTATCTGAGCAGTTTACGATGAATCATTTTTACACATGAAAGGCAGCCTGACAAAATAAACGTGTAATAAAACATATAAAAGTATATACTTGAACCAGGAAACACGCTGTACGGACAATTAATCAGCTCACGAACATCTTTGTGCTCTCTCGAAAAGAAGAAAAATATTTACCGACACGGTAAACTTATCGGAAGAATCTGAGAATTTCGGGCATCGGTGAAATAATCTATGTGTACACTAGGATATGCTACTCATTAACACTGATAACGTTCGCCAAATACGCATTCTACATGTAACGTGTATTATTTGCGTCGTCGATTGTCCCTGAGACGAGATAAGTTCGGTGTATATGGATTTTCGGGTATATAGACGCGAAAAGTGCATACAAGAAACTGCTAGCAACGGCATCTCCCTGTATCTATTTAAGGACATCGCTTCCAATGTGCAGAAATTCATATCGATCTCGAGAAGGAGATCGACACCATGGATAATCTCTTACTTGAGCAGGAAAAGTTAGCTCGTTATTGAAATAACTAATATTTATAATAGAATGTAATAATTCATTTATTCAGGGGAAAGTAATACTAAGGAACTTCTGTGAACCAAAATTCTACGAATTTTATGAAAGCATTTCAGATACAGATATTAATTCTTCAAAGCCATTACGCTTTCGCTGACTCGACGGATTTTCCTTAGTAAGTGGGCCCTCGTGTGCTGCTTCAAATTCCCGCGCCAACACCGACAGGGAGGACGGAACTCAGCGCTTGATCGATACGTAACAAGTCCACTGATTAATTATTCATAATAGTTTCCTGTTCATTCCGCGCGCTCAAATCAACTGCACGCTCTCTCGAACACGTGGGTCATCAGCATAGCTTGGTAAATACCGATCGAAACGACAATATTATTGCACTGAATGAAACGCTTAATTTAACCGCCAGTAAATAGGTGCGGTCTTGAAATGGGCGGTGTTAGTTTTTTTTCAATGGAAATCATTCTTTTATCTGATCGATGGTAGGGATCGTCTACCTAAAAATTCTCGAACATTTTAGCGTTAATCGATTATTAAATTCTGAATAAATTGAATTTTCTGCTTATTAATATCTTACGTTGATATTTAATATTGTACTGATAACGTATGATTGATATCAAAGTCTGTCTGCAATGCTGAGGAAATATTGCAATAATTTTTTTTAAAAAGCGGGGATCTGAATTATCAGTGTCGACAAAAATTTTTGGAGTTGCATGAGCAAAGATCAAGAGAGAAGTATTATTGTAAATACAATGTTTATACTGCAGTTTAAGACACCTTGTGACATACTTGGTGTCTCTCTATAAACACAACTCATTGTTGTTGAGTATAAAAGAAGTTCACATAAACGTGTGACCTATTTGACCTCCTTTTCAAATGACCGCCATTTTTCTTTTATTTTCATATTAAACAATCATTCATTTACCATCATAATAAAAGATATATAGACACTTCATTTGCATTCTTCCATTTTAAAGTTTTAAACACACATTGAAATATAGTAATAACTAATGACAGCGTCAAGGTTAAATAGGTTATACATGTTTTCGTTTCACCGCTTTCAAGTGTTTATTCGTACAGTAAATATCACGAATAAAGAAACACCCTGTATGCACACCGTGATCGCGAGTACCTGAACTTTGAAATTGGCACAGCGCCATGAAAGAAGTGCGCAATTCCGCGACGGGATTGCTACGCGCGTCTACGTTACCGGGAAGAATAATTTTGGGCCGCTGCGACGCAAGGTGCTGCTGCGTCAAAGAGATTTCATGTGAAAGAACAAGAAAACAAAATGTAGGGACAAAGAACCTCGGGATAAGAAAATACGAACGTCATTTATGCCTGTTTTCATGGACACGACGCAGCTATAAACACGTCTACCAGCATCAAACGATCAGCACGCGTGACACAAACACGTCAACTGAGATTTAAATTCGATATCACTTGAACGAATCGGACGGTGTGTCTATTTTCTTCCCGTCAACTCTTTATTTAACCTGATTCTCCCTCTCTCTCTCTCTCCCTCTCTCTCTCTCTCTCTCTCTCTCTCTCTCTCTCTCTCTCTATGTGTCGTACGAATCGTGACCACAACGTTTGCCGCTAGCCTCAATCGTTATCGCTGTTGTATTAGACGCGACTCGATATTTCACCGTCACCATCAAATATTACGTCAGTTTTGGCGAAATGATTTTTAAGGCGCATTCAGCCATCCAAAAAAAGATTTTATCAACCGTGGTTACAATACGATCGACACTTCTCGTGTAAAGTACCACTCCCCTGACACTTGTCGGACACGCACGTGTTTCAATCAAAACAAAAACAATGTCTCACTCACCGCACTCGCCAAACGGACGATCCTTGTTGATCCTCTGTCGGTCCTGTTCCACGATGATCAATCGAATGGTCATTCCTTGTTAAAAGTTTTCTATGTTCTTTGTTGCTCGTTTCTCCGGTCTCTTGATCAAAAATTGACGTTTGCCTCGGCGGGGGAGGATGTCGCTAAACCAATGCATCAGTCGCGCCTCTCTGTCGGTATACTGGTTCGCGATATCGTACGGCGAACGAAGAAAGATAGGTTATGTGGTGTGTGATACGTGTGTCAAGGAAATGCGACGACAAAAACGATCACAGTAACACCGTGGAAAAGCGACGAAAGGGAAGGGCGTATGTACGTGGTGCGTGGTATATCGCGGCGAAGCCGTGGCATCGTGTACACTGAGTCACGAGTAACGTGTTCCCGCCGGTTTATGAAGAGTTTCGTTCAGCTGATGTGCGCATGTGTCGGTGAATGCACCCGGCGGTCGCGGCCAGCGCGCGCCTATATTGACACGTGTTGCACGACGATAACAGGCCGATAACACTGCACCAGAGACAGAAGAAACGACGCACAAACTGGTCGGATCGTCGGGCTCTGGTTGAAACGCTCCTCCCCCGCATTTAAAACACTCAAGCTCCTTTCTCTGTAATTCTGAGGCGCGGTTCTTTCGTTTCGTCCATGGTTACGATAAGATTCACTTCTCTTTGTCTCGCGTAAGCGATAGTAGAACTCTTAAAAAAGAAATGATTGTTTTTTTATGATAAGAATAGTTATAAATATATCGAAGTTTCTAATCATATAAAACATTTGTATTAATAATTGTTGAAGATGAGAAATGAACAAATAAAATTCATTTTCTAAATTTTTCGTTTTCTTTATTCTCTTTTCATTAATCGAAATTGAAGTTAGAGAGTATGAACGTTCGTTCATAGTTAGAGCACATAACGATGTTTTAACAGTAGTACGAACATGAGTAAAATGGTAGCTTCTAAAAATAGCATCACAAATTTCCCTAACATACGTAAGTATGTATTACGATGTATAGTTAACTTACATTAGAATTGCGTAAATATTGACGCATGTACTATTTGTAACAATAGTTCTGCTCTAAAAATAAAACTTAAATAAACCTTTTGAGAATTAAAAATAGGTCAGATTACTTGATACATCTGTAGCTGCAATACATACAAAGATGCATATTCGTAAACACCATGAGATAAGTAATTGATTTAAGAGATCAAACAAAGAAAATCTTGAAGTGAAATTGCTGAAAAATACACACTATTAAAATACATCTCACAAATTAGGAAAAACGATGATAAAGGTTACTTCCATTTTAAATTCGTATCCCAAACACGATGTATTCAATCAGCCTTCAAATCTCGTTCGACAATCGCTCATTGAATCTCATTTGTAATCTTTGTTAGGTTATTTAGTATTTCGTAAGGAATATAAATTGTTGTTTATTGATACGAGGTATTTAATTACGCTGATATAACTAAATTTCATAGAACAACATGAATACACAATAACTGCAAAAGCATGCATGCACTGCCCTATTGGATTTTCGATATTTATATATGTCAAGAAAGTTAAGATGATGGCGCTCTCTGGTAGAATTCTTGTCAAGTTCAATTGCTCTGTCAAATTGTTTCTACGATTCAAATAAATAAACAAGCGAAAGAGAATGTGCATATGCACAGAAAATTATCAACTGTAAATTGTTAAATTATAACTTTAGCAGTATTTCTTTCTGCATACTTCAGGCTATAATAAAAATATCATGGCTGGTTGTTAATGTTAAGATAAAAGTAACAAATAAAAATTATCCGTCATTTTTATTAATTTCTTTTTCTAATCCAAAAAATGATTGAGTAATATATTTAAAAAAAATTAAAAAGAGCTATAATGGCTGGGAACAGAAGAAACGATAAAAAAAGTGGAAAACGAGGCCGAACTTCGTCTCCAAATAAATACGCATCTGCTATACCACAATCACAGCAAAGCAGGTTAGTTCTATAAAATGGAAAAAATATTCATTATCTATATTTTATAATTTTTGACTTACATAACTCCGGAAGTAAGTAATGTATTATATTTAAGAGAATTACATATTTTAATGTTAGTAATGGTAATTCAATGGTAAAAATATAACTTAATCTATACATTTATATATTTATTTTGACCAGAGAACTATAAACAGAACATTTTGCATAAATTAGTGCAACAATAGTTCGTACAATTGTAATATATACACTTAAAGATCAATAAAAAATGTATATTTTTTAATAAAAACATTATGGCTAAGACGAAGTTCATATATTATACAATACAAAAGTAATATTGTTTAATAAGCAATTTAATTTTTCATGTGTGCATACATACGTGAACTCTATGAATATAGTCAACTTAATAACTATATATCTAACATTGCAACCAACATCACAATTTGCACATTCTATTGCGTGAAGTTAGTTTACAATAAATAACACAATAAGTTTTAAAACAAATGCAATAATTGTATAAGTTTAAAACATTTATTGCAATCATAGCTCGTGCAAAATTCAGTTTTATTCAATTTTTTATTTTATTCTATCTTTGAAGTGTGTCTCTTTTTTGCGTGTTTACTTCCTGTCTTATTTCTGGAAAGTTCGTGGACTGTTTGTGAGCCTGCGCAAGTCGATTAGATTGCATAAGATAGTACGGTATTAAAGAAGCCATTGCAGTATCAGAAGAAACTCTAAAGAGAGTGGACGTTTGTTGTATTGTACAAAACTTAGTGCGAAGAAACTTAAACCATGCCACGACGAGGACGTGCATCAGCTCCTCCACCAAGAACGTAAGTATTTTTCTTCTAATTCGGATTCATGTATACAATATCCCGTAAATCAACATTTTTCTATTCAATCAATTGTCAGATTTAATGTGACGTCGGCCATAATGAAATTACGTGATTCTTGAATTTATTCTGCAATCATGTGCAACGACGGGGCAAAGTATAATTTTACTTTTATTTTAGAGTTAGGAGGGCTGCCCCAGCTCCAGCTGCTCATCCTCCAGCACATGCTCCGGCAGCAACACCAATGGTGGCCCAACCTCAACAACCATCCCTCATGGGACAAATGGCCGCTACTGCTGGAGGTGTAGCAATTGGTTCTGCTGTTGGTCATACCATTGGACATGCAGTGACTGGTCTTTTCAGTGGAGGCTCCAGTGAAACTGCAGCTGCACCTGTAGCAGCCCCTGCTGCAGCACAAAGTGCTTCAGCTCCAGCACCTGCTGGTGGAGCTTGTGCATGGGAAGTCAAGCAGTTCTTGGAATGTGCCCAAAATCAATCTGACCTTACATTGTGTGAAGGATTCAATGAAGCCCTTCGCCAATGCAAAGCTTCTCACAGTGAGTTTAAAATTATTTTTGGATTAAATGAGATTTCTAATGCAGAATGATGTATTAAAGTAGCTGTTTTTCATTTCAGTCATAGCTTAAATAACTAATTTTCCAAAAGCAGAATGTAGTCCTTGAACAATAGGAGAAACTTAGGAGATGAAGATTATAAATTAATTTGGTAGGTTTACCAGAAATTTGAATTCTACTAATATTGAACTAAAATTGTATGGATCATGTTTATGAATTAGGCAAATATCCTTATGTGCAATTGGTATTAATGTATTAATAAATTCATGTCTGTATACATGGTTGTCATTCATTCAAATTCACCCTTCCCTTATTGATTAAAGCAAATACTGTAAATAAATAAAAAGATATAGAATGAAGTGTTGTTCTTTTTTATAGAATTTGTACTTATATGAAGAAGTGTGTTTCGTATTAGTCAATTTAATATTCTTCGAACAATTTAAATTACATGTATCTATTTAGATTTAAGGCAAAATCTACACCTTCATCTCAACCATGGTCGAATAGCAGCACTTCTTCCGCTTTTCAATCTGCTATGAGTACTGCAGCGGGAGTTGCTGTTGGTTCTCTTATAGTAAGTTCAGTACCAATGTCATTGTGTTCACATAATTTTTTTTTTCTTAAAATGAATATTGATTTGACCCATTTAAGGGGCAAGCAATTGGAAGCACGCTTTCTGATAACAAAGGACACGTGATTTCCGCAAAAGACGACCAAGCTAGCAACTCTCCAAATACGCAAGAACTATGTGTTCCCGAAATACGCGAGTTTTTTGAATGCGCTTCAAGAAATGAAAATCTGGATACGTGTAAAAATATCCACAATATGTGGATGAAGTGTCAAAATAAATACAAACAACATGGAAGTTAATCGAAATATCAGATGAAACAGTATGTTAAAATGTAAAGAAAAAAGATAAGAAAATTTGTTGTTTGTTATGTAGTCAAATGACATATAAGAAAATTAATGATTTAAGAACATAGTTTATTAACTTAACGCGTTTCTTAAAGATGGCTTTATACTCGACCAAAAGAGGCAGTTAAATGTGCAAGGAAAGGAATATGGTAGACTATCTTTTTTCTGTATTTAAGACACGCATCACCACGAAACCCGCAACGGTCGCAACTGCAATTCCGAGACCAGCCTTCCACCAGACGACGGAATCCCCTTGCATTAGTCCAAATTGATTTATGTGTCTGAAATGTCAAGAATTATTTTTTGTAATAATCACGCAAAATTCTCTTCTTCCTCTAATGTGTAAAAATCGCGCGCACGCGCGCGCGTGTGCGTATATATATATTGCTTCATGGTGTAATTAAAATAAATAGCACAGTATACTCTATCCTATAATGAAGTACTGCTAGTTTTACACATTCGAATTTCAGTACAATTTAATACACGCATAATTGAAAAAAAAAAAAAATAAATTCTGAAATATACATGTAGCATAAAAAATATAAGCGAAAATTCAAAGATCAAACATGTTGCATGCTCATGCAAGAGAAGTAGTAATTGGTATCATTTTTAAATTGTAAGTCGTGAGCACTCCGTGAAATTAATAGAAATTTATAATACAAACAAAAACCTTGTAAAAGAACTCCACCATTGAGTGGGTGAGGATTTGACAAGCAACATGTGGACCATACGCCTCAAAAGACTGAAAAGATTTAAGACTTTGTTATCGTAGTCTTAATCATGCGACATCCTCTAATCTGAGCAAATCGCCTAGCACATTTGGCAACTATATATTTCGTGTATACGTGCAATGAATAATGAATAAGGGAAAAAAAAAACTGAAAATGTGATTCACGATTTGCTCAAGCTTACAATGCTTACGGTGTTGCAAAAATTCAGACCAACCTGTCTCTGTAAAATAATACCCATGCTCCTTGAAAGCGGCTAAACATGAAACCTTTTTGTTAGTGTCTAATAATAATTATTCAGTTTGAAAGATATACTATTTTTTCTTAAGAACTATAAATAATACTAAATAAAAGATATTTCGATAGCATCAAACAAATGCACCACAATTCTATTTACGATATTTTGTTTTTTCAACGAATTTAAGTAAACATGATTGCTTGATAAAATAACATTTTGGAGCGTATTCATACTTATACAAATTGTGTCTACATAATAATTAATTAAGTTGTAGAATATTGGACTTACGGGAAAGCTGCCATTGTCGCTAGTTTAACGAAGATTTCACGTCGTACTGTACGAGAGATGCTATAAGGTTGTGGTGGCATCAGTTTGTACTTATTGCAAAAACTTATTGGTTGTAACAAGTACTCTTGCTTTACTTCAGAAAGATCGTTCTTATTTGCTACTATGAGAACTGGAATTTTACTATCTGCAAAATATTTCTGAAAAAAAAAATCGTTGTAAAAGTATGACAAATACTCCATTATACATTTACAAAAAGCTCCTTAAATAAATGCTTACGATATAAATTCGTGCAATGTATTCAAACGATTTGGGATTACTAGCATCGTAAACGAGAGCTGCCGCATCACACTGAATTTCTGCTGGAGTTAAAGCATCTTGAACATTAAGTATGTTTATGTCTCGCAGAATTATAGTTTTCTCTTGACCATACACGTGTACTGTGTTTACAGTAACATGTGAACTTGACGGCACCACTTCATCAGTCAGTTTCTGTCATCATATTACATGTTACTCGAATATCGCTAAATATATGTTGTAATATAAATGTGTGCACGTACACGCATATATACCTCAAGTTTAGGGTCAATAAACGTTCTGCACAATGTTGTTTTGCCACTACTTTTCGGACCAATTACGTGACAACTATAAACATTTCTACTTGACTGTTTCTTCGCCAAGTCTAACTTTTTCTCACGAGTTACCAGAACCGCGTTTGTCTGACATTCGTTATTATACATGTTATAACCCAGGTATGCCATGTATTCTAATGTTTTCCGCACGTTGGTAAGTGTTAATAGCGCCCATTGACACATATATCCTTGAAATGTGATCCATCCCTATGATAATGATAAAAAAGATAAATAAAAAAGTAATAAATATGGGCAAACAATATACCTTTTCGTTAGTTGGTACGGTGTATTTGTATTCCTCCCCCCAGGGTGGAATCAGACACCGTGAGAATAGCGATTCCATTTCTAACGGTGAAAGTGCACCGTCTCGATCTCGATCATGTTGCATAAATAATAATGTTAAAAATTCTTGCCCTTTATGTGATAATTCCGTCGTACATCCGATCGGAACCTTTAATCTATACAACACATTGATAATAAATATAATATGAATAAAATAAACGGGTAAAGTCTTCTTTTGCTAATCGTGTACTAACGGTGGATATATGTATTCTTTGGACATCTGTAGCTCATTGTCATAACCAAATTTTCTTAACACAGCCCAAGTAGTCTCATTTCTTCCTCGTTGTATAAATAAGCACTGAAGATACATAAAACCTACAAACAACAAAGATGTATTTTTATAATGATTTTTGTAAAGCTTAATATTCAAAATATACCTTTCATAGTAACACATCCATTACAAACACCATCTTGAATATTTTTAGACAATACAGCTTTTACATCTTCCAAAACTTGTGGTTGTAATGGGGTGTTAAAACACCACTGTTGAAATGCATTTAGTTCCATGTCATTTAGCAAGCCATCATTGTCCAAATCACATATCTGTATGAAGTAATACACCATAAATATACAACATATGCATGAATCATGTTTGACATAAAAGCTCAAATATACACACTTACTTTAAAGATTCTTTGTAGTGCAATTTTACATTCTTCTGTAAGCTAAACATGACATTACATTAATGAGTAATTAAGACATTCTTTTGATGGTAAACATTTTACAAAGAGTTTACCTCTTGATTATCATAATTGTAGAGCGGTGTTGTTGGATGTAGAACAGCTTTTTGTGCATAATAAAATGTTTCTGAAACGTTTTGTAATGTTTTGGCAGAGCACTGGAACAAATTTAACAAAAGTTAATATCCTTTTCCTGATGATTTATTTAATACTTATGTAGCAATCATAAGTTAGTTATACCTCAATACAACTCTCAATTTCAGTGAATTCCTTCATTATTGGATATACAGCCTAAGAAAAAATAAAATTAATAGTTTTAAATATATAAAACAAGTGCTATAAATCTTATGTAATTCAATGAACCTCAATAGTAGAATAATCAACAAGATCAATCTTATTTCCTACGAGGACAATCGGGCAACGATTATTTGACGAACATCGTCTGATTAATGGCAGCCAATAAGTAGCTGCCCTGTCCAAAGTATCCTCATCAACCACAGAATATACAACACAAATTACATGTGCTTTTTGAATTTCATCAGTTAACTGATCTTCAGTTTGTTCTGCAGCTGTGAATTAAAACTTGTAAATAAAACAATATCAATGCAATGTTCAATGCTTATAAAAACATCAACTACAGACATTCTCATACCTGAGTAATCTACAATGTGCGTTGGTACTTGTTCCGGCGTAACATCTGCCGGAATTGTGATCTCCTCTGCTTTGCAGGGCACATCTTCCGCATACTCTTCGCTGACTAAGGATAATATCAAAGAAGTCTTACCGACTCCGCGATCACCGATCAACAAAATTCTAACGTTGCGCCTAGGCGCGACCGAATGTTGCACCATGCTGACTTTAATAAAATACTTCTTGTATGTAACAGCGGCATTCACCGCCTAATTCCTCCAGGACATTTTAGAAGCTTTCCAACGAAACTTTCGTACTCTCCCCTAACCTATAACTTGCACCTTATCACGGCACCAGCAACCTAACGTCACTTCTTGTTAATTTCTCAATCTTTCACATTGACATTTTATCAGAGATTACGATCTATCATCAGAAGCCACAAAACGATCCTTTGATCCGTGTATACGCAGAAAAAGCGTTACTTCACCCGCTGCGATTGAACTTGTGCTTCGAGGGTGGGCTTTTCAAGGTTACGTTCAGCACTTCAAATGACAGTATACACATATAAAACGTATACACGTGCGCATGTGAATGTATAGAAGCGTCTACAAGAAAGCGAAGGGATAGCTTGATCGTGAGCAATGATCCGAGAAATTCTTTCTTCTCTGATTGCTAGTTTGTTAAAAGAAGTAAACTGAATTGAAAATAATTCTATTTGTGGAATAGATTTCATGAATCCGCAGCGCCCACATTTAAATCACATGCTGTATTAGTTATACGTGAACCTTATAGAAATCGATAATGCTCAAATATTTCGGTGTTTGAGATTGACCTCCTAGTATTTTCCATAACATTAAGCATAAATTTATGATTTTACTTTTTACCTCTGTCCTTTTTTCTTCTTTTATTATAAAAAAATGTATTAATTACTGCAAGTAGAACGTACCATTGTAATTGATAGTAATTTTAACAATTATTAAATGCAATGCCATTTAATAAAGTTTAAGTGTATAGAGAAACGAACGAAATCTTTGAATGTTTTATACCTGAAAATTTTATTCTAGAATATATCCATTTACTTTGAAAAGTGTAAAATAACACTTTTCAAAATTTTTACACAGTTAGAAGTAAATTATTGTATCAATATAATACAATAAGTAATAGCAACGATATGCAGCGAAATCAGAAAAAAAAGTGGCGATTGATTGCACTGTTACTATGTGCAACCAAAGCATATTTTTGTTTTTTTGTGTTATCGCTTTTATAAGATTTCATTCTTTGTTTTTTGCATGTGTAATTATTTGTAGTATATGTCGTCATACGGTAAAAAAAAAGTGACGAAAAATTATTTGTTGCCAAGAAAATTTTTTTTAAACAATATTAGTTATTCAATAATAAATATTCAATTAATTATATATGAATTACTACCAAAAATTTTTATTTCATGAAAGTATTACATTAATCGATAGATAACAAAAAATTTTATAACATACTCCACATTGTAATTGCAAATTTTATGTGACTATAGAAAAGAAATTTTTGTTGCGATGAAAAAACGAAAATAAATCTTTAATTCTTATTATCTGCCGGCTTGTTGACTGCATTTGAAAAACTACTTGTAGATACAATGATGTCCCCTTTTTTCTTTGTACCCCCCAGGGATATAAAAATACAGTCAAACCATTTAAGAGGTAAACAAAGTGATAACCTTTGCGCATATAGTCACCTGAGAGTTCAAGACATATTATCTTGTATTATCCAGCGCACGAAGATACTGATGACCCTCAACATTTTGTGTTCTTTTTCCAACTGTGCTAAAAATGTTGAAAATACTTCGATAATTTTTTTACTCGATTGCAAAATAATAATATAATCGGAAATGGAATATTTAATCAAATTTTTATGCAAATCATCGTCTATTATAGTTTTATTCTTATAATTATTATTAACTATTATTAACTATTTGAATAAATATATAGGTTTGTTCAAGACATATCGAATATTTCGAGAAGAATCTATCATGCAAAATATTTAAAAATTAGATTCAATTAATTTATACCTTATTTGCATAATTAATTGCAAGTACTACAGATTGTCCATGTTTTTGTTTTAATTTAATACAATTAAAACATTTAATGTTATTGCAATTATAAATTCTAAAAAGTAACTTTTGCATTATTAGTCAGTACATCTAATTTGACTGTTTTCTTTTTAGTGTCATGTTATTTCAAAAACTAAGGAAGACATAAAATTAAAGTAAACGTACTCAACATAATCATACCTTAGCGAAATGGAAAGCAAGAACTGCCTAGAATGGTTAGAAGAATATGGTTGGATAAAGGATACTACATTTTTGATAGAGCAACTTGATGCACAATCTACTCGCGATGATACATTTCATCGTTTAACCTTCGATCGTATGCGTCGGATACATTCGAAATAGCAAAGGATATCGCGGTTAGACTGCGAAATCTTGAGGGAGGTAGGTCGGCAGGTCGCCGATAAACCCCTTCTTCGATTGGATTCGGGTATAAAAGACTGGTCGGACAGACAGTCAGCATGGGATGCTCTCATTGAAATACACAATGAGGTTTGTAATTGTATTGTTGGCTCTGGTAGTCTTAGGGACATGCAGCATCACTAAACAACGCGCTGGTAAGTCACTACTTGAAACTTCTGCTTTTGAAAATTTAAATTGTTCAACTTTTGGTAATAATGCCATAGAAATAATTTTGGGTCATTATCTTACTTAGAATCAATTTCTGTTTCTGTTTTTTTTTGCTGAAACTTTAACTCATATTATAGTAGCATTTAATAATTGAAACTTTAAATCTTAGCTGATTCTCTTCATTTGTCTTTTTTCTTGTTTGTATTGCTGCAGTAGTAAGTTATTTAATCAAGGAAGTGTAACATAGCATAAGTTCTATAATATTATTGCCTCTTCTCTGTACCAAAGAAATGCTTTCATTCATTCCAGCTGATCAGGAACTCCTCAAAAAACAGCAGGATGTCATTCAACTCCTGCAAAAGATCTCACAACCAATCCCAAACCAACAACTTCAGAACCTTGGTGCTTCCTATGACATTGAGAACAATTCTCATCAGTACCAGAACCCAATTGTAGTGAAATACTATGCGGGTGCTGTGAAAGCTGGCCTTGTTCAACCAAAGGGTACAGTTTACAGCAACTCCATTAGTCAACTACGCAAGGAAGTTTCCCTGCTTTATAGGATCTTGTTGGGTGCCAAGAACTACCAGACTTTCCTCAAGACTGCTGCATGGGCCCGTGTCCATGTCAATGAAGGACAATTTATCAAGGTATGGAAACTGCACACACAAAAATTTATTAATCCATTAGATTGAATTGGAAGACTTCTATATTGCATCTAATTTCTCATGTACACTGTGCATATACATTCTATGTTAAATTATTTTCCTATTCAATCAACAGGCTTTGGCTAGTGCTGTTCTGACTCGTCAAGATACCCAAGGTCTCATCTTGCCACCAGCTTATGAAATCTTGCCTCAAAACCACCTGGATTCCAGAATTATTCAGGAAGCTCAAGACATTGCCATTCAACAAGGAATCCAACAAAGAAACATCCAAGGCATTCTTATCCCTGTCAACTACTCTGCCCTCCTGTCTCATGATGAACAACAGCTGTCTTACTTCACTCAGGATGTCGGTCTTGCTTCTTACTATGCCTATGTTAATCTTGCTTCATATATCTTGGACGAGGTAAATACTTTAAAAATAATAACCTAAAATTTTCTTACAGCACTTAAGAGATATTTTAAAACTATTCTCATCAATACTTTTTCCTAACCAACAGGATCAACAGCAGCAACAACAGCAACAACAACAAGAGCAGCAGCCACAACCACAGCAGCCTTTAAATCTGCAACAGTACCAACAACAAACTGTAGGAAAATACTTGCAACAAGTAGGACAACAGGGCCAGCAAAATACCATTGGTCATGGCTCCCAGTATCTGTTCCTCCACCAACAACTCTTGGCCCATTACGAATTGAACCGTCTCTCGAACGGACTTGGCCCAATCCAAAACATTGACTACAAGAGTGTACAATCCCTCTACCAACCACACCTTCGCAACTTGAATGGACTGGAATTCCCAAGCCGTCCTGAGAACCTCCAACTCCAACCACAGAAGAACAAGCTCATTCAATCTGTTGTTCGTTTGGAAGAGAGATTGATGGAAGCTATCGACTCTGGCCATGTTGTCACCCCACAAGGCATCTTCCTCTCTCTCTACCAACCACAGGGGATGAACATTCTTGGTGACTTGATCGAAGGATCTGGCAGAAGTGTCAACCCAAGGTTAAATTGCCTATGCAGAAAAATGTCATTTCAAATTGTACAATATATTTCTAATATTTATTTTCTGTTCTTAAACAGATACTATGGAAGCCTCCAGGCTGCAGCTCGCAAACTTCTTGGAAACGCCCCTGAAGTACAAAACATCTGGGACTACACACCATCTGCTCTGGAACTTGAACAAACCGCCGTCCACGACCCAGCTTTCTACCAACTGTACAAAAGAGTCATGAACCTCTTCCAGAAATATCAACAGTCCCTGCCAGCCTACCAGTCCAACGATCTTATCCTCCCCGGTGTTACCATTCAGAACGTCGATGTCAGTCAGCTCGTCACACTCTTCAGCAACTACTACATCAATCTCGATACTGTGACCCCTCAACAAGACCAATCCCAAGAACAGCAACAGCAACAACAACAAGAACAGGTTCAGCAACAAGTTAAGGCACACCTTAAGAGGTTGGACCACAAACCATTCCAATACAAGATCGCAGTCCACAGTGAACAGAACGTACCAAATGTAGTTGTCCGCGTCTTCCTTGGACCCAAACACGACTACGAGGGTAAACCAGTCAGTATCTCTCAGAACAGACACCTCTTCGTCCAGCTCGACCAGTCTATTCAAAATCGTAAGCTGCAATAATTCTTCTGAATTATGAATTTATGAAGAATTGAATGGTAATATTTGATTCGTTTTGTGTTCAGTCCATCCTGGCCAGAACATCATTATCAGGAACTCCCAGCAGGCTCCTGGACAGAGCGCCGACTGGCCATCCACTCAACAAATTCAACAAGGTGTCAACAATGCTATCCGATCTCAGGGACCATTCTACATTGCGGAGGTCAGTGATTTGTCCTGATTAAATTTATGAAGTAAGAAGATGAAGGGATTAAGAAATAATAATTAAATGTATCTTTATAGCCACACCAGATCTTCAGCTTCCCAGCTAGGTTGTCTCTTCCCAAGGGTACGCAACAAGGCTTCCCTCTTCAGTTCCTCGTCGTAATCTCCGGACCTAACGCTCTCAACGTCCCGTGTGGCCCAGTGATCCCAGAGCAAGCTCTGACCTACCAAGAACAGCAATTCCAGATCGTTAACCCTGAACAGTATCACCAATTGAAACAACACAGCCAGCTCCCTCAGGTATCCGGCGGAATCCAACAGAATGTCGAAGTTCTTCCTGAAAACCTAGTCCAGGCACAACAACAAGTGAAAGGTACTTTAACAGCAACAATTCGTCGTCGACGCTCATCGAACAGAATTAACAGTATACGCCATTTGGTTTTTGCAGCCGTCAGGGACTATTATGCCAACGTTTACACCAGATACCACGGACAATATCCGAACACACAAATCCAGAACCCCGTTGGCGAAGGTCAAGACATGACGTACACAATCCAAGGCGTTGGTGTAATCAATAGTGGACTATGGTCACCACAACCACATGGATTAGCTGCACAGCAACAAATTTCACGTCAGCAAACTCAACAGGCTCGAGAGATCCAAGAACAGATCCAAGCAGCAGCAGCGGCAGCGGCAGCTCAACAAGAACAGGTATCTCAAATGATCTACGGACAACGGCAACAACACCAACAAGCAGAACAACAACGTGGACAGAACATCAATTGGAAACTACCTGGCGCCTTTCAGAATGTACAGGCTGAACAACAAGGTGTACAACAGGGTGTACAACAGGGTGTACAAGGTCTACAAGGTAATCAGGGAATGCAACATAGTGTCCAAGGTCTCCAAGGTCTCCAAGGTCTCCAAGGTGTTCAACAAGGTTTACAAGGTATACAAGGTCTCCAAGGTGTCCAAGGTGTCCAAGGTGTTCAACAAGGTCTCCAAGATCTCCAAGGTCTCCAAGGTGTCCAAGGTGGTCAACAAGGAATCCAAGGTGATCAACAAGGAATCCAAGGTGGTCAACAAGGAATCCAAGGTGTACCAGCTATTCTGAAGGGAGTGCAAGGAGTATGGGGTCTTGCACAAGGTGTCCAAGGTGTCAAAGTTCCCTATGGTATGCAAGGATCTCACATTCAAGGAAATTGGCAAGAACCTGAAGTTCAAGGTGGAATCGAAGGTGGTATCGTAGCTAGTGGTCAACAACACGCTGGTGGCTTCCAAGGTATCTACGCTCAACTACAAACTGTCCAAGATCAGAGTGTCACCGAGTACTATCAGAACAAACCCATCTCTGAAATCATCGGTGGTGCCATCTCTCTTGATGGTAAACCCTTTGGTTTCCCTCTGGAAAGACCCATGACACCTGGTGCCCTCAGTGTGCCCAACATTTTCGTGAAGGAGGTTCTCGTCTTCCACGAAGGACAACCCACCAATGACATCACCCAGTAAATATGTTCCTGAATGCGCGCGGCATCGTTAGAAGTCGTATGCAAATTGGTTTTTACGAACCACAGACTTAGCACGCAACAAACAATTTTGTTAATGTTAATAATTAAAAAAAAAAAAAATGGATTTATCGATGTATCAATAATTATAATGAATAAATTGCTCCAAAGAGTCAATGTTTATTATAAAAATCTGTCTCTATTGAATTATATACCCTTGCACACCCATATACATATACAGACTTGAGTCAAATAAGATAATAGAGTAAGTTTTAAATAACAGTTTTATTAAACAAATTTTAGTACACTATTATTGGGGACAATATTAAAACGATATTTTAAATATACTGTCTTCGACGTCGCTCTTCAGTCGCTTAAAATTATTCTCCGGTCATCATCTCCATGAATTCTAAAAATACAACGAAAATATAATATACTAACAATCAAGTAGAAAATTAAAAAAATACTTGATGTTCCCTCATAAACTACTAAACAACCACATCAATAGCTCCGTAAATCCTAAATAAAGTTAATGTACAGGGTGAGCTAAAAGTAGTAAGGTAGCACAACTCCGTGGAAAATTATAAAATAAAACAGTGCCCCGTTACTTCTAACCCACCCTGTATGTGAGTCAACTAGACACCTCAAAAGTGCTGAGTACCTAAGACCCAAGGTATTTACATCTGGATACAGACACAATAATCCGATCAATAGAATTTCACTTGAAACAAACATTGTTATTTAATTGGTTTTTTTTTAACGATTAACCAAGTATATACGTTGAGGCGAAAAATCATCGTTGCCAATTCTAAGAATCATTAGCATCGTAGTTGTGCATATTAAGTCCTAACTTTTATGCAAATATTGTAAATAATGTGTTAGAGGCATTTTTACCTGTATAATAATAATAATAACAATAATAATTTTCAATACATACCATCAAAGTCAACTGTACCAGATCCATCGGTATCAATTTCAGCAATAATACCATCAAGATCCGCGCTGGTCAGTTTGTCATCCAGAGCAGCGAGAATCTCCTTCAAGGTAGCCGTAGTTATGTATCCATTCCCTTCGCGATCGTACAAACGAAAGGCTTCTTTCAGTTCCTCTTGCATAGCCTCAGAATCCTCCTCCTCCAAGAATCGACCAGCGATTCTGCAAAATCCATCAAAGTTCACTTTACCGGTTCCCTCTGGATCATTCTCCTCGATCAAAGCATTCAATTCAGCATCATCGAACAGTTGACCCATCGTGTTCAATATCGTGGAGATTTTCAAATTGTCGATAAGGCCACTCTTCGTAGTATCGAACATCTGGAAGGCCTTTCGCATCACGGCCATCTTTTGCTCGTCTTCCTCCTGCGAACCGCCAATTCAATTTCTATCACATTTTTTAAAAGAAATTTAAAAGAAATTTATCGATTGTTAAGCAAATTATTGTTGTAACTTTTATAAATATGTTTCTTTCACTATTTTAAGTTGTCATCACTCATCATTCAATAAATTTATTTCTATACTCAAACTTCCGCAACTTTTCCTTGACACTTTTATAAAATACTCTTTACCCTATGTGTAGATCTCTTTTTCTTTCACTTTTCTGAATTAATCTCACTAAATAATTCCATATAGATGGAATACGAAGTTACAGAGATTTCATAAATAAATCTATACAATAAATCAATATCCAGACAGTTTTTCCTTTATACTTTTTTAAAATAGTCTTTACCCTATGTACAGATTTTTTTTTCTTTCACTTTTATGAATTAATCTCACTAAATAATTCCATATGCATCGATTACGAAATGAAAGATCGACAGGGAGAGTTTTCGCTACTCTTACCATGATGACGGATACCTCGCACGACGGACGACGGATACCTGAAGTGCCGCGGCTTTTCCGCCACGGTATAAAGACATCTACCGCGTCTGGTAAAGCAGCTAGAAAACCGGTGGGCGCAAAAATAGAGCGACGCGACGAAAAATGAAATATGTTATAAGTGGGTCCTCCTCTCGTGATATCGGAAGGTCAACGCTAAATCAAACAACAAGACCACGTTTCGCAGCCCACCTTACAGCTTGATCACCTGGTGCACACTTTCATTCTCGAAAATTATATCGTATGTCTCCCAACTCCGGTGGTCGCGCGCAGATATTACTGGATCACGGATAATTTTCATTCGTTACAAATGATCACGTTTCCTCGGGTGTATTTAAAGCTCACGAATAACTTCTCGATTACGTATCACAGGATTAAAACATGATAGAGGCATTCTATTAGTATATAGAAGTAACATAGGTTCATTCATGAAACACGTCCGAGCAAAAAACCCTGGCCGCTATTTATCTTGGCAAATACATTATTGGTGTACAGTGTATACGATTTCATTAACAAGCTTGTTAGATCAATTGAAGTAACTGAAATTACTCGGATACGTGAAGTAATGTAACTTTGAATATTATCACTTGTTTCTGATGATAGAAACAGGTAGATATACATCAGTGTTAACTGATGGTGATTAATCAAAGAGTATAGCTAATATAAATCTATCCATCTCTGTGAAAATGGTTATAATTGTCACGAGATTACAAACGCGGATCTTACACCCGGTGCAATTTTCAGTCACGTCGCCGTTCTTAGATCCGGCTGCCCACGCGTTGCAGACCATTACAACACCAGCGGTGACTACCTGGTCCTGATAAAAATACAACGAGTCCTCGTGTACTCTTTCAAAAACGAATCATTGAATTCTAGTTTTTTAGATTAGTCGGAATAAAAAATATACGTCGAAAATAGCAGCAGGTTGCTTTGTTCGAGTTATATTATTCCGCTGGTTGATCCCATAAACATTCCAAAATCACTTACACCAACTCTGTGAACACGTAAATCATACGAATGGCTCGGTGGTGATATAACTAATGGACAGGCATTATTTATTTCAACCTCTGTTGAAATAATATTCAGACCGTTCTATTCTTCTTCTCCGTATGATTTACGAGATAGACATTCACGTTGAGGCTTAACCCTTCCGCTACTAATGGACACTATAGTCGTGAAGGGACCTCGATATACTGGATAAATGGGTATAGTCATTGCATAGTTCTGGTATTTTTAAAAGAGTTAAATATGTATCGATAGAAATTTCACTGATAATTAAAAAATTTATTCTTATTTGATTATTATTAAATTATGAAGAATTGTACTTTTTGTGTCAAACTTAATACATCAAATTTAATTTCTTCAAAGTTAAATATTATAGACAGTTTAAGAACTACTTAGTTAGGTATAAGCACTAGTTAACTTCATAATGTTTAAAGACACTTTTCTCGAAGCGTACTTTTGGCACTGAGGTCCTTCTTGTATCCAACAGTACAATTTGAAACAGTAAATCTACTGTACAATTTACATATAGATAAACTATATTCATTACGTAATAATCGTGCTTCCAAACTTCTTCTGAGAGGGTTAAAACCGTCAGGAACAATGCTGGAAGACCAAGAATACCAGGAAGCGTAGAGTTCTCTCTCTACAGAGTTTGCTATCCTCGAAGGATAAGCCTACCAGCTATAAATAATGCCGGGTGATCAATCAAGCCGCGATGGACGTGTGTATACAAGATTTTCGTTCCGGACGTCGGTAGGAATGCGAAATGTTTGTACTCGGCCCGTTTTCATTCAGTCGAGGCTCGTTTCGAAACGACAGCTATCGGGAATGAAGATCGGCCAACAGATACGTTGTACGTAAATTTGTCTCATTAGAAAATATATTTTCGGTGCCAGCGCATCATCATCATCGTAGTTGCGATGGCCGTGTACGCGGTTCAGAGACACGTAGGTGATGTTCCCTCCACGCGTTCTTCTCGTCAATGCCCGCCTAGAGGAGTGACAACGGCGTTTCGAGCGTGTAAAGGCAATTACCGTTCGTTGCCAAGTTCTGAAAATCAACGTCCCCTTGGCAAGTGGCCGCGCTCGGAAGCCGACTCGTTAGAGAGGCATGCGGATACCGCCTCCGGTAATCCAGGCGTCTCGAAATTTCCTCCTAGAAAAATCAATTATCCTAATAATATCATCTTCTTCCATTTTTACCCGTGGCACGTTCGCCAATTTCTTACTGTTGAAATTGTTATGTAAAATTGCCAACATGGCGGATGGATCATCATTGGAGAACGATTGGATGATTTGGCCGCGGATGATTTTTGTCAACGTGCTTGAATTCTGAAGACAAATTGCCACGATCAATAATAAAGTTAATCACTATACGAGAATAGAAGATTATTTTTGGCTATCGATAATGAATTAACACTTTGACCGTTGTATTAGATATATTTCAGTACCCCAAGAGCATCGTAATTTACAATTTGGTGACAGTTGTACTTTTTGGGAACGATTTTGTGAAATATAGAAAAGTGGAAATGTAATTACTTTCTAAAATTAATTTCTTGGTCGAAGTGTTAGAAAGGAAGTAGATGATATTTTTGAGGATTTACTTGAGGTAATGGGATCCATTTGGAAATAGGTTATTATCTTGAGAACTTCCAGAAGAAAATTTGCTACAGTAAGTTGTTACGTTTATTGTTCTAATTCATAACCTGAAATGTGATAAAATACGAGGTTGTGAGGCGGTGAATAATTCGTGATAGTAAAGTGGACTGCAAGAGATGTCGGTAGGCTGGAAGTCATTCCAAATAAGTGCATGGATAACGTAAACCGCGGAGGGGGTGTAAATTTATTTTCAATTTCACATATTCCGTGAAGAAGTGATCGTTACTGCGTGGTAAAGTCGAATAATAGCCTAGTTTACATAACAAAGTTCTCTGGTATGTGGCATCATTCTGCTCTGATCCTCGAATGCTCGACGTGGGTGGTAAAGCATCGTTAGTAATAGAACTTATTTCGATCTGAAAGCCATGAAATTGGCTGTGAATATTGCGTGTACGTGAATACGATACTTTTAATCGTTCGATTAAATCATAACGATACGACTCGACCAAAACATTGCGTATCGAATATATCGAACGGAAGTGGATGGAACCCTTTATCGATTCTAGATGACCCGTATAAGTAGGATTCTTCCCCCTAGTTCGTAGTTCGTCATCTCGTTGGCCTCCTGCCATACTTCCTAATATAGTGCCGTCGCAACGCTCCATCCATGATAGTTTTTTGCTCGTTATTACGAAATTTAAGCCAGTTACCGTTCTCATACACTTTTATTGGACATGACGGAAAATTACGCTCGGGTCATTTGATATATCCACTTACTCGACTACATCTTTTACGACCGTACAAATTTACACACACTGCACTTCTATATTCAAGTACTAACATGAAATTTATCATTTACAAAAATTGGTTACATGTCTTCATGATAAATTAAATTTATTTACAAAAAGAAAAAAAAAAAGAAACTAATCAGGAAAAGTTTAAACCGCCTGATGAGACACATCGTCGGCAAGGAAGTTTTTTAACAAACAAATTATTAACACAACTCCGTCGGTAAATGCGAAATTCGAAATTGCAAACTTTAGCGGTATCACATGAAACGACATTAAGGTGATAGTGCGATTCTAAGAGAACAAAATACCCATGAAAGCGAACCACAAGGTCTTCGCAGATCGTTTTGTTGAACGCTTATGTTAGAGGGGGCACGGCTCATCGTCGTGCACAATATATATATATACATATATACGTTACATATATATATGTCAGCAAGGTAGTGTGTTTGCGGATCGTGTATGCAGAAGCGCTTAAATATTAATCACATTACGGATGTTTTTGCCGAAGTGACGCGCGCGTAATAGACGGAACGATTATCGAGATGCCGCGGATGTACAGGTGTAGCGAGAATGGAAGTCCGTGCTAAATACGGATCGCACAACTTGCAAATAAGCAGCGCCGATGGACGCGGCCATGTTTTCTGGTAGCAGAAATCTTACCCATTAATAATTCGTTAATCGTTGACCACGAAGTGGAGTGTGCAGGATGCCGAAATGCAATACGAAGGCAAGGTATCTACCAGCTACGTTGGCCTGGACAGTCCTACTCAGCACCACGGCACTCTTCTTCTGTTTTCCGTAAGTTATGCACACATGCCTGTCTTCTTCTCGCGAGTGGCTGCAATGTTTGCGTTCCTGTTTTCATTCTGAAGACTGTGTCAGACTTGTCAGAGACGTATGTTCACCATGTATCAATTGAATCTTCTAGGTGCCAGTATTATGTGTTTCGATGGGGAACATGGGTACCTGTGCTTCAAGGAGTCATCATTTTTTTTGTTTTAGCAAATTTTACACTAGCAACATTCATGGATCCAGGTTTTATACCAAAAGGTATGTTTGTGTGTACTGGCAAGGTGTTGTTAAATAAACTTGTGAAAGATGGTTTATCAAAGTGTGTGATTTTCTTTTAAAGCACTTCCTGATGAGGATCAAGAGAAAAGTTATCCAGCTCCTATATATACAAGTGTGCAAATCAATGGCATTACAGTTCGTATGAAGTGGTGTGGCACATGCAAATTCTACAGGCCTCCACGTTGTTCACATTGTAGCATTTGCAATCATTGTATTGAGGTTTGTATTAAATGTTATTTGAATTTTTTTTTTAAGCTAATACTTTAATTCTTTTTTCTATACTTTTAGACATTTGATCATCATTGCCCTTGGGTGAACAACTGTATTGGTAGGAGGAATTATAGATTCTTTTTTTTCTTCCTTTTGTCACTCAGTTTTCATATGCTCAGTGTGTTTGGACTATGCCTATATTTTGTATTGGAACGTAAGCAGCAACTGGGTGAAGTGGACACTATTGTTGCGTATCCTTTTTTCTTAAATCAATGATAGCAATTCAATGAAAGTATTTCAACTTTTCTGACACTGCTTTCAAATGTTAAATTATGTTTTCATTACAATATACAAGCTTACATTTTATAATCCTTAAATTTTATATAGACTTGTACTTATGGGAGTGGTTGCAATTTTGATCATTCCAATCTTTGGACTAACCTGTTTTCACATAGTACTTATTTCCCGAGGGCGTACAACAAATGAACAAGTAACGGCTAAATTTCCCGATGGCGTCAATCCTTTTTCTCATGGCTGCTTACACAATTGCTGTTATACGCAATTTGCACCACAATACCCCAGGTAAAGTACTAGTCAATCATAATTCTAAACCAACTAAATTGAACTGATAAATAATCACAGATTTATAATGTTGCAGTTTAATTAAGCCTGAAAAGTATTCAGGAAAACGACGAGGAATGTCTACATCTGAGATTTCGACTATAGGCAGTGAGAACCAGGTAAAAACCTACATGGATAGCAGCAATGGTGTTAGAAATGCCAGTTCAAATGCTTACAATAAGGTAAGAGCTAGTGCAACTTCGCTTCACACTTCTGATACCACGTACAAGAAGACATTTACAACTGTAAATAGCACTTCCTTTCTAGCATGTAATGTTTAACGCTTTTTTGATGTATAACACACCAGCTGAATGTAGTTTCATCATAGCTGTGTAATTCACTTTGCTTTAGAGACTTTCAGATTCGCGCTACATTATTCCTTGCCGCGCTTCGAAGCTTTAATAAAATGTACATTGCCAAACGCAGATGTAATGCATATTTGGATATGTTTAAAAGGATATTGCACGCTTTTTATAAAGTTTCGCCATCTTTGTTAATTCCAAATTTCTCTCTTTAGAGTTCAATTTCAAGCAACGATTCTTCCTCTCAATAATACCTTATTCACAGCGTTGGACAGATGCAATTATTTTCCGTTAAGTCCCTCGTCCTATACCAGTCCCGATTGAACGCCAATATCCCCTAAGAAATGTGCGTTATTAATGTACAACAGCGTGCTACGATAATCTAGTAACACTAGAACACTAATTTCTTCTTACAATGAAGACACAATATCGTCAAGTTTTGGATTATTGCTTCTAGTTATCGCCTGGACGAGATGGGTCAGACACAGATATGGAACCTACCGCGTCACAGTCCGCGGATTGCGAACCCACACCTCCATTACAAAGACACGGTTCAAAAAATAATTTCTTCCTGCCACCTGTGGAGAACAGTGAGTCCCCCAGGCACCCACCACCGTCACAACATTGCCATCCGATGCACTACACCAGGGGCAGCCCTCATCCAAGGCCCAGGTAACACAAAGAATAATGGGTGAATGTTGTTTCGTTTGCTAATGATTTTTCTAATATACGTAAGGTACGTTGTCAATACCTATAGGGGAATGAACGGCTCTCGAAGCCATACGCCAGATCCATTATCGCCAGAAGCAAGCGGATCACCCGCCACAGCTTCCCAAAGAGGTCAAGGACAAGGAGGTGCTAGTCCAACAACGCAACGGATTAAAGCTATTGGAGTACCAACTCCACTTGCTATTTCCAGTCCAATTCGCAGGTATACTATGCTCATCTATCGCATTTAAACGAAAATAGAATAATTACGAGTCCAAAATAAATATTTTTCAAAAGAAAAATTAAATATCTGCAAGTATATATGTTTAGTATGATACGATCTTGTATGGTATTATAAAGGATAATTAAATAATTGTTCTATTCCGTGAACACGTATATAAAGTACTTTTGGAATATTAAACTTCTAGATGTACGTTATTTTTTTTATTTTTTTTTTCTTGTACGTCGCGGCGTTTTCACATTGCACAGAAATTGATCTTGTTGTAGAGAGCAAGAGGGAAGCGCCACATTTAGTAATAGTTATACATTGCATTTCTCGAGCACGCTCTTCTCTGTCTCCTTATTTTTTTTTTTTTTTCAATGTCCCGTTTGCAACCCATCAACATGATGTGAATCGCCTGTTTATATCAGACTCCCCTATCCCTCACTTATAAAACACCTCACTCTTGCTCTTATTCTTTTTCTTCCTTTTATTCTATCACTACTATTTCTCTCACCTTCTGAATGACGAAGGAACATGACAGAAAAGTATACCGTTGCGCGATTGTAGATGACAATAATATCTATATAGTAGAGAATTAGTTTCTCTGCATGTACATATTACAAGATATATGATATATAGATAAGTTTGTGTCCCACTGCAGAGGGTGGTAACTGCAAGGAGCTGCTTCTACCATCATGTTGCAACCTACTGCAGGTAAACACGAACTTCATCCTACGAAGACATATCGTAGTTTAAAGTTATGCTTTCTCTGCGTATATTCCATACATATCTATATATATATATATTTAAAAGACCAAAAATAAGAAAAGAAATAGGAAGCATATTTCAATTCTAAATATATATATACATATCTGTATTACACTGTAATCAGTATTGATCAAAAAACACGCAAGTAAATGTCCATACATGTATTTTTTCCTAGGTTTTCGCTACATTTTTACGTTTATTCTTGGATAGATGCTAATTATTATAACAGGAATGATGCGCTGTTCTCTCTCTCCTGTATGTCTCGCCAGAGCCGTATATATTGTATGGCTACAATGCTCAGCACTCGCATATATATTCATCTTGGTTCACTGTATTTATTGTGCATTTGTCTATTATTCAACTACCAAATTGTTATACTTAAAAGAACAGAAGTCAAAATGTTTCATATCTATTTGCAGATCGAACCCAGGTACACCGACGCAGGTTCGTCGGCCAGATTTTATAGGAGTGAACGATGCACCGACGTATTATGATGTACAGCAGGGGAATACCAATACCAGTGTTGGTGGTGCTGCTAGCGGTGCAGTCGTGTCCGGTTACAGTCCACAGAGGCGTTTCTTGTCAGAAAGTGAGCTCGTTCGCCAGGGTACCGATCACTCGTGCTCAAGAACTAACAATACTGTCGACAACATCCGAGAGTTAGCCGGTTCACCTCAACGTGGTGTCTATATGTGGAAAGACAACTCCCCTGGCAGCTATCCTGCTCCAACAGGGATGACGAACGCAACAACGCATCAGTCACCCTCACAGAGACCTCCGCTACCGTACGATTATTACCGTTCCAATCCAACAAGTCCCACACAACAATTATACGCGAATGCTCCTAGAGCGGCGTATCATCCTGCGATGAGGGGAGGAGTACCGGTCTTCCCGCCGCATCAGTCGCCACAGGTGAAGAGAAAAGCCACGATGGCAACGCCAACAACTCCAACGTCAGGCGACACTCGACACAGACCGATGTCCTTCGTTAGAGCATTGGAGATGACAGATTCCATGGAAATGGTATCCGCTCCTAACGACAACAGATCACAGCGGCCCACGACGCCAACACCGGACCGTGCAAGTGTCTACGACATGAATTACGAAATATCCGTATAGCCCAGTTTTACGTTCTCCGCACCATCCGTGCGGTTGGACGGAGATTGTACCAGAATTGCCGACAACATTGAGCGTCTCTTGTTCCAAAGAGGAAAGAACGTACGCCGCTTACGAGATATCCGTCAAAGCTTTCGTGATCGAAGCAGCAGCAGTTAAAGCATTCAATACAAATCGAATGATATTAAACATCGGGTTGGCGAGGATATTGTAAAGTTCTTCCGGTCCAAATGCAAATCCACAATCCACGGATGAGTGTACTTCACTTGGGATAAAGCGTGGGACGAAACAAGATTATTTTTTTCCCGAAGGAGATAGGGCTGTACACGATGATGATACACGTTGAAACGTATCCATAAGTGTATGTAACGAGAATCGATGGAGAAGATCTTCGGGTAAAAAAAAGGAGGATATCGGTGGTTCGATAATTTTCCAGTATGAATTACCAACAGAGAGGATAATGCATTAGGTTTATTATTTCCGCCTTGAACATATGAGGAACGTCACAGAGATCGATGGAAAATGAATTTTGATTCAACACTGAGTCTACTATCAACGCAAGACTGTCGTGTCACGTTATTAGCAATATTTTTTTGATTTAGTCGTTTAAAACAAGGGATGAATTTGACTCGACATTTACACAAGATGAAACGTATTCATTTGGGGAGGGGGGTCGGACCGATTGACGATAAAAGTAATCGAGTCACGTGACCGTCAACGAAAGTAACTCCGAATGCTTATGGGTAATACGCGTCAAGCGGATAACATCCGCTGCTAACGATATCGAGCTTAGCCTCGCTTTAGCAGCAAACAATTCTATTTTTTAGTACGCAGTAAAAAGTCAGTTTAGATTTTTATACCGTGACGTCGTGACTCAATTTCTTAGAAGCGCGGCATCGGTTAAATTTACCCGTTCCTTTCGTTTTCCTCTTCTTTATCTATGAACAGAAGAAAAAAAAAAGAAATAAAAAACTACACAAGATTAGATGACGAGTATCAAAGAATATAGGGATTATTCTTGTGCGTATTTTTTTCCACACAGACTCGATTCTGATCCACAGCCGTGGATTCTTTTTTCATTTTCACAATAAGACACAAACGAAAAAACACTGTTACTGGCGGGATGAAAATCGAGCCTGCCTGGGTATAGTTTCCTATTTTCGTTGATCTGAGAAGAAAGTTCGTGTCCAATTAACAGAGAGAAAAAAAGAAGTTACTTAATCGATTTAAGTCATTATCAGGATAGAATAACAAATTCTGTGTAAAATAATTGTGAAATGTGTAGCAAATTTTTAATATACATATATTTAACAATATTTATACGTAAATAATAAAGAAGAAGAATGTAAGACTTTACAATGATTTCATTTGTTTGTTATAAATAATGATTTTATCGATGTGACCACTAATATGATCAATTAATTTTTACGGTGTAAAAAAAGAAAGAAAAACATGAATAGTTAGAAAGGATATACGAAAGAGAACAGTGTATGTGAATGCGGAAAGGAAGTGGATGTACGAATGGATGTGTAGTAAGAGAATCTTTTAGATTTATTTAAGGCGAAAAAGTATAAAATGACATACCAGCGTGTTTCAAGTGTTTACAGTGCCGGATGATTACCACTCGATAATAGAAGAAAGAACAAAATGATGCAGAAAAAAACTAGATTAGAACAACGGACTTTGTTAACAAAAACAAAAAAATATATGGGGGGACATACAATTTTGTAATATGTACATTGCATAAATTTATTGGTATATCTATTGCTACTGTTAAGTTTGTAATATACCCCGCTTTTAAAAAGAAAATTGCATGTCGATTTCTGTATTATGTATTTGTATGCGAGACCAATATTACCAATTATGCAGGCTTAATGAATAACTGCGAACCGTGTAATGGCGTAAGGTGATCGTGAAATATTGCGTGTCCATCTTTACCTTACGACGAATTGATAATCGAATTATTATTGTTAAATAGCACATATCGTTCAGCTAAAGGGCTTATCGAACATCGAATATTTCCAAGCTAAAGGGACAGTTGCATCGATGAATATTCGATATATTTGATAAAAAAAAGAAAGAAAGAAAAACAGACGATACACTGCGATTATTAAAAATATTTCTTCCAACGTTAGCGCTATCGATGAAACGCGTTACTCGTTCTCTGTTTATTTTCGGGTTATATGTATTTTTGTTCTTCTTTACATTGAGCTGTGCCAAAAAAATCGAAAACAAAGGAAACATACGGTTTTCCGTATTGCACTCCGATCACTTAAATGTACATATATGTACATTTCGGTACTTACGTATCGCTGTAGCAATCTACAAAAATAAAACTCATGAAATACAGGCTAATTGTACTCTAACTGTACTGGAAGATTTTTGATTTGACTATTAAACTAATATCATTCGTATTCTCGAGGTAAAAATCATTAATTGTCGTATCTCAATGAAAAAACTAGTTTGAAAAGCGCGGTGTATCATAAGTGTGTTCATAAAAGAGATTATAAATAACCTCACCAATTTATGAATCTTGTTGAAATCTACATGTAAATGTAGAAACAACGATAAGACAAAATAATTGCAAGGGCATGTTAACGGTAGATAATTTTCAAATAATTTCTGCTTTTAAATAATAACACTGTAGACTAAGCACAGTTAATCGTATGTAGGTAGAATAGATAAACACTTTGCATGCATATTTTTATCACAAATGTATGAATGTTAAGACAGTTTTTAACTTTATGATAAAGAGAACCTATAATTGTTTCAAGAAGTAAAAACGATACGAAGTGAAAACGAATAATATTTTGTCATTTTTATATTTGTTGTTTTAATATGATATAATTGGAATATAACTGACCTTACATTGTAAAAGAAATATTTTTAAAACAAAAACTGGTTGTGTCGTTTATCTTGCAATCACTTTTACATTTTTTAAAATGGACGTTTTATGTCACGGTTAGATTTTCATAGGTTTATGGTTCGAGTGATATGATGACCGCAACCCGGCGGGAATAACGACGTGAGCGCCGCGTCACTTTATTAGTAATTTTGTTTCGTAAACTTCGTATATTATTCCATTATGATTCGATGATGGAATAAAGTTCTTAATTGTTGGTGTTATATATTGTTTATATGCAATATAGTTTAATACGTAACTAACAGCGTGAACGTGTTCTGTGAAAAGGCGACGGAATTTTTAGCGGCACCGTCCGCCATTATTGGCGTTTGCACGGCGTTCAACAAAGTTTTCTTTTCGTTAATAGAACCAAAACCACGCCTATAACCTGGAGATTTCTACCGTATTATGATGTAAGTAACGCGTAATTTTCTTTCGCTGTTTTGATCCCGTTTCATTTACTTAATTATAACCTCGTTGTTACCGGGTGTTTTCATGTGAACATAGGGCACGCAGTCGTAAAGATAGTACGGGCAAAAGCGACTCCGAAGTTCTGCGTCTACGTCCAGCAGCGGCAGTAGGTAAGGCGATCAAGATTTTTATCAATAAAATTAGATTAATTAAATAAAAATCAGATCTGCAGTATTCTTTTATTATTAATGTTTCACAGTTCCTCAGATAGTAGCTCAGGATCATCAACCACAAGTAGTGGAAGCAGTTCCAGATCAAGTTCCACTTCTAGTACTACCTCCAGCAGTTCTGCAAGTTCTTCTGGGAGTTCCAGAGACAGAGGAAGGAAGCGAAGTAGAAGCAAAAGTGTTGATGCTTCACGCAGACATGATAACAAAGAAAAAGAAAGAGAGAAAGAAAGAGAAAGGGAAAGGGATAGGGACAGGGATAGAGATAGAGACAGAGAGAAAGACAAAAAGAAAAGTAGCAACTCTGTGGTTGATAAACCTAAACCCAAAGGACGCTCTAGGTAATTACATTGGTCAAATACATGTGGACAGGTAGCTTCATTTTTACTTACAACTTTATTTTATTTTATTTTTATTATAGATCACCCTCACCACGTAGGAAACGCAGAGAAAGGTCACCAATTCCTAGACCAACAAAAATACATATTGGACATTTGACCCGTAATGTTACTAAGGAACATATTATGGAAATTTTCTCTACATATGGTCAGATAAAAATGGTCGATTTTGCCATGGATAAACTTCATCCTAATCAAGGACGGGGCTTTGCTTACGTGGAATTTGAAACGGCAGATGAAGCTGAGAATGCAATGAAACATATGGATGGTGGTAAGTATAAAATTTCGAATTTTTCTCGCTTATTATCTTCTTAACAGATACTGATGCTGATTTTATTCAAATTAATGTTCTGATCATATTCTACAGGACAAATAGACGGTCAGGAAATCACTGCTGCTCCAGTATTATTACCAAAACCACGACCACTACCGATGCGGAGGATGTCACCTTTGATGGGAAGAAGAGCACCGCCACGATGGGGTGGCGGCGGTCGAAATACTCCTCCTCGTTATCGTAGACGTTCGCCACCCATAAATCGTCGTAGAAGCCCGCGGCCACCTAGACGCAGACCAAGAACCCGATCGCGAAGTCCCCCAAATAATCCACGACATCGGCACCGTCGCTACACGAGATCAAGCTCAAGCAGTTCTCGATAGCAATCTTTTTTGTACATACGATAAAATAAGAACTGAATTTGACCGAACACAGTTTATCCTGGTTGGTCGTCTTAATATATTAAGCAAAACAATTTTTACCGATTCATTCGAACACAATTGACAGGGAAGTGTACGCACTCAAAAAAAAAAAGAACAATAGATTTGTCTACAACGGTGTTCATATATGGCAATTCACGCGTTGTTCTTGTGGAGCATTGAGACGCCGTTCGTGACACGCAAGTTTTACTTTTGAAATATATCAATATCACACGTGACAAATATATTTGCTATTGATTGGTACCTGAAGGCTGATAACCCCGGGCAAAACAATGTATTCTTTAAATATTGTCACACCATAGTATTAAATATATGACATGAAGACTTCAGAAGAAATATTATTTGCTATTAAATACGTAGTATAAGCGCAATCTCGCGAAAGAAGTACGATAAGTTTGAACTGGTTTATTGTAAATGTGTACTCTATGACAGTGTCTATTTATAAACTATCGATGTGTTCTTTTCTTTTTTCTGAGGTCTTTATGAATTGTAAAATGTTTCGGGCTTGGTAAAAGTACTAGAAACAACAGGTTTGATAGAAACTATGATTATTAGACCCTTTTACAAAGAATCAATTTTAGAAAAAACCTATTCACACAAAATCCTCTTTTATACTTCGCGATATCTACAAGAACAGAATCATTGCATCACATTGCAACCTTGCATCGATGAAAAATATCTACAATTTTTAAATTGCATATGGTCGTTAATTATATAATAATATACACTTTTATGATGACTTTACAGTATAAACGAAACAGTTTAAAAGAGCCTGATTACTTGACAGAAGTAAGTATCCTTTCTTTTATTTTAGCGTTACCAGGGTTTCTCGAATTTAACCTGGTCCATGGCACGAATATTTTTTTTTACTTTTTAAGAGAGATCTCGAATTAACTCTCTGGTCACATGACGTATATGGCTGATAAATAGAGAGGACGATAAAACAAGGGTGCAAAATAATATTTCTTTTTCAATTTCGATAGGTACAAAAATCAGAAGTTGCAATTTTCTCTACATAGCGTTAAATGTTTTTTGATTAAAGCACCTTGGCACGGACAAACTGCTTTTGTATTTGTTTACTCGCAAATCCTATATTTTTCCCGACGAATACAAAGTTTTCTCTCTCTCTCTCTCTCTCTTTCTCTCTCTCTCTCTCTCTCTCTTGTTTCACAGCAAACATGTACTTCAGCAGTACAAGTTATCATTTTTGCTTACAATTTATCCAAAAAGAATTTGATTTACATTTTGCATTTGTCACTTTTTTTACTTCTTACAAATTACGTTGTGAAAAACAATTGCAATGCTTCTGAATGGTCTTACTTTTTATATCACAGGAAAGCACCAGAGTGCATTTCTAATCTCCATGCAAATTAAAAGAAAAAAAAAAAGGGTAAAGCAAGCTGCCAAAGTGTGCTGCCAAAAGCCAAAGATACCTGTTCTTTTGCCCTCTCTTGATTTGTTTTTTCGTTTAACTATTATTCCTATGGTACAAATTAATCTCTATGAAGAAAAGAAAATTCATAACCTTTTTTTTGTTATATTATATCGATTAAATTAGGGCAACTTGTTTTACGATCGTATCCGTACGTCAGTAGTAGAGATTCGTTTATACGTCGCAATAAATAAATAATTAAATAATTTTTGAGTAATGGTTAGAGATCCGCTTAAGTTTTTCTCTTAACTTGGATTTCTTTTTTTACGTAGCATCGTCTCGCATTCTACAATATCTATAATATTACACACGATACTTTTTTTTTGTTTTTAAACTGTACGCATAGTTATCGTAATGATTAAAGTTTATATCGCTATAAACAGTCAGATCCCCGAAAACTTGCGGAGAATCACATAACATTATCGTCATTTGTTTTTCTTCTTTTTATTTTTGTGACCACAATTACCTTAAATCAATGCCTTGGTTTGTTTGTAACGACGAACCGTCCTAACATAACCTCAATGTAGCTAGACGGAACACCGCGATCGCGAACAAGGCATTTTCGTTAATGATCATTCATACGAGTACGTTCCGCGCTCGTTCTTTCGTTTGTTTTTTACTCTTTCAAATGTCCTACACGTCTTCTTTGTATTTCATCATCGCACTTACTTTTTCAATAACTATAAATATTATATAATCTATGTACAATTTTTTTAAATAACGCCTCTTCTCCATTAGCAAAATATCAGCACCAGGGGCTCGGAAACTTTACGGAGATGCTCAGAATGCTGACCCTTTAGTGCGTTCAGTTGCAGAAGCCGAGGACGCGGGGAGGATGTATCATCGGGATTGGGAGGTGTCCTCTTTTTTGTGTATATCCGCGTGCATCAAGGCTGGCTCTAATTGTCGCGTTGGTACCCCTGGTCCAGGTCCAGCTCTATGATGCATGTGTAGATTACTTAACGGTCCAGGACTTGGATCCTTGCTTCTCAGTGAATTTACAGGTGGTGGTGGATAACCGGCGTAAAGTTTAGCCCTTTCCTCCTCTTCTGCTCGAAATGCAGCTGCAGCCATCAATGGATTATAACGTAATTGTTGCAATGGATCGTAACGGTAGTCCCTGAAGGGATCTCCAGCCCAAGGGCCACCTGGTTGTCCAGTAGGCCCTGACGGTGGTGGAAAATGTTGCATCGGGTGTGCACCCAAACCAGGAAGCATACTTCTTGGCATGGAATGCGGAGTAGGCATGCTGTGAGGATGCCTTGCAAGGTATGAATGAGGATGAGGATGATGATACCTCGTGTCAGGCAGTGGACTTGGACCGGGCCCTGTCGTGGACGCTGCTCCAGGGCCAGGACCTGGTGGTCTTGGAAGCATTACTACTTCGTCGTCTTTACTTCTTGGTTCCTCTTTAACGCGTACCTCTCCAGCCTCAATAGATGCAGATCCATTCCTTAAAGGTGACCGTTCTCGAGCCACGACCACGTGTTGCCGGTTCTGATGCATTAATCTTTCACGCTCCATCTCTCGTCGTTCCATCTCTCGACGCTCCTTGTCTCTCCTCTCCCTCTCTCGTTCAGCTTCCTGCTGTTTCCTCTTTTCTTCCTTCTCACGTTCCCTTCTCTCTCTTTCGCGCTGTTCCTCTCGTTCCCTTTCCTTCTCGCGTCTAACGCGCTCACGTTCTCGTTCACGTTCTCGTTCACGTTCGCGCTCACGCTCACGTTCACGTTCGCGCTCACGTTCGCGTTCGCGTTCTTCGAGTTCGGCTCGTCTATCAATCGCCGGCGGTTCCGGTTTTAGACTCCACGGTACTGCTGTAGTTGGTGGAAATCCGGTAGAGGCTCGTTGTAATCTAAACGAAAAAAAAATGTCAAGAAACAGTTAGTTGTTGTAGTGAAGGCATTTTTCTTTTTCAAAGAAATTATTAAAATCGTACCCTCTCCATGGATCATGCACAGAACCGAGTCCACCCAATGGTGGCATTTCTCTCGACGGTGGGAAACTAGAAAGACCGGGGAAATTCGGATTCGGAGCGCCAAATGTTGATGGATATCTTCCAAATGGTGACATACCTGTTCCTGTAACAATTTCCATACATTATTAAACCACTCTATTTGTAATAATTAAAATCATCTGTGTATATGATTTGTAGAAAGATTACCTAAATGTGACGCTGGTGTAGACAGGAAACCAACAGGATGAGGTGGAGGTGGGGCAGGGTGAGCTGGTGGTATGTTAGTCGGGAATGGAGGTGCCATAGGAGGTGCTCCAATTCCAAGGCCACTGCCTGGGCCTCCTGGATAAAGATGACCTGGTGGTCTCAATAGTTCTGTCTTAGTATTAACGACACTTCCCGCCTTTGCTTCCGCTTGTTGTTTCTGTTGATGATGATAAATTTCCCAGGCTATGCGTACGTGCATTGCATTCCATTTCCCACTCTTCTGCAATTAAATACATCACATTTCTGTGTAAGAAACTAGCTGATTCATAGATCTTTTAATTCATATTTGATAAAAGAATTACCTTTGGTGCAAATGATGTTAAATGGTTCGGAGGTACAAAAGGAGTTGAAGGTGGGCCAATTCCGGGATGCAGGAGGCCAGCGTTAAAGCCAGAATAACTAGAAAGATTTAGATTCCCACGAAAAAATGGAGACTCAACACCTCCCAATTTTGGGATGTCCTTGAACTGAGAATAAAAAATTATTTTATAGAGACAAATGTTCGAAGAATAAAGTTTATTATGACAAGGTGGACACAGTAGAAGGCATTACGTACTATAGGGGGTGGAAACAAAGTAGTCGCGGCCGTCGGTGGAAGCAGAGGTGTCGTGTGTTGATGTACATGAGTGTGCTGATGTTGATGATGGTGCATCTCTGTCCTAAGATATGGGGGCGGTCCCAGATTGCCAACTCCAACTCCGACGTTTCTGTCTTGGGATGCCAAGAATCTATTGTCAAGCTCTCGCCTTAACAGGTCTGTCTGACCTGCGACATGAGTCACCCCTTCTTTCGGTTAGTGTCTCATTCGTTCCGAACTTTTACTTTTCTACCTCTCTTTCCTTAAGACTCTTTAAAAAAACTCGACAACCCAAATACAAACTTGAGATACAGCTTATAAACTTACTTGTTTGAAAAAGTGACTCGGCAGAAAATGGATTGGGATTGGTCGTTGGCGGTGGTAATGAAGGCAGTGACGTGTGAGGACTGGAACTGGACACGGGAGGTGGTAGCGGTGCCGCAAACATTGGCGGCGGAAACGTGTGCATGCCAAGTGGTACTGGTGGAGGAGTCGGCCTTGGAACTGATGTTGTTGTTGCCGGAGACAATTGTGAAGTTGTGCTGCTACTGTAAGTTATATATGAAAAAAAATATATATATGTATAAAATTGTTTTAAAAAAAAGTTAGTTGAACGAAAGAGTTCGGTAATTTTGATTTTAATTCATACCCAATCCATCCTTGCGTTGGTTTGGTGTAAGCAGGTAGACTAGAATTGGCTGGAGAAGATGTGTTTGGCACACTTACAGGCGTTATGCTACCTCGACTTAGGCTACTGACGTTACTGCTATAATAAGTAACACCACTGTAAGATCCTTATTACAATAAACAGATAGATATGTACCATTACAAGATTGTATACCTATAACTATCCCTTTCTCGATTCGGGCTATGTCCACGAGGTGAATTATTGTTTCTTCCAGTCAAACTGCAGGCTACCATGTCTCTGTGAGCAATGGTATTCGCCGTAGTAACAGTATTAGTTATCGTAGACACGCATGTTGTAGTGGCAGCGCTTAGAGGAGTATTGTGATTTGTGGTATTATTTCCTATAGGCTGTTGTTTGCTTATGTTAGTACACGGGGAAGCTCTACTTCCTCTCTACAAAGGAAAATTATTAGCGTTAACATTTCACACAAATACTTCAAATCTTTAACAAAAACCTCAAGTATGTAAAATTATGCGACTTACCACTTCCGCTCGTGAAGAAGCAGAATGGGAGGGAGACGGAACTGCAGGTGGAAGGTATGGACTGTGATTTAGAGCAGTATACGGTGTATAGAGGGGTGGATAAGATGGTTGTGTTTGAGGATAAGCAGCCATGGGTATCGATGGTGGATAGCTCGTAGTTGTAGCTCCGTTTGATGGTGCTGCTGGGGTAACACCTAAACTGGCTACCGCAGGACTAGTTGTATGACTCGACGAAACGAGGGGTACATTCGGTGGATGTAACGCGGGTATTGTAGTGTGAGGCTGTTGGGATAAGGAGGGAGGTGGCAGAGCAGGGGAAGCTGGCCGCTGTTGCGGAGCTATTGCACGTGGGTTTGCTGCCAATGGACTAGTCATCTGAAAATACATTCAATTGGATGTATATTACGCTTGTAGATGGCGACGTGAAAAATGACAGACATTTACTTACAGGTGGCTGGGATATGTGGGGGGGTAGAGTAGGACTGGGAGGACTTGGCGCTGTTGGAACTGGTGCAGACGCAGGCACAGGAGGTGGTATAGGTGCCGGAGCATCCGTTGCTGGATTAGAAATTTGTCCACCCGTGTCTGGAGGTGAACCTCCTGCCCCGTTTGCTGGAGGCAAAACGTGTGGTGAAGACGATGGCAATTCGTCTACAAGATAAAAATTGATTTCAGATAATTATTTATAATACGAAAGCGTGTTACGAATTTAAACGCTACGTACATTTACGTGCAAGGGGTGGTGGGGTAGAAGATTCAAAGAGTATCGATTCAGCATCCGAGCCCTAAAATAAAGAATAATGTTTAATCATTATACTTTGGAGTATATACTGTTTGTAAAACTGTTACTTACCTTATCGTCTTCTCCTTCACTATCACACTGTAATAACAGAAGAAAATAACAGGAAATTATTACAACAGCTTTTAACAAGTGTAACTAATGTTTTTATCTCTATATTGTAAATACTTACGATGTATCCTTTACCCGAACTGCAATGACTGCTAGCCTGCAAATTCAGTAAAAATTGCACAAAAATAAGAATTGGTTCAAGACTCAAGTTTTTTTTCAACATTATGTATTAGAAAGATTGAAGATTATAGAATATAATCATTTTATGATTAGCATTACTTACATCGCTGAGGTGGTCCCTGGAACTGTCAGCGTCCTGGCAATCCCTAGGTATACCAGGGCCATGCAATTGTTCAGATGCTCTACCACTATCGTCACTTGTACCTGCATCTAGGCCCTGCAAATTAAGCAAAGTACATTTAAATAACTTCTATTTTACACTGAATCATTAATGAAATTTTGAGCCTCTAAAACTTACCTGGTTGATCGTCGAAGGTGTCAGTATGGAATTGTGTGAATAATGGTTGTGCTTGAAATGGTTTTTGATGTGATGCTCGTTGTGTCTATTATTCTGTCCTGTATCCACTTTTGGTTTCTCTTCCACTATTGATAGTAGCGTATGTAACTTCTTGACATTATTTTTACCAGCTAGCTTTATTGCACTCTGTAATCATAAAAAAGTTCAAGTTATATTTTTGCATAATAACACATTTTTAAAATATTCCAGGAATGAATTTCACTTGAATTACTTAAAAAAAAAATTCACTTTTGAATTCTGAGTTTTTCACTTTTTACAAAAAACAAATATGATTTTTTAACAATAAAACAATTTAAAAATATGCAATGAACTCGGGGAGTAATCAACATACATTTTTAAGAACGTAAGATTACATTCTAAGAGAACAGTCATTATTTACATGAAACCAATGATGCTGTTGCAAGCGGGTGTCGCGATAAACGTAACATAATCCTCGCTATAGGCTCCGTGCAATCGTTAATTTCACTAGCGCGAATTAAAATAATCAAATTTCATTCTTTGTGATCATACATTGTATCCAATATAAACAGACCAATATATCGATGTATCGTTGATCTCGCTTGCATTCAACACGTACAAAAATCGACCAACCAGCAAACGATTATATGTTCAACACGTATGGTAAACACTGCCACACGATTTCTGCCATAGATTTACACACCGGCGTAAAAAAGGGGAAAAAATTGGATAAAATCTATTTTCTCATCACAAGTCGAACACGTCGACGAATCGTCAGCTCGCGTAAGAAGCGCGAAGCGAAACTTTCAACACGGTGCGCGCACAGTAGAAAAAGCAGCCGCGTATGAGAACGCCTTTCCGTCGGTGCCTTTAAACCGCGATGTCAGTGCACATTTCTGAACGGGTGGCGCTCTGCCCCCCTCCTCCTCGTTTTTTCTCGGTTTCCCTCTGTGTGCACCTAAATACCGTTATCGCGATAAACGCGGTTTCCGCCGTTCCTGAACGAGAGAATATCCGTCGGATATACGTCGATGATAGACTGATTTTCGTTCAAAATTCGAGGCTCTAAGACAGACGGGCGTTTGCAAAGATGACAGCAGGATTCACAGGCAGCACCGTGTATCGTGTGCGCGATGCAGCACACGAATAGTGGGGAGAATGAAAGAGGCAGAGAGCGGGGTAGAGGTAAAGGGAAAAAGTGGATCGAGTAGATAGTGGGGGGTGAAAAGAGTGGAGAAGGGGATGACGAGGAAGGCAGAGAGGAAGAGCGAGGAAGAAAGAGAAGACATTGACCGAACGAGCAGCCGCGCGACAAGGCCTCCTTTGCTGTGCCAGGCCAGCTGGAAGGAACGAAGCCCGAACCCTGACTTCTCTTTCGCGACTCTCGGGTATTACTTTCCTTTTCCGATAACCGTGTACCCGCTCACGCTCTTTTCTTTCATCTTCCTCCCCTCTTCTCTCTCTCTCTCTCTCTCTCCCTCTACCAATGGTACGGTTGGCTACCAAAGAAACGATGGGAAAAAGCCACTAGAGCTCGCGGTGTAAAAAACTACCACCTAGCAAAAGCCATACTCTACCTGCGCACGTGTGCCAACTGCGAAGTGAAACCCCCTAGGACGTGTACCGCGGTCAGATTACATACGTATTCCTCGTAGCTGAGGTGAATTAATTGAATAAATCCCTGACGTATAATATACATTTCAAAAAAAGTAGGTACCACAATTATATTTTCGATTAATTTACAGGTTGCGAAGAGAATTTCTGAGGTTGAATGCATACTGTTATGAGATAATTTAGATGTTAAACTATTCATTGTCTCGCATGAATATCTCGATAAGTAATAGAAAATTATGTAAATATTTGAAATAATATATCCACAATATCGTTCTACTTAAATGACTTCATATGGTTATATGCCGAGACAGAAATATTAATGTTAAAACTTAAAAAAAAAATGTATTCAAAAATCTTAAAAAAAATGTTTTTTGACATCTGGTATCCACAACAGAGAAAAATATATAGCAGATCTAAATTCCTATGTAGATAAAAAATTCTTGGTTTAAAGGAGATAAAGAACTGTTTGGCAGTCCGGGAGGTAAGGTTCCTCGACACGAGACGAGTAAAGGAAGGTCGTTCCCGGACGTGCGGACGTTCCACCGGTCGGCTACTCCGTGCTTTGGCTAGCCGGCTACTAAACTCGTCCGTACAACGTTGCCACGTCTATTCGTTCGGTGTTGACACGATCGGACTCTAATTCAGCTACTACTCACAGTTTGCGTATATTTGGTCGCGACGTTAATATGTGAGCTCTTCTACTCAACGATTTGATGATTCTAAATAAATTGTCTTCTATGTGTTATATCGGTCGTTATATCATTTTGATTCATCCATAGGCTACATTTGATAAACTTTAATGGAGAGTAGCAAAAATTAAACATGTCAGCAAAACTTCCATTTTCTTCAACAAATTTTAAAATCGATTTCTTATTGCAAAATCGATATTATAATAAATTGCATTAATACATATTAATAAAGTAACGTTAGCCGTGACGGCCAAACCGGAAACGGTTATATAAAATATTTAAATCGCACTATTTAAAAGTCGATTTTTTTCCTTATGAATTCGAAATTATGAATTTTCATTGTTTGAACTTGCATAGGTTAACATTATCTACAATATGATCGTTGAGGTGCATTTCCATAGAACATATTCGCGCGGGAAATGTGAATATAAATCGATCTGACATATCAAGAGTTGGTTATTAAATTTGACAACAGTGTTTCATTTATAGCGGGCATCACTAGCATCAAGATTAAGCATTCTCCGTTCTTGTTTCTAACAAGCGGATAATAACAGTCATTCGGACATCTGTTTGACGAAAATTTCGGCTGCTTGCCAGTACGAAATTGACGTGCTGAGCGTGAAACGACGCTGGCCCACGTCCAAAAATTATCCGAAAGTAAACATGTATCATGGTAGCATTGTTTATATTCTGAGTTACCGTCTTCGCGTCTTCTTTCCACGTTTCCGTTGATTTGTTAATCCCGCCAAAAAACGGAGAGAATGCGGTCATGCGAACTGTCATTCAAAATTTGTAGCTACATGAAAATTAACACCATCAATCGTGTATCACAAAAAGGTACATTATAAAAAAAAAACTATTTTTTAGTGTTTAGAAAAGCTTAAAACAAAAGTTTAAACAGAATTTTCAAAACATCATCAGTTTTCATCAGGCGTCTCGTGATTGTTTTAGGTTACGTTTTAACTGTTTACAAAACAGAGGTTCGTGAATGTAACGATGTCGATCAACGAGCGGGAACACGACTAATTCTCGGCAGGAGAGATCCTTATCGTGCATTATGTATTTTAACACCGGTAAGTGACGCGAACAGAATGTGGTGACATGAAAAAAAAAGAGAAAAAAAGAAATGCAGTCAGCGTTCAGCGGCTGTGTTCATGTTTCATCCAGTTGGTCCAACCGACCAATAAAATGAATTTAGTTCTATGAAAACAAAACAGAGGGAGAAAGCAGTAGAAGGCTGAAGAAAAGAGGGCGGTAGATGTTGTTGGAGAGAAAAGGAGAGGGGAAAAGAAGTATAAAAAAAGGAGGAAAGAAAGAATCAGTGGCAGTAAAAAGATTTACAGTGGTGTAAATACAGCGATAAAGCGATCATAGTTCGACTATGCTCGTTGGATTATTTTCAGACGTAAATATTTCTCGTCGATTTACATAGCTCGTGCCTTTTCCGATTGACGTTCTACACGCCGGTTTCGAAGGTACACGCGTAATTCAGATGATTTGAGAATAAGTGGCCGCCATTACTCCAGCGTGCAACGTTTATTGCGGATAATACCGACCGCGATCGCTTCCGCGTGAAAATAATTGTACTTTAGCCTGGATTTTTCTTTAAAAAGGTAAAACGAAAAAAATATCGAAATAACCGATATTACTTTTTTATCGGTTTACTACGATAAAATGGTGGCTAATTTAAAGATAGTCTTAATTTTCTTGCTTCAATACCGTTAATAAGAAAACGGATGACTACTCTTAGGAAACATTTTGCGTGCATCGAAATTCTTTCTCCTTTAAATTTCCTTCTTTTTCAAAATTTCGTTGAATAAACTAAACAGGGTTCGTCGAAGATGTAGGACAAATAAGTTGCACATAAAACAACCATGTAATTGCGTCTACTCGATCATAGGGTTTTTTCTTTCCTTTTTGTCAGCAAGTATGAAACTGCAGATATTGATTACGTTTCGCGTCAGGGTTTTTAATTCGATTCCAACTAACTAGAGAGAAAGAGAGAAAGAGAGAAAGAGAGATTAATCTGAGTCCACGCGGAGAAAGAGATCTGAAAGTAAAGCGTTCGCCTTCTTCTGCGTTCAAATTATAAACGAAGAGGAGGAACTGGGTCAACTCGTCGTGCAGGTGCACGAGACCGTGTTTCGTCCATCATCGATACACATCCCTTTTGTCGTTTCCGTATCGATTCGCGAGAGCGCGCACGAACCCTTTACATCGTTTTTTCTGCCTTTTCCCTTCCGACTGTGCTCAAAGGAAATATTTACGTGCAAAAATTAACCAATATGAATAACGTGATAACGATGAAAAATTTGTAAAATAATTCTTTAAAAAACATTCATAAGGTAAAATAAAACATACAATTATCTCAAGTGTACGAATTATTCCGATATCGTTTTTTCGTGCAGCAGGGTGGCCACTACGCGAGTAATAAATTTTACACGGGTTAACAAGCAATTTAAACCGCTTCGAAATTAATCTATCCGGCGTGCATCTGAAAATGAATCGAGAGCGAGAGATCGAACCAGATAAAAATATAATGCAAATCTTCACGTTGCACCGGGTAGCGTTTTATTTAATTAACAGCATTATCGTCTCGTATTGATGTTTAAATCTACCAAAAAGCGACACGCACACACACACAGAAAATACGCAGCCGAGAATTTTCCTGTTTATTATTAAAATATTCCACCTTGTTACGCGACGGTTGATATGGGATCGCGATATATCCTGTAATTCAGTATGCGATAGAAATGATATTCGTTGCTAATAGAATGAATTACATATTGCCTTCGAGTGTTTCATTAATTACAGACGCAAAATAGTCTGAAGCATAACAACTGGCATCCAACAAAATTCCATTCCTCTGTTACGCCATCTTTTTTTTTTCGTAGGAACACGGAAATCAATCTACGCTTCTTCGATTTAATCGCATATAGATAATCGACTTTCAACTACGGTAACTCGATCAAAGATTCTTATTTACCTACTATGAGAAAATATGAAAAATGCAACGTTCTCACAAAGGAGAAAAAGTAGAAATCATGGTAAGTGGATACAATTCGTGTTGCCTACACCATATAACTACAGCTAGTCGCAGAATTGAGTGTACACTCGTACTGAATCTATATTTCTTAACATATAGCAAAGAAAATTGCAATAATTAGTAAATTTAAATATTTACCTTTACTGTACTACTGTTTAAATTCGACTGCTAAATAAATTTTTTTAAAAAAGTAAACTAATTCCTTTTCCCTTATTGTTTCCAAACATGCAACGATTTTACCGACGCATAATTGAGCGTACAGCTTTTACTGTACTACTGTTTAAATTCGACTGCTAAATAAATTTTTTTAAAAAAGTAAACTAGTTCCTTTTCCCTTATTGTTTCCAAACATGCAACGATTTTACCGACGCATAATTGAGCGTACAGAATGGGAATCTCCTAAAAATGAATGTTGTTATGCATTTGTTTTCCAATTTTATTATAGAAAGACTACTACGCAACATCGCAGAACACATTACGAAACAGACGTTTCTGTTCGGCAAATTATTGTTAATTTATATTCCAAAGGGAAGTCTCTTCGGGAAATCGGTAATGTAATTGGTACACTACAAAACAGAAGCAGTCGAAGGAGAAAGAAAATTCTTTCCGAATGACGAACGATATATGTATTGTGCGACAAATTAAAATTAAACCTAATACCAGTGTACCAAAATTAACAGTAGATGTTTCCTCAAGCTAAATAAACATACTTATAATATGCGTGTACGCTCAATTTTTCGATTAGCTGTATATAATATAGACGGTATTCCAAACGTCATTATGCAGTGCATATAGAAATGAGGAGAATATGTTTTGCTTAGGACACCGTGTGTGCACAGAAATGCATACACGTGGAAACAATTGTTTCGCGCAGTGTCAAGGTAACGACGGTCTCGTCGCGCAGTTATAAACGCGAGAAAAATTGTGGGTGGGCGTGAGGGCAAACAAAAAAGCAAGTGAGAAAAAGAGAGAAAGAAAGTTGGGGGTGAAAAAGGAGGGGAAAAAAATAGGTCGCGAGTTCCGCTCGGTTGATATCTGTCCTCTCTCGCGAGCATCGGTCGATTTTCACCAGTGGCGAATATATTCGCGAGAGAGAAGAGGGGCATAGCCGAGCATTACCGGTTCACAACTCTCGGTTGACGGATCACGTGGCAGAATTCAGGCATCTCCGTTGGCACCGGCGGCCGAGCTGATTTATTGAGTGGCGTGGCGTTGCTGACCTCACTCTCTCGGTACGGCTAACGACACTAAGAGAGCTCTTGGTAATCTGCCGAATACCAACGATATCTGCCCCGAGTCGAAATTATATGCCCCGTGCAACGAACTTGGCTCATTCAGACTACGAATTTATCTCTCTCTCTCTCTCTCTCTCGCGAACTTTTTGATTTATTACGATCTTGTGCAGCTCCTTTCGTTACGCTCATCATTAACAGATTGCCAATGTGGATTTACCAACAAACAATATTTCATTTTCACGTGTTATCAATTCTCCCTGCGGACGAATTTTTTACCAAATTTTCCAGAAATACTTTTAGCACTGAGTTAACCTAACCTAACTAATCTATTCAAAAACATTTTTAATGTTAAGATATCTAACACATTGATACTCGTGTCAACGGAAGAATTAAAGTATCAAACATGCTTCAAACATGAAACGATTGATGAGCTCATAAAGCAAGTAAGTGATCCTCCCCAGTGATTTCGATCAACCAGCAAACATACGTTCCACTCGACCTGTCTCCAAATTATTTTTCCAGCTCCCGCCGCCAGAGTATGCGCAACAGCGTGCAACGGTGCACCATAAATCACCTTCGGTTCAAATACGTCACACTGAGGGCACGCGTGATGCGTCTAAGCAGCATTATTTGTAAATGATCCTTACAACAGCTAGTTACACTATCTCAAGCCAGAGGATTATTGGAGCACAAAAACGGACTATAACTCCGGAATAAGGTCAAATAGGATATACCACTTACCGAGTGCTCGCATATTACAATATACCTTCTATTGTAGACTCTCTGCGTGGCACAGAACGGAACAGAAAGAGCATCATCCCCAGATTCGGTGACACAGTGACACAGGAACGACGTCGTATCATTCCTCTCTATCTCGAGTACAAGAATCGCTGATTACATATCAGGGAATCAACACGCCGCTAATCACTATATACATATACACGACACTTATCACGTTTCCAATTACGTGGCTAATTGACGAGATGGTCGTTCTATCGTGAAACATTTACTAATAAAAAGAAAAACCAAGTTACAAAACGAAGAAGTTGATTTTGCTGAATTTTCGTTTGCCCGACATATAAATAATGAGATCATTATGAAATTAACGAGACCGATGAACTTGTTCCATTGTAACCAAACACCCTGTATACACGCATAGTATACATTGTGTGCATGTGCGTCTATATGTATATGTACAATTGTGCTCTCGTATGAAAAGACGGTTCTTACATAACAAGCTCGCCGAGCTTGACGTGACACTGACCTCACTCTAAATCCATAAGTGGTCGGTTAATTATCGACTGGCAACGATTTCAGCGATTTCACCGTACTGTACATAGAGGGTGAACGAGCATCTGAGGAAGGGGGTGGGGAAGAACCGATACACAGAGTGGCCCGCTAATCAGTCCGCTTGGATATGGCAATATGCGGGATACGGTCGGTTGATTCTGAACACGACGAGTTTACCCTAACGTAATTAATGTCCGTCGTACAATGTGACGTGTAACGACAAATTCGATCGACGTCGCTTATTCATGGACACAAGATGAAAAGGGAGAGAAAATAAGAGGA
>NW_017100236.1:350224-351112 GCF_001263275.1 Habropoda laboriosa
TAGCGTGCAGCACGTTTTTAGCCGAATCAATTATAAATAAACGTCCTCCTTTCAAGAGGTTCGTGTATTTTCAGATTTCATTCAACCATCGAGGGATGAACGGCTCATCATGCTCCTGCACGACGTTTTAAGTTAATTTACAACCGACTGGACGAACAGCGTTTCTTCGCTATTCCTTTTTGTGTTGGACGAAAGATATTTAATTGCTCGAAGTGTGATTCGATTGGGCGACACGACCTTTTGTGGCGCCGCTGGTGATTGTAGCCTGCTCAAAATAATTAGAGGATCGTTTGCCACGATGATTTTATCGTTTAAATATCTGACACTTTAAGCAGCTTCTATATGTCGAAGTTGCATTGTACGAGATGAGATCTAAATGTTACTGTGTCACCTAGTTTTGAGGTTATGATGGTTATCACTTTAAGCATTACGATAACGGTATTTAAAATCTTCTAAATATTCTTATCGATAGTTCTATGATTCCTAAGGAAGAGTATATTCTGAAGAATACTAGAAAATACATGTACACTTTAATTCCAGAAGCAGCAACAGATAACTCTGAGCGACTCGGCCAAATAAAAATGGACAGACAGGCTCTGACGAAGAGGCGCGCGTTCATTTCAGTAAACGTGCGAGCTGAGTATCATCATCAGTGAGCGAGCGCGCACGCTCGAGTGGATCATTTTTCATTTATGCTCGCCGGATAATATGTATCATTGAATATGTCACTAATTGCTCCCCGTGAGGATAAACATTTTTTACGGAGATAAATTAAACGGTCGCTGTGCTGGACAAGATAATTAAGTATTACAGTACGGTGTTACGTATGTGATAATAATCTCACCACATGTCGACACACTCTCTTCTTGACCCGACCCCTTCTCATTC
>NW_017100236.1:351521-352969 GCF_001263275.1 Habropoda laboriosa
CCTCTCGCCCTCTCTCTTTCTCTCTTTCTGTCGTGTAGCCGAAGAATGTAAGGACACGACCAGGGGAAACGGCGATGGCTACAACGAAGAGAGGCCAGTCAGCCAGCCACAGGGGGGGGAACACGTCGGATAAGAAAGAATCTGTGGTAAGGACAATCACCCGAGAGAGGTCGAACGTTCCCTATAGTGTGCCAGACACGACGAAAAAGTCCAAAAGGATTTCCCTGGTGCAGCGAGGAATTCGGAAAAGAAAATCACCGGCGCGTGCATTCTTTGGGTAAAAACGTTGAACTCTTGAACCTTTCGAGGCTTCATGACGAAGCATGTTCTTTAGAAGAACTTGGAAATCCGTGTGCTTTGAGTAGAAGTTAAATACACGGGTTGTTTCACACGATTTCGAATGAATAATCCTTGAATCACTGTATATAGTATGTAAGACTATATTGAACGATATTTTGAATGCTTTGTATGATGAAGTTTAAGTCTTGTAATTGTTTCAGGAACAGTGAAAGAAGTAACGAGTGATCTGAGTAGCAGGAATAGTGTACACAGTGAATACTTTGCAATCTGACGGATATTTCCCGTTTCTCGTCCCGCGTGGCTAAGCGTTGGTAATAGAGCATTAAAAAGGGTCTGGTTTTTATTCCCACGGCTTTTCATAATTAGTCCTCGTCTTGCTCGTCGTCTGCCGGGATAGCGATGCATATCTCACTCTCCCCACTAATTGTTTGACACCGAATCAACATCCTACTGGTGGCGTTTACATTTCAAATCGTCTTACACACAGCTCCCGTGAGCAGATAACAAGGTATCTGGTAACACGAGCACTCTGATAATTCACTTTACCGCCAGCTAATGATATTTCCCACATTTAATTAAGCTTGGAAGATCATGATGATTCTATCAAAGAGGGTGAGAAAAATTTGGCTTCTAAGTAACTATTGAATTACTGTCTAAGAGAAAATGAATGAAAAAAGAAACACGTATGCATGTACGAATATAAGCATATATAAGTATGTGTATCCATCGCGTTACAGGCAGACAGGATTGATAAACGAAGATCTGGCATTTCCTGCTAACAAGCGTTTGCGCGCAGCTTACAGCTGTTGTGCACCGTCCAGAAGCTCAGGTTGGATCGCGAACCCGTTCAGGAACAAGAGGGACCGGTTTAAGCGGTTTACATCGCGGCTACTTTCTCCGTGACAATAACAATGCACCTTGTGCTTCGATAATGCACGAAATGGACGAGTAAATAACAAGCATGACTTGAACGTCTTCTTCTTCATTCGAAAGACTTGCCATGTTACCATGGACCATATTTAACACTAACCGTACCACGCCCTGGTCAAATGACCGGTTTTAAAATTTCGATTTAAAACCATGCACCGGTTTTTCCTCCGTATTTTGTTAGAAATAAAAATATGTAATTTTTTTTTTTTTTTTTATTA
>NW_017100236.1:354352-356085 GCF_001263275.1 Habropoda laboriosa
ATCTATAGGCTATTTTCTGCGTTGTTTCCTATATTAAATTGACAATCACCTGTATTCGTTTCGGAAGAACCGGTCATTTGACCGGATACGGTATAGGTACATAAAGTGTCGGTACGTTTAGTGTTAAATGATAAATATGTACCAGGAAATACTTTGAAGCTAAAGTATTATTATTCCTGTTAATAGGTGAATTTTTATCATTGCTAGTTAATAACAAACAAATAAAACGAATTACTTTACAATTTTTGTAACGTACGATTTTTATCCATTCTTCTATTAATCTTTCTATTAATATGTCTCTTTCTCTATAAAATCATGTACCGCAACTGTGTTATTTGCAACATCATATTTCCTCGAGATTCACACAAGGAATTCCTCATGTGTTATCATATCTGCGGCGCGCATACTAATAATAAAGCGATCAGCTGGTAAGGGTCAAGCGTATGGTAATTCTAACGAGCTTGATTATGCGAACTCTGGCTTGTGATCGCGTTTTCTATTTCGAACGGGGCAAGATAACAAGCGTAAAAATTTGCACTTGTCACGTGTCTCAGTTTTTCCTCTCCTCCCTCTCTCTTTCTCTGTACATTTCGCGATTATGACAATTGATATATCATCGTTGTTTCAACCCGTTAATTATCTTCGTTTCGTCATTCTATTGAAGCGAGGCAGACAGCATTATGCTTATTACGAAACCAAGCAGAATGAGTAATAAACAAGCAAATGTCCACAACGAATGGTAAATATTAGTGATTCATGTTTACAAGCAATAACCACCGACTAATTAAGTAACATTTCGTTTATACGCTACTCCTCGCTGTTTCTCAAATAGAAAAGAAGTTTACACTAAGGAGAAGGGTAGACAAAAGGTCTAAGCTATTTCGAGTCCCCTTCCTCCTTATTGTCCGTCCTGCCACGCTACGGAATGACCGACAGACCGCCTTCGAAGTCTCTCTTTCGAGGTTCCACAGTCCCTCTTTTATGCGAAAACAATACGCTTAATAACGTGAAAAATAGACTTAGATAATACGACGGTAGTTTGCATGACGAACCCTCCGCTATGAGGATACAACGTTCCGTCGGCATTGTTTCAACGATTCGTACGTGACACCGGTTTCTAACCTCCGGCAACAATTTTCCCGCTAAAAGCTGGTATTTCCATACAAAATATCTTTCTCATTTAAAATAGTTTGAAACAATACGAGCAAATTCGATTATTCTTCCCTTTCGAAAGTAGTCATTTTGAGGTTGATAATGTTAAGAAGATATAATATGACGTGCAACGATGTAAATTTATCAATATTTCAATTTTCACTGATACTCGATTATAAATACTAATAACTTCCTCGGAATTTATAGATTTACACGGTTATTTAATAATTCTCCTCGAAAATAGATATCATTTATTCGATTCGAAGACAATATGTATCACGATTTCGATATGAAAGCATTTAGAAATGACAGTGTCACTTTTCGTGTAATCTGCATCGTAAATATGAGATATTTGCTTACTTTGCATTGGAAAAACCGTGTCGAGCTTTGTTTTCAATTTGCACGGAAGAAAACGGCTGAAACACGATAGTAGGAGCAGCCAGGTGACGTTTTATCTATCGACGAAAATTATAGCTCGTTAACGGAGACGAGCGTGTGTCAGTCGGCCTCGTATCGCGTGGTGTACGTAAAAATAACGATTAGCGGTTGCGTCCGTGATAAATCATGATAAAAGGTGCTCC
>NW_017100236.1:356118-396009 GCF_001263275.1 Habropoda laboriosa
TCGTTGCCTTCGCAGCCATGCACACCGTGTGGATTTGTTTCTTTTTTTCTGGCTCGCGCCAAAACGAGATAATAAATTCAATTTATGCCCCCTTCGATGTATCGTGATAAGGTTTCGTGTAATTAAAGCGTTCTATTTCGAAATCGATCTCAATCCATGCTACAATTGCTTTTAACGACCTGGTTCCTTCGAACAGAATTCACGCATCGATAATTTCAGTCGTGTCTTTCAAATTACATACGTGACTCAAAATAATTGTTGGATCATCCATTTTAATGGAACAGTCAGTATATTGAAAGTAGTGATAGAAATTACATAAAGCAAATATCGAGTCAAATATTATAAATTATCTTCTTAACATTCACCAGAGGTGAAAATTAATTTGGATATTGTTCCGAATGGCACCAGTGGCCGATCGAGATGAAACTTGGTAAGTGTTATGAGGGGTGTGAAGGGGCTCCAAATATAAAATCTTAGCTTCGGGCATTCACCCATTCGGAATATACAGGTTCTAACCTAAACCATGTTCTAACATAACCTAACTCTTTCATATATGTGTGTGTCCCCGATGTGATTTTGTTTAATTCTATTATAGATGTCTCGGCCATTCTAGACGCTCCGAATTACAATTTTAACGCCAGATACTTCCAGACACTTCGCGAAGCGAATAGCAGTCCATTGCAATATTTAAAGCATGTGAACCGATCATAACTGTATCATAGCAATTCGATGTTGATTCTAATACCATTCAAACTGTAATTAAGTACATAATTAGTAAGCAAATAGCGTAGAAAATGCCTTATACATGAGAGCCTGTATCTTCCGAATGGATGAATTCCTGAAGCTAAAATTTTATATGTGGGGTCCCTTCACACTCCTCATAACACCCACCAAGTTTCATCTCGATTGGCTACTGGTGCCATTCGGAACAACAGCTGTTAATTTTTTTACTGTAAGTTTGTAAGGATAAAATAGTGTTTAATACAAGATCTTTTTTGTTGGTGTATTAAAATACCGGATGATTTATTTAAAATATTTCTCTTAAGTAAACCATTTTAACCTCAAAATATTATGAAGAAAATTGTCTTTATCTCTGATAATTCTATAGGAAATAATCTGCAACTTTGTATACGTTGTTAAGATTGTTTTGAGTAATGCATAAACTCATCTCTATTGAACTATGACTTTCTTATTAGATAAACCTTATCCTTGCCTGTATTTGCTCTGTATACCAGGTAAGACATGCAATCGAAAATTTGTCTTTAAAAGTCCCTTCTTTCTTTTTCTTTTACAGATAAATATCGTTTTGCTGAGCTTGTTGATAATTAAGAATTGATCCTTGAGCTTGTTTGAATTACTCATGTACTGCTTAAACAAAGAAGGACATCTAGAAACTGAGAGACAAACGTCAGATTATATATAAAATCCACTGACTATTTGCAATTTATGAAAAAATATGATATAACTAACCTAACCTTACTAGAATTTTTATGTAGTATTTTTCAGAGAATCGACGAACCTGCAATTATTTTGAGTCCTCTATTACTATATCCTGTGCGAGGTATCTTTTTCAGCCTGAACACTTGTTTCACTTTTCCAAATCGATTGGAAACACGATCCTCTAATTATTTTGCGCGGTGCAATCGTATCACGAAAATTGTGCCGTGGAAAGATTTAGACGTGTTCAGCGACGTCGGTTATTAAAACCACAACATTGGGTTTCATGTTACTTCCAGTAAGGTCTTGTATCGCTGTGATGCAAATTTACGTCAACAAAAAACAGAAAAGGAATGAAAAGAAAAAAACCGCAGAATATAACAGCAACCTTACCAATATTTTAAAATAACATTATCTTGAAGCTCTTAAAATACTTATCACCTTCAAAAGGCAAAGTAAACTCAGGCAATTGTTCTTCTATAAACTACCTTGTATCACGTCAGCTGTGAATCCTCTGAATGAGTATTGTCAAATTTCTAGTTACCACATTACCAACCGAACGAATTGTAGTTAAATAAATGTCTAAGATTGCTTAAGTTAAATCTAGAAAAATTAGTAAAGACGTTTATATTAGGAAAATTAATAATGTAAAATTGAATGATAGTTCTTCATATCTAACAATATTATGGAATAAAAATTTTTAAAATAGTATATGAGAATAAAATATCATTTGTACTGACTGATACAATAGAAAATGATGAGTCTACCCAATCAGTTGGCAATGTGTTAAACACCTGGAGAATGTGGAAAATGAACGAAGAATTCAAAATATAACTTTATTTCGATACGAATCGTTTCAACGTTAGTTAAAATTTGTAGTTACAATATAACAAAGTAGAATAGTTCTTTACAACCTGCTGCTATTCGTGTATATTTTTTTTCCAGCAGTAAAGTAAGCAACATAGCACGACGCTGGAATACGTTCATAAATTAATCCCGTCGAATCAACGTGGCAAAGTTAAACGCTCAACCCTTTAATTGCACCAGTTGGCAATTTGCTCTAATTGGTTTTTATTACTCTTTTCGAGCAATATTTTCTGACTCGTCGAACAACGCCTGCATCGTGCAGTATAATGAAATTTTCAGAAAACCCCTCAGCTTTGAATACAGTTGAGAAAAACCTTGTTTCCATGCCCGCGAACATAACTTTTGCACTATGATTCTCAATTACACTTAATATTCCTTTTTTAATTTAATAAACAATTCTTTTAACGATTAAATAATTTAAACTTATGATTTAATATTTAATATAGCTCATGAAATAAAGGAAAAATAAAGTAGAGGAAAAATCATTGTGCAAAGGGCTGAAAAGGTAATCCTCTATGTTTCTGTACTATAGAACACGCCGGTCATAGTCTAGTGAAAAGAACAGTTGTTGGCCGAGGGAAGCAACACGGTGAATGGAAGCTATAAAACCAAGCAAAAAGTCGCAAACGAACAAACTACAAATTGCTCTAGCGACCGGCCTCTTAAGCGTCAGCGTCACGTGTAAACAAATATAATAATTCTACTTGATGATTTGCAAAAAAAAAAAGCAGAAAAGAAAAAAACTTGCAGTACCAAGTAAGTACACGTAAACGTTCGACGACATTAATAGCGTCCACCGTTTTTCTTCTGTAACGCAACGCATAAAAACGTTTCTTGGCACGAGCGAGGCACAAGAAGGAACAAAAAAAAAGAAAAAGAAAACGGCTGTCCGCGCGATGGGTCGAGCGAGGTTCGTGTAGGTCTGCATGCGCGCACGCAAAAAACACGACGATCCGTCAACGAACAACGCCGCTAGTAAATCTGTTACACAGGTGAGACGTGAACATAGCAGTGGTTGGTACGTATAAATAAAAGAATAACAGAGAAGAAAAGTAATGGAAGAAATGGAGAATGAAGGAAATGAATGTGCAGTATTTTCCGGGTTAATGTAACAGTGTTTGGTTATGTTACGTTGTCATCAGCTGATGAATGTGTCATTTTGCGACGTTGTTTGACAAATCAGTCAGACTTCCCTATGGTCGTCCGTTGACAATCGACTATCGAGATATACGTATGAATTATCCTACGACAAATATTACAATTTTTCTATTTATCATTATATAGTCATGAGAATATTACCAATGTATAGATCACGATTTCCTAATGAAAACTAGACCAAACACAACCTCATTCAGAAAACCTAATCTATCTGTTAGTAACATTCCCAATAAGAAATACAAATATTTAAATTTCTGTTATGAGTGGTAAAGATTCGCTTTAAATATGATACGGAAATATAGCTAGCGTTACACTAAATCGGTGTAGAAAACGTTACACTAACCCGGGTAAAATCACTTTATGTACGCATGTTTGTGTTCTTACCTCGAGTTCTTCGTAGGTGCGGAAGGCGAGTATGGCAAAGCCGTCAATAATGTCCTCCTCGAAGGGAGGCTCCTTCTGGTTGGTAGCCGCGAGGGAAGACTTCTTGCGAGGCCTCGGGGGTCGCGGTGGCCTGGGCGGTCGCGAATGGCTGTCACGAGGATGACCGGTCCTGGCGAGTCCGAGGCCAAGACCGGCGGCGGGGTCCTCGTCCTCGCCGCTGTGGCTGTCCTCCTCGTCGTTCGGTCGTTGCCTGGTCTGTTGTTGCTGTTGTTGCTGCTGTTGCTGCTGCTTCGCGGTGGCCAGGCTCTCCCTCTGCGCTAACATACGCTGGGCTCGTTCTCGTCTCCGGTTTCTCTGGTTCCGTTGTTTCGCCTCGATCTCCATCTCGAGGCAGACGTACTACGTCCCGTAACAGCGGCCGTTGTCGCACCCTGCTACCACCACGAGAGCTGCTAGCTGGTCGTCACCTCAGGATTGAGGTGCCCTCAGCCTCTTCGGTGCTTCAGCTTCCTCGATTTGTACGAAGAAGCCGTGAGCAGAAAAGCGGAGACAACCGGGACCGGGACGAAGACCACGAAGAACGCGAGAACGATGACAAGCGTCGTATCGTGGTGTCGTCGAGCATTCTACTACAGTCGTCTTTAATGCTTCTTTAGCGTGAGAGGAAAAGAGACGGCTAGAGGAGACACAGAGTAGAGAGAGTGAACGAACAAGAGCGAGAGAGAGAAGGACGATGGAATGGAAAAACAGAGAAAACGAGAATAAGTGAATAAGAGAGACAGATGGAGCGACGAAGTGAGAGAGAGGGAGCGAGGGGGAGGACAGGCGGTGAAGAGAGCGCGAGTAAGAGAGCACACCACACACTGCCTTCGGGATACACACTCTCGCGAGACGGGACGTTTACCGACGGGACACACGCATTCTACAACACTGTGACTGAGCTCGATTCTCCCTGTGGTCTTTTCCCGTATTTCCAGGAATCAGCGAGTTTTATGAGAAGCGTAGAGTTAACGGAGAATTTTCGTCGAGAATAGACGTTCCAGGCGGTCACACAGTGTCACCATCGATCGCGCTGCCGAGGAAGAGGAGAGAGTCCGGTGTGTGGCGAGGAGGCACGCGAAACACGCACGCACAGGGCGGACAGACGGAGAGCGACACACAGAACGGAGAGAAACATAAAAGACACACTGGCACTGGAAACGGCACTGTATCATCGATGAAAAGAAACACACTGCGCGCGATTATTATATTCACAGAGAATCACAGGCACACTTGAACGGTTCCCTTATTATTCCAATGTATTGGCCGTTCGAGTCGTTTCTTTCTCGCCATGGTCATCACGATCATATCATCGTCATTCTTCTTCTTCTTCTTCGTTTCTTTCTCCTCTTCCTCCACGTCCTCGTCAACGACGTCCACCGCCACCACAACCAGTAGCACTGCCGGCTTTCGCGAGCTGTCTCGTCGTGTTTCACACAAGAAAATACTCCTCTTAAGGATAAACTGACACGTATTATCGTTGCTCGACGGTGCCTCCACGAGTAATAGTCGTGGCTAGATGCACCCTGCGAGGGCACGAAGTACACCGATTGTTTGGAATGGCGGATCGAACGGGCACGCACGGTTGCCGCATCGTGTGGTAAAAATGGCCGCGACCTACCCACACCGTGCTCGCGGTCTCGCACCTCTTGTAACGTCGTCGTCACGCGACGATGACGTGTATCCCGCACTGCCACCGGTACATCCTTGATACGCAGCCACCGGACACCAGCTAGGGAAACCGAAGCAACCTAGCACACGCCCCGAATTACGCGTGGACGACGCGATCTCTCCTCTTATGCGCTGCTGCTGTTCTCTTGCTGCTGCTCCTAGCACGGCTATGCATTTCTGTCATCTGTCTGCCTCTCTTTCTTTTCCTCTCTCTCTCTCCCTCTTTGCCACCTTCTTGCTTCCTCCTCCGCTACCTTCTGCTCGCTCTGTCTCCCTTCTGCTCCACCGCTATTTCTCTCTTAATACAACGACCGAGAACATGGCGTACCTATGCTTCAAAGACGGACATACGAACAGAGATACGCTCGATGTATTCCCTTGCCTGGGGTCGTGCCTCTAACACCACTATATATTCCCCTCTCTTTCACTTCTTTCGTAAGCTAGGTATTTTCGTTTTATTACTAGACCATGACTTGCAGCACCACCTATATAGAAATTTCAGACGGTCCTTTATCTGATGGTACATTTTTCAGCCGTCAGTTCGCGCCACGTGCTGCATGCCCTTTCAGCGGCGGGGAAAAGATATCGATATCGAAAATTTCAATAGGAAACGCGATGATCTTCATGTTGGTTGATCTGTCGAATTGTCAAAAAAGTAGAAAATAACCTCTACAAACTGGCCGACAAGAACTTGTACGACCATGTAGACGTTAATAGAAATAACTATCGGCAATTGATCTTCGTTTCCTCGTACTGGTAAAAAATTGACAACTAGGAGGTACAAATCTCTAACAAGGAAGAAATTAGAACACCCATTACCAATCTTCGATCGCTTGATACTCGCTTTCACATGATTTCTGTCGAAAGATAATTACGTTAACACTGTACCAAGAAAAGATAGTTTACATGTATCCTTTCTTCGACTTTCACTTTTCATACTTGAAATTCACCACAAATAACCGAACAGGTAATATTATTAATTCTCTTTCTTCCTCTACGAAACATACATCGATCGATCTATACGATTTTTACCTAGCATCGATAATATCATCAATATCTTCGAGTATAGAGAGAACAAGAATTTCCGTTCGTGGAAAAAGCGAGCCAGATCGATGTGTTAGGCCGCACCTGCAAAGGCGCGCCTCTTTTGAACCAGTTCATAGTAGCAATTACGCCCGCCACGCAAACTTGTCCCGTAGTGGATTTTGTGATCGGCCGCTTTTGGCTACGGCCACGTTTCCAAATCCATATAGGTAAGCTTGTCTTGACTCGCAGCTGACGTGGGTTGTCTTCTTGCTTACCTACGTACATGATACACATGCAATGCATACGGCTCGTCCTCCCGGAAGAATAATTCGAGGTCAATCAGCTTGATTCTTTTTTCCATCTTGTTTCAGGTTCACAAATTAATCGTCGATTCACCATGTTACACTGCATTTAATATGTGGTGAGGAGTTAACGTGTTTCGTTCATTACAACCATCACGATTTAACTAATTGCTCATACCAATCTACACTCGTCATTGCTCCACTATCGTTCTTGTAATTTCTGTTATTGACATTGGCATGATTGCTCGATACACTCGTAATACCACGGACCAACGACGCGTGCTTCGTTCCAAGGATACTACTGCCGTCTCTATATAGAGAACGAGATTAGCGCCAAGGAAAACCGGGATAATGAGATTACGCGCGAAGAGAAGGCGCACATGAGATGCGTTTGCGCAGGATCATTCATCGCTTCTGAGGTTCTCTCGGTGGCGACAATTGTGTTTCGAGGCTAGAATGGAATTTCAATTGATTTTTTTATCGACATATATAAGAGGTGATTCATCCTTAAAAGAATCTGAATATATTATGAATACATCATAAGCCTCATCGTTTAACTTTCTAAGATGATATTGTGGATTATTTTTTAAATGGCGTTAATGAGTCATAAACGTGCATGTTGCTTTACAATTAAGCGGTAAGAGGCTATATAATATTCCTAAGCGGTTTTTACAGTCATTTCCTCTTTTTTTTTTTTTTAGCTCACTGGATATTACGTAAGCGGAATGCAAAATTCTTTGAACGCGAGTACTTTTGAGCTGTGCAACCGTGCCAATAGTTCCTATTATGGCCTTACTGTTCAGTGTAAACAGAGCGCATCGATGCAGTATTGAGTCATGGAATAACGATCGGCGGCAACGTTAACGATAATTATAAGGGCGACACTCGTGCAACCGTTCGATGATGAAAGTATTACCTAATTCTTCGAAGAAGTATCAATAAAAATTCTCATATTCCTAAAACATGTAAATCTCGTTCTCCATTCTTTATTCTTTCTCTCGATTTTTAGAGGACCATTTTTGGATACCTAGCACGGACCACGAGATATCGAGATGCGATATTTTGATTATGTCCACCGATGAATCACTTCACACACGTGCGATATAAGGTATTCACTTGGAACGTTGCATTTGCATATTAACGACCTCCAGCGCTAAGAATAGGCCTGTGGATATGTATTCGACGCTTCTGTCCAGATATATTTTCCACGATAGCCAGTTTAGGGGGTGTCCGCACAAAACGTGACTTGACGTGGAGTCCTTCGTTCGATTTCTTCATCTCGATCGTATCACATCTGTGGTTCATCTCATGTACCACATATCACAAAGTGTAACAAAAAGTTCATTGCATAATGGAATTATGATTACATTTCAATTAGGATCACGTAGTAGATAACTTGTTGAATGTTTAATGTTTGTATTGAATAATAATGTCCACGATGATTATTTCATTAAGATTTATATTGCAGGTCAGGAGGTTGGAACCTCGAACTTTTCTCAAAACACTTATACAAACATTGCAGCTTTTTATACACTAATTCCTCTGTATAACTATTACATATGAATTTGTTTGTTTTACTCTGACCCGCTGACCGATTTTATTCGAAATGCGGATGTCCTCGTCTTCTATATCCCTTACAGTTATTGTCCCTGATCCGATTGTCGTCCTTGCCCCGACAAAGGGATCCTTTAGCCTTATACAGCGCTCTCAAGCATTTTCACTCGAGTTTCATTCAACAATGATCATTCTTAACAATGGGTATGATTCAAGCCTCTTGTGGACCTCAAATTGGTTTTACCAATCTCACAACAATAAATTTCATGTATTGAAGCTTCACTATACTGAGTATCATTCCTCCTTTACACTCAATTAGAATTTTTTTATTAAATCAATATAGAAGTGGAAAATCAGTTATCGATTCCCTGATCAGGTCCAGCTTGATCTCATCACTACCGATAGTTCGGGTGCGCTTCGTGCCGCTCCGGCGATCTTCGTCTCCCACTGGGAGCACCACGGCTGGCGGATCCGTCAGAAAGCATTCGACGAACAGACAGTATCGTGAGCGCTGCCCACGACAGTATGCGCGGGAAGTTTGTTCGTCGTTCTTTACTCGACTTTCCACGCTGTAACACCTCGCTAGTCATTTGATCACACGTTTCTTTTCATATTTTAAACGATTATTCTTCCTCTTGTTATAAAGTGTGTCATTGATGAATTTATACCTAAGAACAAGAAGATACAAAGGAGTTACTTCAATCGATCTATCCAGGGATTTAAGAGCACCGGTTGCTGCTGGAACACGATAGTAATCAGGTGAATGTAAACACGGTTCTTTCTCTCCTTTCTCACCTGTTCGCCATCTCGTTCACTCTGTCCAGTTGAATCTGATCCTCGACTATTCCCTTTCGTTGCGATTCGAAGCCGCGTGCACTTTCCTAGAGAAGGCTGGCCGCTCCATCGAATCGCTTTTTCCTCCTCGAGGATGTTACGAGACTGGCATTGTCAGCTCCTTACGTAATTCCACCGTGCAACGAAAACCGATGGGAATCTTCCCAGTGCATTGGGTGTAAAGACACGTTTACGTGTCCGCGCCTTTTTCCCCCTGGCCGCGTGCTTTCGATACCGTATCGATTTCGGTTCGTGTATATGTTTGCAATTTCATGTTCACATTAATCGATCGTAATTGAGTCGATGATCTATCATAATTGAGGAGATTAAGTTAACTTCATCGCGAAACTTTATCGGTGATACATTGTCGCGGTCTGTGAACATGGTTAATTTGTGAAAAAAAGAAACCTTATCTGTGTGGAAGTTTACAGAAGACTGACCAGACAATCTCTCTTTAATCCCACTTTACTGATTTTCATTTAATTTAGTTTCATTCATAGTTGTTCGAAGTTCATTGAACTAGGTTAGAATGTATAAATTTGAACAAGTTACTGCGTTTAATGATTGTCAGAAGAATTATTTCTGTTTTAGAAAGTAGGATACATTGTAGAAGTGCGTCGCGTTTATTAAATAATAAATTTGCCGCGCTTATTATTTTCCCTCAAAATGGCGACGTCCTTGTTGAGGTCACGTGTCCATCACATTGCACGCATATCGCCCACGAGTGTCCACCTGCTTTCCGGTTGCTCTATTTATTTGTCGACTTTTCGTTCCTCGCAGCCGTGCATTTAAATCACCGACGACGTGTCGAGCGGTGATTTAAACGCCGTTCACGAACAATCGCGCTCGTCGGCCGATTTACGCACCGCGCAATTTACGACTCACTTTTACCACTGGCATTATACGCCGCACTATTTTCGACTCCCATCGAGACACCTTCACTGATCGTCCATTATTTTTTACGAACCACTTTTCGATCCAAAAACTTAATTCGACGGAAAATGAAACAGAAAGGATAAGAAAGGACTCCTTGAGAGGTAAAAATTTGCAAACGTTTTATAAAAAAGAATCAGAATAACCAAACACGTCTTCCATATTAATGTAACATGTTATTGCTTGCAAGAAATAAAAAAGAGGTTAGGTTGGTTTAATAAAAAGGGCAAAAAGATCTCATACAAAGAGATTACAGACTTTCTATTTAAAAATAGAAACATATAAGTTGCATTTTTGATTAGAAAGAAATCTTGAAAGACAAGTTACATGAAATTCAAATATTTGTCTATACAAAGAAGAAAATAAAATTCAAGGAACAACTTTTTCGTGACTATGACTTCTGGAGGACCTTCGCGGCGACAATAGAGCAGAAAAACGTCCTGCATGGTAGACAGTTTTCATTTGTTTAATCGCGCACCGATATAACGCATCTCTGACGTCACACGCATATCCAATGAGATAAAGGCCGACGCGGTCGTATATAGAATCGCCTGTGAAGCGTGATGTCAATGCGAAATCGCACCTGTTTTTCAAGCCTTGTCGTCGTCGATCGTCGTCTCTTACGTCGCGAACATACACGATGTTCGATCGTTACTCTGGCGAGCACGTTAATTGTCGGCAATCGGAACGTCCACGCGTACCGGTTGGAACAGGCCAGAACGATTATTTCCTCTGGTAGCCGTCATTTAGCCTAAGACGGCGCATTATAAGCCTAGATTCTAGGGGAGGAAAAATCGAGATACTTACGTACCTGTTCCAGCCGGGACGGGGAGAGCCCGTGCGTAATTCCAACCGCAAGGACGCAAGTGCTCAATGGCGTAGGCTTTGATTCTCGGTTGAAGAATGGGATTCTGGGAAGGGACTTGCTTCATAGATACGCTATCACGAAATAAGCACAATTGATTCATTTGTTCGTTGTGTTTTATTTCGGACAATTTGAGCTGAGGAGGAATTATATATCAAGAAAGCATAGATTTAATAGTTTTGAGACTTTCACGGCCCGGTTCAGTGTAACTAATGTTAGTTGAGGCTTCCGGAATTACAATTCTTCTGGACACGGATTACACCCGGAAGCCTCAACTAACATTAGTTACATAGATTTAATAGCTCTAATACAGGATAGTCCGAAGTAAATATTTTCAGACGTGTAGTAAAAAAAAAAAGATATTCAATTTTTAAGTGGTAAAGTGACTTATGAACCACCTTATATCGACGGGCAACAGTACAGACTCGACATTGGAGAATAATGGATGTTATAATGGAGTTTCTAGGTTGTAAGCTATTTCATAATTGCTTGGCAATTTTTGAAAATTTTATCTTGAAAGTTTCTACGAAACGACTCAGATTTAACTCGTTTAGTGGTCCTTGCTATAATAGAGGTTAGAGTTGAAATTTTTTTTAGATATTATTTGTTTAATCTTTTTTCAGACTGCAGTTTTTTGTCGATGTTTATCTAGATATGATCAAATCGTTCTGAACTCGTTACCCGGAGGGTTAAACAGTAAGACAAATACGCCACTGTGATCGGCAACTGGTCGTACGTGGCGCACGCGTGTCTTTAACCATCTCGATATCGTATCGCAGCCCATATCGAGGTGGTCGCGACCACAGACCCGCGTGCCACTGCGGCCTTCGACTTCCATGCAGAAAGAGCGTCCTGATGAATTATTATGCCCCGCCTATACACATACACAAGCACGCTAAGACATACGTGGTCACGATTACGCTAGAAGCGTTAAATATGCTACATCTTCGATACCTTCGACTGCATCGAGATGATCCTCTTACATCTTATATCCTGATCGCATAAAATCGATTCTTGGAATCGATAAATTGCACATTCATTTACACGTTTAACTATTCTGTCTTGAATCGATCAATTTATACGTACATTCTTCCTTTTTGGTTATTTTCAGGAAAACTTGTAGAAGCAGAAGATCGTAGGATTAGAAAGCAAGCATTTATTGGAAGAATCCGTGAACCAATAATTCCACTTCCCGTCACGAAGACCCTTAACAGCATCAGGATTCACCAGCAGGCATGATCGAATGATGGAGGTGATTTCGACACGCCGATACGAGGCTCGTCCACCTCCAACGAGCCATCCACCGATTCTCGTGAGCATATTTTCTTGATCTTTGTACCTTTCGAAGAAATGAATCATTTATTCCTATGTTTAGATCGTACATAGTAACGTTTGTTATTGTATTATATTTTATACATTATCAGCCAAAAGTTTGGAATCAGCGTACATTGTGAGCAACAGAAGGGTTGAAAAAAAAGAAGAAATTTTTACAAGACTAAAAGAATCTATTAAACTATCTATGATATATTTTGAAAAATATATTGACTTTCATTTGTGCATCAATATTCGTTTGAAATAACCTATATATTATATACTACAATGAGTTTATACCCATAAATAGATAAATAAACAAATACGACATTCTATGTTGGTGTATTTGAGATTTAAATAATGATACAAGAAAAGCTCCAAACTTTTGGTCTACAGTGTATATGGTCAGGACAAGTTTAACCACGCGATTTTTCTCGCATTTCAGATCGACCCTGAGAATTCCGTGGCTCTGGTCAAAGAAGGTAATTCCTCGAACGTGATTGTCATGCATTGTTCGCCCCGTTGATGCGGACGCTCGAAAGTCGTGATTCAAATAACTAGATACAAGATAAGAGGGAAGGCGTGTCGCTCGCGAACCAACGTCTGGCAAACGTTTACCGTGCGGCATATTAACGCCAGAGGAGGTTCCCTTATTCCTATTTGACGTCATGAAACAGATCACTGTAGATCGCTCATTTTCGTCTTAACCCTTTCGTGACCAAATTATTGTTTTTAAGAGTTTGTTGTTTATTTAATTCTCTCATTAAAAAGAGATCAATTTTTGCTCGAGTAGGAGACCGGGGGTAAGTTTTTCCGATGGTTATAACTTTAAAATGAAAAGAAATAGGATTGTGCTTTCAATTGTTTAGTCACGTATCAGAAAACTAAAAATATTTGCCGTTTATTACTTTTTGGTCTATTTCGATTATTTAACGTCGAAATTATTAATTGTTCCGTCCTTATGGATCAAATGACATTTTTATTAGACTATTTCAATATATAAGCAGAATATGTATTCACATAAACTGCCACGTGTGTCGATGGGGGCTAGTTGTTCCTGTGATTTGGGGCAGGTTGTTAATTTAAATACACATTTTAAACATATTACACCTTAATATTTATTTACTCAGCTTTTAATGCTCTCTTAATCTCCCGAAAGAAGTACAGGGTGTTCCATTTAAAAAAATCATGGTGACCTTCAAAACTTTATGTATAAAAACAATGTAGAAAAAAACAATTATTGTAACACATGTCCCCCTTGAAATCATGTAACTTTTGCTTCATACACTATTTCGTACAGCGAATAGTTTGCGAGCAATTTCAGGCCAAGTTGGGTGAATCACCCTGTATGGTTTTAGTTTTCTTTTAAAGATAATACTTATATTTTTGTTGGTCTGAACCTTAATAAATAAACATTATTAATAAAATTGCATTTTATTTCATTAGGAAATGAAATATTTCACTGAAAGGCAACTCTTATTTTTTAGGAACAACTTACCCCAATACGATAACAAAGTACAATAAATTTAACAGTAAATTAGTTAATAGTGAAGAGAATAACTACATTATTTCCCGGTCACTTTTTATGTTTTCTCAAAATCGGAACGTTTCTCCTACTTAAGTGATACACATGTGTCCCACTGATCACGAAAGGGTGAACATTTCTCCTTTCTTCTTTTCCCTTCTTTCTTAGTCAATTGGTTCGCTTCAGAGGGGGATTGGTTTTGTGCAATAACTCTGGTATTGTATAGTTCAGAGTCCTTGAAACGGTACTTCCGCTTTCAGAGGAATGGGAGACCCGCAAGAAGAAGGAAATAACCACCACTAGGCAGATAGAAACCAGAGTGAAGCGACAGGTTGTGCTAGAGGATGGCGAAGTCGTGGTCGACTCGGGTCCTCTGGTTACCACGAATACTACCGAGGACGTCGAGCAACAAGAGCACACCACGCAAGAAGTAAGACTGTTTGAAGTACAACTGAAATGCACTTCTACTAATAAGTTATTGGATATTTAGTGGTTTTTATTATTATTTATTTATTATACCGGTAAATCCGTATAATACATTATTTACGTTATTTACTTAAAAGTTAGTATCTAAGATGTTAAAAAGTTAGTATCTAAGATGTTAAACAGTTAGTATCTGATGATTGTAGGCTTCAAAAACACGCTGTAATTTAACTTCTTCTTCAACTCTATCAATACCCACTCTTATTATCAATTATACTTTACTTCAAACATACTAAATATCCACTGACTTCAACAAAACCTCCACAGAAGTCAATTTAACAACCATCATCAACGCTCTATCCATCTTTTCTCCTTTTAGAGACGGACAACCGGTGATCAACCGCAGGAGGTTGAATGGCCAACAGGTGGAAGGGGCTCTGCGGACGGTAGCATAGTTCAGAAGGAATTAAACGAAACGGTGGTGAGGAGCCGCGAGGAGATCGAGGAGAGGCTGGAGACGGAGGATCGTCAGCAGCTAGGAGATATCTCAGACGAGGTATATCCACGCGACACACCCACATCTAAATTCCACCTGCGCGTGCCGCGGTGTATTGCACGCTCTTTCTCTTTCCACGCTTGATTCCAAGCGCCAGGGAAAAGGTCAGCTCGCCTCTCGCCAAGGCTCATCCCACGTGTATCCTGGACATCACAGTCCTGAGAACAAATACGGTGCTCCCTTATGGTCAACCTCCTTTTCTGGCGTTGTAGAAAGAATCTGAAATTCTGGAACGACCGATATTAATTTTCTGGTCAAGGCCAAACTCGATAGAATACCACGAAGGACGTATATATAAGTGACGAATGCGTGTCCGTTTGGTCTACTAAATTTAGCAAATAACGATTTCTTTTTAAAGTATGTCACACGAGCTTTCTCTCGAAGAAGAGAAATGTGTGTTTGAAACGTTGCCTAAGATAATTGGAAGATTTTACGGCTGGGGGAAAAAACAAATAGACGGATGTAAAATTTGTATGAACAGTCGAAGTATGTACTTCGACACCTTACAGACTTAAATAACCATTTAAGGAGACTTCTTCAATTAAGAGATTAACACGTTCACTGTCCACTAAACATTTTTTTCCATATACAATAATTAATCTTTAAGTATTTGAATGAGCACTGGCACTTACTCACACTTTTGACCCTTCAAATTTGGAAAGTATGTTCTTTGGTTTTTGAGATATTCCCAAATCAAAATTAAGGAAAAATTGTTCAGGATTAAAAAGTTAAATTAACAGTGTTATTTAAATTTAAGAAATGTATCCTAAAATATGTATAATGTAATTTATCATTTTTCTGAACAATTAAGATAACTTTGTACTCATACTCCTTGAACAGTGAACGTGTTAATATTATTATGAATATTTTTCCTTTCGGAAAAGATGTCTGTGTACGCTTGAAACACTTTACAGCTTCTTTTCACTATTCAGTCCTATTTGCACAGCTTACAAAGGTCCTCCTATTATCTAATCCCTGTGTACATTTGCATTTCACGCCTTTGTTGAGCTTCGTCTGGCCTCCGCGCGTGACCGTCCGCGTCACCCTTCACTAGAAAGCGAATTCCTCTCTCCAACGATCGCGAAAACCATGATTTTTCCAACGGAGATTCATCTTCATCTAACTTCTGCCGTCACTATTGAAATGATTAATGAACCCTTTTGAAAGAAGACGAACACGGAAGGAAGGCCGTGCAACAGGTGTATCTCGATCGTATTTGTCACGTCGCTTATCATAAATCTGGCCAGTAACTGGTCTTGCAGGCTTCGAGCCACAAAAGTATAATCATTAAATGACTTATGCAGTTAATGCTATAAACAAGATGAAGGAAAAAAGGTACAAAAGGAAAAAAATCCAGGAATGTTCCAAAGGTCGTACCTAAAACAAACTTCCTTGTGGCACAGTAACATTTCAAACAATCATTGTTGCACCTGGAGGAGCAAGAGAAGGAGTAGATCCTCCGAGGAGTTGATGGAGCGTGCAACGAGCCACGATAGAAGAAGAAATCCTCACTAGAGAGGCGCATTGGTAGCTTCTGGATTGCAAAAGCCAGGCAACAGGTACACTGCCGTTCATAAGTATTAGGACACCCATTATATTCAGAAAATACCGGGTGGCGCATATAAAATCAATCTCAAATGCAAACTACAGTTTTATAGTTTGAGGCCAGTTTTATATGTACCACCCAGTGTTATATGATTCAAATTACATTTCTTCGACGGAATTGATAAATATCACATATCAGAAAAATTGTATGTAGTCTTTGTATTACAAGATTCCAGGCTGAATAATTTTCTTTTGGATCTTAATCCTCTGAGGACGATGGACTTATATATGTATATTTGCAAACCACTATTCGTAATGTTATTCTCATATATTTTACATACTTTGGTATGTCTATTCGTGAATGCATGAAAATATATGAATTTAGTTAAAAAAAAAAAGTAGAAGTAATGGCCTATACAGTTGTATGTTGTGCAAGTAATCATTGTCTCAAAGAGTTAATAATTTTGTAATTACTATTTAGGTTTGCTTCTTATTCACAATGAGTGTCCTAATACTTATGAACGAGAGTGTATACGCGTTTGTTCGCGCATGAACGATTCAGAAACGAAGAGGTCTGCTCGTTCTGGATGAAGAGGAATGAGAGGAAAGAAGAAGAGGAAGAAGAAGAAGAAGTAGGGATGGATACACCATACACATTGGTGAACCGTGTGGAGAAAGAGAAAGGAGCAAAGAAGAGAAAGACGAAAATAAACGAAAGAGAGAGAAACAGGAGTCATCAGGAGAAGTGGAAGTCGATGATCTCTCGACTTTGCTCTCCCTTCACCGAATGGCGACGAACGAGAACGAGTTGGGATGCAACGATCTATCCAGTCACAGCAGCTGTTCCGCGCGAGAGACTATTTTCGACACAGCTCGTATATACGACACGCGTTCCATAGATTAGCGTCCTCTGATCCTCCGAGCCGACAATTAACGACATTATGTGATCCTCTGTAGTGATAACGCTCGTCCTCGTCACGGTCCTACTCGTTGATGAGGCGCCGGTATGCGGTAGCTCTACCTGGATTCCTCCAAGGGGATCCTTGTCACGTTGTTCAGGATGAATGAAATCTTGTGTGTGCCTCAGTGAACTTTGGTGTCTACTTAATAAGGATTATAGAAAAAATTGATTTGTACGTCGTACTGCTTTATACACAGGTTATTGGTTTTTTTTTTTTATTTGCTGGTAATACTCGTATAACAAGGTACTTTGAGGACACGGTTTTGGTACAGCACGGTCTGAAAATTACGAGAATCCTCACATAACACGGTTCTTTGAGAACATAATTTTAATAGAACACGGTCTGAAAATTGTGAGAGTCCTCACATAACACGGTTCTTTGAGGACACAGTTTTAATATAACACGATCTGAGTGTTAGAAGGAGGCTGTTAGGAGGCTATTAAATGGTAGAATGTGTCAAGGTCGTTTCATTCTCGTCGCGTAATATTCCAGAACTTAGGATGAACGTCCTTGTGACCCACGTGTGTTCTCATTCGCGTACGGTGAAGTCAGTGAGTAAAGGTCATTTAAGGTTACATATGAAACTTTTATACGTAGTAAGTTTAAAAATAATTGATCCGATTTATACAGGGGGTTTCAAAAAATGATAACTTCTTTTTGAGCACCCTGTATATAATCAACAACCTTTAATGACCTCTACACTTTATCTTCACTTGTGCAGGAATCAAATCACTTACATCGTTAAATCGTTTATTTATTATTTATTATTAATTTATGTAAAAACCTCATTTACCCAATGACGTTTAATCGCTTCGACACGATTATTTCCTTCCATATCGGTTCATGATGTCATTAACCTCGTTTTGTGCTTATTGTCACCGAGACTGATGACCTTCGCCGTTAGAAACACCTTTCCTTCCACTTGTTCGTGGAGAGCCGGACGATCCGGTTTATCACGGGCAAGATTTCGGGACGGGAGGCGATTTCCAACGGATAATAACTGTCCTGACCGGCTAAACGGTGACTCATCTGGTTTCCAGGCGTACCAGAAGGCGATACGGAGTAACCGGGGTGATCTGAGAGTAGCCCTTGCTGAATCCTCGAAACAGTTGGCTTCGCAAACGGGTCCCAGGGTTGTCCAGCACACTACCAAGTCGAACAAGGTGATCGACACCGAGAAAACCTTGGAGAAGAAAGAACTGAAACCTGATGGACTGATCGTCACCGAGAGGAAACGTACTGTTGAGCATGAAGAGGTTGGTTCTTTTAATTAATAGAAGAATTTACGACATAGTAAAGATATAAAAAGAAAAATTAAATTACATGAGAAATTAAGTTACATAAGTTGGGTTAGTAAGTGATACAAGCGGACAAATAGTGACTCTATACGAAAAACTGCATCAAAAATATAGAATAAAATTTTTTCATACAAGGCTTCGCTTCCGAGAAAATTGAATTTAAAGATAAGCTACAAATTGTTGCTTCTACTCATACTTTTACGTTAATAAACAGTGGTAATGTCACATTTCGCAAAGAAATAGTCTACGCAGAAAATAGTGTAAATCTGCAACTAAAAGAAAGAACTGTACAAGCTTTCACACAATTGAAGCGTCAAAATACCGCATCATCAGTCCACGACTCTCCGATTCAAAGAGAACGGATTTGTATGCGTTAACACGGACATCGCTATCAACAATTCGTTCAGTAATGTAAATTTAAATTAAGGAAATCGTTAATAAATGTATTATCTATACTTATCATGACATTGGTATCGTTTATTAGCACAAACGTAAAGCCGAGAAATAGTTAAATGCACGCGCACTCGATGAATTTTTAAATTCAATTTTCTCAAAAACTAAACCTCCTATGAAATAATTTTATTATACATTTTCGATTCAGTTTTTCATATAGAATCACCACCTTCTTGCTTGTACCACACGACACCCTGTATACTTATATGTAATTACAGTGTATATGTACAGTTGTAGGAGACAAATTAAAATTTAATTCATTTCCTATTTTGTTCTTTTTGGTTGAAGATTAATGACGACGAGGTACCAGATGATCGAAGCGACGTAAACGGCGACGACGCTTTGGAGAAAAAAAAGGAAAGCTCTCAGAGGTTTATCAAAAAAAGAGACGAGGACGTAGTCGATTATATCTCCGGGGGCGAGAGGATCGCCCGTGAGATGCGTTATGTAGCCGAGACCACTGAGGGAGAAAGAATTGGCGACTGGATACCGTCACCTACTGCCATGCGAACTACTCGTTTCCATAAACACTCTGGTACCACATTTTCTCTCGCTGAATTTATTTCAAAAAATTCAAAACATTCGTTTGAAATTACCGTTCCCAGAATTCTAAATCAATTTCTGAAGGATTTATGATTCTTATGCAGGCTTTCCTGCAGAGGGTTTTCCAACTCGAAAGGACGTGTTAACGAAAAAGCCACTGGATTTTGAAGAGGAAGATGAAGCTAGAAAATTCGAGACGTCTAAATGGCTGGAGAGCCATTTTGGCAGTGAATCTCGTTCTTCTCATGGCTCCATCGATGCTGATGATTCTCCTCTTCCAACTAGTACTAATACCAGCTACATTAACGTTACTATGAAATCCTGTACACCTAAAGAAAAGGATTATCAGAACGTGAATTCTAATCGACAACAGAGAAGAAGTACAGGAAGAGACTCAACGTCGCCCTCAGGATATTTCCATGGGATTAGCGAATGGTCTGAGAGATACCAAGGAAGAGGTACTTTATAATTATTCTACACTTTGTCAGAAAGTAATTTAAACAATTTTTTTTTATTCTAGAAAGACAAAATCCGATTAGAACAAGCTCTCCTTCGCAATACGTTGAAACGATCCACACAAATGGCCATGCTCATGATCACTCAAAGAATCAGGTCGAATCAACGTATTCTAAAACCTACGAGTCTGTTCTTCGTCGAGAACACCAAGAATCTTTTGACAGACAACGTACTCCTTCTCCTCCTGCTCGACGAAGATCGAAGGAACAAGTGTGTATTTTTAAAATATTTACATAAAATTTAGGGTCCAAAGCACATATAGACAACACCCGGCCGGTGGGCCGGATTCTGCCCTCGACTTCTTTTAGTCTGGCCCGTGATCCATCTCCGTGAAGTTTTTAAATCCGGCCATCTAGGTACTAATTATTACCGTGTTTCATTTTATTATTTTATTTAATATACTAGCCTTGTATACATACGCACATTCATGCATAGACACGCAAAAGTTGTGTCAAACACATAATCATATACAACATTACATTGGAGATATTAATATACTGACACATAAGATCATACGTGAATAGACATGTATCACTACTACTACCTACTCACGCGGGATACACGTCGATATGATAATTTGGCCCTAGAATCAGGAAATATTGCCTATGCCTGGTCTAAATTGCTTTCAGAATTCTAGTTCAGTTCTAAAGATTTTCAGTAGTATATTATAATAATATAGGGATCTTCGTTTAGAGAAAACGATTGAGACTTCCGTGTCTTAAACATTCGCTCACCTATTCACTCGTTTATACCACGCGCTTGGTAAAACGTTCACAAACAGAAAAACAAACAGTCGCACGCCGATGCGAAACAAAAGCGCCTTGATTCTAAGAGTCCTATAATAATTCTATTAATTACAGTGGACAACGAGGTCTGAAGAAAGGACCAGTTTAAACGACTCAGTCCCCGGTCGAACATCCAGTCCAGTACACGTGGTTCAAAGAACCTGGGAGAGTCGAAATCGAGACGCCCATGAGCAAACCATCGAACGAGATAATCGCAAGAAATCAAGATCCAGATCAACTTCTCCCATGCCAGAATCGAATTCCCGCAACAGAAAGAAATCAAGCGAGACTCCGACTCCTGCTCGTCCAGCAAAAAGTATATACACAAACCTCATCCAAAAAAAACTACCAATTATTTGAATAATTTATTCAAAAGTCTTCTTTTACAAGGTTCAGGGCACTCTAAATACAAGATAGGCGAGTCGTTCAGGAAACTGGTGGGCAAGCTACGCTCAGCAAGCAGTGAAAGGAAGAACAAACGCGCCAGCAGCAGCTCAACCTCTCAGTTAACTCAGACGGACGACAACGGACCAACCTACATGCAGTACAACGTGATCGACAAGAATATTCCTCTGGTGAACGAAAGGGACATAGAGGAGAAACCTCCAGAGAGACCTCCACGGTCTCCAAGAAACGCTACGATGAACAATAATTCCAACAAGATTGTAAAAACAGTCAGAACCAGCGACCACGTGTCCCAGGAACAATGGCAACGCAGTGAATCGACTCCACCGCTGCACAGGTATTATCTGGGTGAGGATCCATTCGGAGGAAGCATCTATGGACGTGAGAAAGGATACCGTGAGGCGAGGAGATCAGGGAAACCGCGTCGAACCACTGAGAACGAGTACAGGTAACCAAGCTAAGCTATAAGAAAGCATTAAAAACAGCTAATCGTATATACATATATATATATGTATATATATATTAGCTCAGTCTGTCGTTGTGCAAGCTAATCGTAAAAGCAGCGCAGTATCGTATTGCCCGGCTACGAAAAGAAAGGCGTAATCGTATGAGCGTCGAAAGACATTCCAGTAAGCCGATACAGATTTACATAATCGTAGACGGTGTGCTTCGCTTCTTGTTAAATAGTGCATATACGTATATATACATATTATCTCGACGAAAGTCGAGCAGCTTCGGACTGCTGGGTGAAGGCTGCATGTCTCTCTATACGCCGCTATTGTAGTCTCTTTGAATCATCGCCTGATCAAGCCACTACCAAGTCAATTCTCGAATCGACGCGTTTCAGCGTCGCATCCAGTTCACTTGGCAGGTTTAGCAAGTCCACTGGTCGCTTGGCCAATGACCACGAGCGAGAGGAACTGCTAAGGAGCACGCAGACACTGCCTAGGAATCTCCACAGCGGAGGACAGTACGCTAAAATACAGTCGAGGCGGCAGCAAGTAGTATCCAGTGGGGTAAAAGTTGGAACGTCTTATGGTGATATTCCACAGGGCCACCAGACGCGTCAGTACGGGAGCATGATCAATATTTCCATCAAGAACACGGTCACGTCGCCAAAAGTTGCAATGCACAACAATTTACAGCCACCAATCAAGCCTGAGAGAACTTACAAGTCCTCCTTGGCGCGCAGTAAGAGCTTTAACGTAGAAGCTGGAAGAAACGGCGTCGAGACGCCCCCACCGAGAATACCATATACTTCTACGTTGCAGTTGAATCGGTTAGACGAAACGCCACCTTTGAAGAGTCCAAGTATTTTAGCCAGTATCAGCAACAGGGATTTGCTGAAAGACACCATACAACAGGAGTATTGACATTTTATAATAATTTCATGGATGAACTGCTTTTTTTTGTTTTTTTAAATGTAATTCAAGTGGAACACTGAAAACTATTTGAGGTTATATTGTATAGTGTAAAGTAATAACAGTGATGTTGCATCGATTGTAAGAAGATAGGATTAATTGAACAGTTTCAGACAGGTTCTCGTTACGACACACGTCCACCTAAGGCATACATATGTTTTTCCTTAACTCGCGCATTGGGTTACATAGTCCAAGATTACATATCAGATTGATAGTGGAGAATGAATCAACCTTAGCAATTCATTCGTAGGAACACATTAAATGTTATGTTGAATTTCAAGACACCTTATCGCTGTATCATATTAACGCGGGATAAAATTACAATTATTGGGGATAATTGCATTTATAGCGTTTATTTGGACATGAGGTGTGTATCGAATAGTACATACAAATATTTTCTCGGTACAATTTGTAAAATTTGAATAAATCAAGGGACCAAATCAAATAGGTATTAAGAGAATAATATGAAAATAATGATTAATTTTTATTGTTAGGAGCTTTGTTGTAATTGGTAATGAGTAAATTAAATCTTTTATTCTAATTCGATTTCTTCTGTCGGTTTTTCATGGCATTCCAAAATAGTTGTCGATGCTTCTTAACAGAAAGTATTAAAATAGCTGCATTTATGATATAAGTACTAACACAGACTACGCAAATGTTGTTTAAGATGTACAAAATATAGGCCAGATAGATCGTGCCGAAGTTTGCGAGAATTCCTAAGGTTACGACCATGGCTGATGTAATATATCTATTTGACATACCTAAAAAATTGTCATTAAAATATTATTAAAAAACAAGACACGATTTCATTGGAAAGAATTCTCACTACAATACGTACTGAGCAGTGCGATCAAAGCATAAAATATAAGACCGTATACAGGGTTTGGCGCATATAAAATAGATGTCTCTGGAATTATTCCAAATCCTTTCCCATATCTGCAATAAAATTGTTTTTCTTATCAAACTACATTTATCTAAGATTAGATATGATAATTTCATTGATTAAACGTATTGATCTCTCTAACAGTTGATAAAATACTTTAAAGTTACAAAATGTCATGCATTATGCATAACAAATTTAATTTGAAACTTGATACTCGATAACTACGCATGTGCGAGAATCATTAAGGCTGACTTCTACGTGTAACACTATTTGATGCATAATTATGGAAAAATCTTTTTAATTACATATATCTTCATGTTTATTAATTGTATTAATTTGAGAAATATCAGAAACTTGTAATTAAAAATATATTGAATGACATATCTTTTAATCATTTCTTATCTTGAAAAGTATTTACATCAATCGCGCAGTATAAATCACACTTTAGGCAATTTCTTTAGATTATGATCATGCAGAAGATGCATGGAGTCGTCGACATCGTGCATATTTTAAAATTAAAACATTCACACTTACTCAGATGAAAATGCTTTGGTGCAACTAATGTGCTCACTAATATCACACATTGCTTCATAAGAGTCATCCTCTTCCGTTGCTAATTCTACATAGTACGCATAGCAGGAAACAGCAAGGCCTAGGATGCATCTTATTACGATTGCAGTGTTTAATTTTTGTACAGATCCTTTGGTTGATGGCATGGTTCGATAAATTATACGAATAATGTATAAATTTACGCGTTGTTTGAATATACGTTTTTAGACAATGATTGATCGAATAACTCACACTTGAGGATTTTCTGAGCACTTTAAATTTGCTTGTCGTTGAAGCAGATTATACAGACTCTACGATCGATAATCAGACGAATGTGAAACAAACAATTGCATTGAACGTGGGGATCGACGTTAATTCCACTTACGTATTCCAAACACTGTGCAAGAATATTCTTCCTCTCCCACTGTATAATTATCTTCATTCGATGATATGAGAAGCAATCTGGGCGCGACTTAAAAATCACCCGAACAGATTATTAACATATTTATATAACAAAAAATTGTTTTGACACTTTATATTTAACTTATTACTTTTTTGTAAAGATATATTGTTTTTATTTCAAATCAACGAAATTTAGACGACCTGGAATACTTTATTTTTTAAGATTTGTACAATGCTTACAAGACTTTTAAATACATTTTCTTTATGGATACTGACAGCCTAAAACTTGTAGAACGAACAGATGTTTTGGAACTATATCGCATTTTTTTTCTCTTCTTTACATAGCTCACCTCGTACATCATTTTCAAGACTTATTAATAATTGTCACTAAACCTTATGAATTAATCTTTTTAGCTTAAAAAAAAAATGCTTCAATTTACTTCATACGAATAAGTGCTAACAAAAAAATTTACAGTGACAATATGCAAGACTTTTTATAAAGCAGAATAATATCTTATCTTTTATTTTTTGTATCTAAACAACAGTGCTGTTTATAGAGAGTATATGATTACACAGAGGTATTTTGTCACATAAACAAAAATGCAGATAATAGTAAATTAGCTACTTTATATACTAATGTTACTTATAAAAAAGATAAGAAATGTGGATCAATATTTGAATATGCTATATAGATATATGATAATCTTTTTGTATAGTTGGAATATTTGAATTTAGTAGAACTTAATATAGTTTTATTCTTGTGGAGCCATTGCCCTGGCTTGAGCTCTTACACGTTTTTCATACTCCAAGCGATTTTGACTACAACAGAAAAGAAAATATTTCTTATACATCACATAGATATTTTAAGTTGTACTTATTCGCAGCACACACAGTACCAGTATATTGTATATGCTTCTGCTTGAGCTGGATCTTTCACATTAGGTTCATTTAACAGATCCTGTATACCAAGGAGGATCTGTTTGATTGTAATAGCAGGCCTCCAGTCTTTCTCTTCATCTAAGAGTGACAAACACACAGTTCCAGAAGGATAGACATTTGGATGAAACAAAGGAGGTTCAAATTTACATTTTGGTGGACTAGAGGGATAATCATCCTTGAAGATCATGCGCAACTTGTACAAACCACCCTCCCATGGTGTCTAAAAAATTGAACGTTTAAACAGTACTACAGAAATGAATAATAACTTCTATCACTTTGCACTACACTCACAGATTTCTTTCCAGGTATTGCACATTCCCAACTCATCAAGTTAAGAGTTCCATCTTGATTTTTAATTGGTCGTGCTACAAATCCCTGTAAAAAAAAAAGTCAATGTCAATATAAATATGGCCGTTACACAACATGTTAGTTTTTCTAACACTGTCATGTTAGAAAACCAACACACATACAGTGATATGAAAGGTTAGGATTTTAAGCGTTCAACTCTTTCACTGAAAATGCTTCTCGTGATTGGTAACAAACAGTTGTTTATGTTCGAATTACATTACAAATAAAATTATTTATTCTAAACGCAGCTTTCTCGAAACGAATAATCTAGAAGTGTCAAGTAACACATCGTGAAGGAACAACATGCATGCCGACAAGCAATTACCAGAAACAATTTAACATAAAATGATATATCTTACGAAAGGATGATCTTTCCTCCATGCCTTTCGCTCTTCGGCGAGCCTAGCAATCGCGATGCCTGACATTAATCTGCAACAAGTTTGCGTTTATATTAGCGTAACGTATTTTCGGCGCGAAATATAATCAAGACGTTGCGCGGACGCGAAATGTGACGTTATCACGATGCTTATCGATGACAATCACCAACTTTAAATTTCAGGCACTTTCTGCGCCGAAACTTCATGAAATACTTAAACAGCACAAGGGTGAAAGCGATTGTATTAGGGTGCGCGTTCAGAAAACTGATGGATTTGTAACCGTCTTTGGTGTCGTATGGATCCCAATGTGAATTCTTTTTCGCAAAGACGGTATATCCGTTACACTAGAACCTCTGTTGGTAAAAGAGAATAGGTGCCTTGGACAAGTCCTGAAGAGTCTCACCAATCAAAATACGTGTATACGTGTATATTTGTCCAATTCGATGATTGGCTGATTAATTTGTTAATTATATGCATTTTTTAATTGTTACTGCACAATTATTTTCTACATTGATTCATGAATGTTAAGCAATATTTATATTTAGAGTAATTTTTTTATATACTTGTAATATTATAACAGAGGGGGTGGTATTATTAAAATGGAACATTAAAAATTGTTTAATTCATTTGTTTAATTGTATTAAAAGAAAGGCAACAAAGTAAACAGTTAAATTAATTACAGATTTGCAAAGATAAAAAAAAGAATCCCTATCCTGTTATTTAATCATGTGTACATAATTAAAGCCACGTAGTTTATTTTTAAATCAATTGTTCTTTCCTTATTTTGTTAAGCATTTACATTTTACCTTTTATCTTAAAAATAAATTCGCGTGTAAATATCATACGTAAGATGAACCGATAAAAAAATATAAATATCAGAAAGATCATTAAATTTCATTTTTCAAGTATGGAAATTTATACAATGGATATTATTAATAATCTCGAATAAAATATCTGTTCAATACACATTAACGTAATGTATTCTGTATAGTAACGAAAACAAGCCGATAACATGAATAAAACTGGTATCATTTATTGACCCTTCCCCCACTCGCCAAGTTAAATTATTCAGTTCAATTGATTTTGTTTTCATTGCTTGATTTTGCCTCATGTGTACTTGTCCTTTCATGCAATTCGTCGTCCAAAATAAGATAATCGCGAAACTCGACTCAAAATCTACTTGTATTATCAGGATCGCACAACTGTCAAGGAAGCAACACAAGATGGAAGACGCTCCTATAACTAAGCTGAATTTTCCCTCAAAACTTACTTCTTATAACAGGATAACATGATGAGAGTAGAGTTCTTTTAACGCTAGATTGCGCCTCTATAATGATGATGAATTAACTGTCAAAATTCGTTTTCAATATTAGAATATCATAACATAGAAGGTGGTAACTAATCGCCGTATGATGGTGCTGCATGAAGATAAATTTTCTGTCGAATTGTTCCTTTTGTATTAGGGTAATATAATAGTTATAGAGACATGAATGATATACCCGCCTATTTCAAATATAAACATACTATTATCCGGCAAAGAAAATTTAGGGTTTAGAAGTGGGAAATGTAAAAGAAGTGACGCCTCGCTGATAATCAGCTAACAGTGACAAAATTAAGTTATCACACTTACTTTTACGTCTTCGCTGATAGTCAGGCAATCACAATAAAACAAGGCTACTGCATTTACTCTTTTATGAAAAATAGGCGAAGATTCAGCTTCGCGTGAGCAGTCGGTAACAAATGAACCACATGTCGATTTCCGAGACGCGGAAACGATGGCTGTTGCTGTCGGTTTATAGTGGCATGTTTTCATTACAGCACAGTGATGTACAGGCACAGGAAATGTACAGGATAGACACAGCATCTTATGGGACTTTTTGTCCGGTTTTTGGGGCCGAGAAGACCCGTACCATTTCTATGTCGCTACCAACTTTACCGATTCAGCATAGAATAAGATTGCAACATTAGTAGCGGTTGGAATTGAAATTAAACGTAGCTACGAAATTACAAATAAAAAAGTAACGTAGTTACTTATTATGTAGTAGGTGATTCATCGCATGCGCGTGTTTTACTGCTGTCAAAAGATCGTGAACAGTTCCACCCAAGCAATCCAATATATATATATATATGTATCTTTGTATGCAAATTTAATAAAAGAGGATTTTTTACATCTGTCGGCATTACCATCTTCGATGGTTGGATTGTATGTAATTCTTAAATTCACCGTTTTATATCATAGAGGGTATAACAAAAACTCTGATTTTTTATACGATCGGTATTTCAGAACGTTATACACAAAAATACATTAGGTGCAAGCACAGACGACGTACAAGATAGACTAATGTAATTTTATTCGATACTGTTTCGGTAACTTTGGTAGCGACATGAAGATGGTAAGGTTCTTATCGACCCCAAAGCCCTGGACAAAAAATCCCACAAGATGCAAGGTCTATCCTGTTCCTCATCGGTACTTGTACGTCGTCTGTGCCTGTACCTCGTCTGTGGTTTCCGTTTTTTTTTATCTACGTACTACATTATCGACAACTGATTGAAAATCATTTGTCCAAACCATTTACCTACACCGCAACTTTCCCTCAAACGGCGGCAATGTAAACTGAAGAATAGTGGTGATGGTCTGACCGCTTATTTGATCAACCGATGACGACAGAAGCTTCAAATTTGCTTTGCCAGACAATACAGTAGTAGAATATTTGAAAGGGAATCAAAATTTTGGGAGACCATAGAAACATCACTGCAATTCTATTTATGTATTTTATGCAACCACGATAAGTAAACTTTGCATAACAATAATATGACCCAGTGTGCACTATGTAATTAACAAAATATTCTTTTTGGTACAGGAACGAACGTAGTATTTGTGTGAATGGCTACAAATCGTTGTTTTCCCCAACTGAAAACATCTAATTATCGCAATATGCATTAACGTACTATGTAAATCGAATGTCTGCGTCTGCGCTCGCATCCTGCAATATGTTCTCTTCTAGTTAAACCCTGACATCGTCTTAGTTGTTCATCCGTCGAGTGGAGAGGACCAGCTTCGATTTTCTTATTATCATTACCAGCCCTCAGTTGACACTTGTGCACCATTCTAACATGATCATTTTACATTTTATCTATTTGAACGATTAAAAATCTTAAAATCGATGGAAAATTCGTGATTATTCTCCCCAAAATTCAAATAAATCTTTCTGTTATAAGTGTACCATTATTATTCAATTTGTAATAAAAAACAGGTAAAAATGTGGAAAATATCAGGCTACTTTCTTTTGTGAGTAAAATTTTTCCTTTTTTATAGTTTTTTTCTTATTTTCTACGTCACCAAATAATTTTTTATTCAACTTTCATTCTCTTTCACTAAATCGAATAGAATTCATACAGCATATGCGTGAATTTTCAGTTTTAAACTGGTACAGTTGAAATTTGATTAAAAGTACGATTATTATGGTAATAAAGTGACAAGAATTCACAGAAAATTCAGAATTAGTCAAGCAAATATGTTAAGCGAACAAAAATACCGTCATGAATGAAGAAAAAATGCATTTCTTTTCGTGAGTCCCCGAAATCGAATGTTCGAAGCTTATCTCGCTCAAAAATCGTTCTCGTTTCTAACTATCAAATGACAGTAATGTTAAAACAATGGCGATTAGATAACTGGCAGATGATTATTACTATTTACAAGGGCCGTAAAACTATGGCGCACGCGGTATATTCCGGTATATTTCCTTGTTTGCAAGGGTATTAAGTCGCGAAAGATTAGATAATGCAGTGCCACTAGTTCAAAACATTTATTCAAATTAATTTCGAAACAGAAATTTTCTTATTAGTCATCGACATTTTTAATTATTTTACAAAAAGAACAATTCGTGAAAATAAAATTTGCGCTTTCAAACTTTTCGTCGACTCCACTGTTTTACAAATACCAAAAATTCAGAAAAATTAATAAGATCCAAAATTTAGAGGATTAAAAAAAATTGAATATTCTGCATTAAAGAAGCGATAAGTGGTGGTAACTTTTTGTGGAATAATTTTTATTTAGGGTGATGTTTTTCTGGGTGAATCTACGATTTTCATGTGCGAACTCGGGCGAGGAAAACTGTGATTTGCGTCAGGAGAAGTCAAACACAAGCTTGGAGTGTAATTTCAAGGAACATCGTCTAATTTGTTTTCACGGGTTAGAGGATAAATGGAAGACCGGGTGATTATCGCCGTCGTTTCGTTACATACTAATGAGTGTTTAAATAGCACGTAGAGAAAAGCATTTAAGGATAATTGTTTAGAGACGAGAACGTGCGAACTCTGGTGCTTTGCTATTGGCCTACGGAGACCTTCGATCCTACGGACGTTTTGCAGGGATTTCCCTCTTTGAAAAAGCTAGTTATTGAACAAAGCAACTTGACTAAATTGATATCACCTTTTCCAAGTGAAAATCAATTAATTGAGGTACTATCATTTTACCTTTTTACGTATTTATTTACATTATACATATACAAAAATATTCTTGTTTTGCTCAGAAAATAGAGATAATTGGGACGAAATTAAAGAATCTCCCAGAAAATGTATTTCTCAATCTTTCAAACTTGAAAATTCTCGACTTTCGGAATAACAGCCTCGCAGAAGTCGACGCTGAAATTTATAATGTTTCTTCCTTACGTCATATTTATCTTTCTGGTAAGAAGTACAATATTTGTAACTTTTTTATACATGTAATTTTCAAATATAATAAAAATTAATTCATAAAGGTAATCCATTAAAATGCACGGAGAGCACAAAATGGATACTGGACCAAGAAAAATGTTCTTTAGGTCACAAAGTGGCTGACAAAGAGAGTCTACGTTGCACAGTGCCATACGATGGTAGACCACTGATACCAGTAGTAGAAATACTCAAAGTAATTAATTCTATACTATAGTTTATTCGTAAGAAACGACACTATTCTATGTAGACCTCCTTGACTCAATGCATTTAATATGTTAGACGCTAAAAGAGGAATGTACAAAAACTGTATGCGAGTGTGAACTGGTGTACGTGGTTGGCAATGGAGGAAAGCACATCCAGAAACAACTTATGGCTTTTGTTTCGGTGAACTGTAGCTATCGTGAACTAACGGAGATGCCGAGCTTTTTGCCTGCGAATACGACCACTCTTCATTTATCTGGAAACAAGGTTACAGTCTTATAAATTAAATTCATATGCTTTTAAATAGTAGAAGCTTATTAGCAGCTAAAAAGAATAGGATCTTAATTGCAGATACAAGATCTAAGACCACTCACGACGAATCCTGCTTACAGAGGAGTGATAGATCTGTATCTGGATGACAATCTGATCGAGTCAATTGTTCAACTGGAGGGATCTAGTTGGGTGGATCGTTTTCGATTGCTCAGTCTTCGTGGAAACAAACTGACCGATGTCTGTATTGTATTCTGAATGACTGAGAATGTGTTACTGGAACAGACATGTTAAAAAATTCATCAGAGGATTTGCATTTGATTAGAACTGGTGGATTTAACGCGTTAAGTCCGGTTTAAACGATTAAGAGGCGATAAGTATTTTCTGTCGTTGTTTCAGCTGCCAACGTATGCTTTGGAAAATGTGCTACAACACAACGGAAACGCTGTGAGTTTGTACCTTGGAAGAAATACTTGGAGATGTGATTGTCTTTTTACTCCAGGTTTTCAGGTACAAATCAAAGGCATATAGCAAAAGTAAACATTTTTTTATGTAATGTCTAAAAATTCTGTAACTATTAAAAACAAATTAATTTTCAGGACCTCCTGATCAGATATACAAGTTTGGTAAAAGACATTAACGATGTCAGGTGTTCACCTAACAACGGAGACGATAATTCTAATAAAATTGTACGTTATTTACTTATTATTAAGTTATTTATTACGCTCTACTGTGATCTTCCTCAATGTAAGACACATAAAGTATAATGTTTTCAAAGATAAAGGACCTGAAACGCACTGAAATTTGCGTCTCTCCGGATGAAGATCCCCTACTTCACCCCCTAGACGTTCTAAACATTATTTTGGCGATCCTAATATTTTTAATCATTGGAAAACTGCTCTACGACTACTGGTGCTTCAGGAAAACAGGCAAATTGCCTTGGATTGTCGCCAAAATACCATAAAAGAAGAGTACCAAGGAAAATTACCTTCAACTTTTCACTCTAATCTTGGAAATACTGATGGTACAACTCATCAGCGGCTGCTTTCTTGGCCACACACTCCCTCACGCCACGACCTGAATTTTTTTAAAAAGAAAATTGAATCAAAAGCAAAAAAGAACGTGGAATAAGTGTTAAGAGGAAGATTAGTTGAACATACCCTCGCAAATATAGCCTAATGCAAAGCAAGTAGCGACGTAAGCCAAACCCTGATAAGTTTTCTCTTTGTCTATATGGTACTTTGGAACTGGTTCTTCTTTCTCCAGACAAAGTTGATATAACTTTTTCTGGGCTGTTTCTTTTATACCGTCCAGGCCCAGATTAAGTACTTCTATCATTCTATCAAGTGAAACATAATTTTTGATAATTTAAGGATGAAATGTAAACGGTTGTGAATTAGGTTTATCCACTACGTACTCCTCGTTTGTAAGCTCTGTGAGTGCATTGAGTTTTTCGTCCTTCATCTGTTGATTCGCGATCATTTGCAGAATTTTTGAGGCCAGTTCGTTTTTGGTAGATTCCTCGCTCTCGCCTCGGCAGGTTGCTATTAATTTAATTATTAGAATTTATTTAAAGACAAGAATAGGTTTTCGTTAATAGATTTACAAAATTTGTAATATCAATATTTTTTTTATTTCTAATAGACCTAGTATTTAATTTATAGGAATGAATTTGATACACTTAGAAAGAATAATGTTTGCAATGAAAACATAGATTTATGGAATCTTCAAAATTAAGCCTGTCGAATGAATTTACCAAATATTGACCTAAGATATTACCAGTGAATCCAGCGAGATTTCCACGTATCACATACACGTTCGATTTATAACGATGTGGACCGTCTGTTATGTATTCGTATTCGACTGGTATTTTACAGCGTCTTGCAAACGCTTCTAGAATGCTTAACGGCGCCCGTTGATTAACCTTCGGTGTACTCTCGTCTCCGTTACCCTTTAATTAATTTAAAATAGGCGAACAAGTTGTAGAAAATATTGTAAAATAAACTGTACATATGTGAAAAATAAACCAAATTTTTTTTTACTTTATATGAAACATTTACGGCATCGTCCTTGGGCTCGTATAATTTTTGGCTCCGATCAGAATTGATTTCCATCACCGAATCGCCGACGTCCGCGTATATTTCTTGACGATGCAGAACTATGCAGGATTCTTTCTGCTCTATAAAAGTTTCAATCTGTGTTTAAACGTTTTTTAAGATAGAAAAAAGATACATTTAACTTTTTCATTTTTTAACTAACTTGTTTTAAATTAAATTAATAATAAAGCAAAGTTACCATTTATATTGTGGCTTTCTGTTTTATTTTTTACTTTTACAGCTTCCACCTTTTTAACAGATTCATCCTTGACTGCAATAAAAATTAATTCAATCAAGTAAAAGAAATAGTTTTAGAAATATTTTGAATACCAATGACTGCTCGCATAGCGCTGTCCACTATTTTACCCCATTCCTCCAAACTGCGCACCTCTTTCACCGTTTGATCGGTACCTAAATAGAAAAAATAACCATTATTCAATAATTATGTTAAATAATTTAAATTTTATCATTAAACAGAGCTATACGTACTTGTTTCGGCATTCGAAGAAGTAGATTTATCAATATAGTATTTTCCTGCAGTAGGACAATGAACTACGAACGAGTTATTTGACTGACTTCCAATGTCCTGTGCCCTAGGAACCGAGTTCTGACTGTCTCCGTTCAAATCAACTTCTTCTTTGTAAATACTACTCTCAAAAATCTGCGTTTCTGTCGTGTTTTTATCGATATTAACGTTTTCCTCTACGACCTATAGTATCGTAATAATTAATTCATAATTGTAACAATTCATTCATAAAAATCGATTTTTGATATTTACATCGGTCTCGGTAATCAACGACCCTCTGGCGGACATCATTACAGTCGACTCGTCTGAGTCATGCGTGCAGAAAGAGGTTGACGTCTCTGCGTAATCGTCATATAAAAAAATGTACCCCTAATTTCTCTATCTTGATTAGATAATTGAAATAAATCACAAAGATCTACCGATTTCACGACATGGTGCACGTAGCTGTTGTAGAAGATCTTCTGCTCGATCAATCACCGCCTCCATCTCGCATAAAAGAGGCGCAGCGTTTGGGAATCTATCGGTTATCATGCTCCAAACGAAGTCGGCGTCCTCTGTTCCTTGTAACGATTTCGGCAGTTCATGTTTCTGACAAGTGGAATCCCGCCGCTCAGACATTCAAACAGAACGAGCTTTGTTTTTTCTTGTGTAGAACGCATCAAGTGCTAGATGGTAAGGAAGCCGTGTATTTTAGAGGGAAAAGTATTTTGACCCTATTGACAGGGCATTGAACAAGAGACAGACAGGTCTTGAGCAATGTTAAGTTGGCATTGGTGGTCTTTTTATGGATTTATTGTTCGTCCTTTTTTCTTTTTTTTTTTTGCTTTAAGAATTATAGGTAATGTAGAAGGGAAGTAAAGAAATGAATAACCTTAAAAATAGGAAAATTAAAAGCAATAAACCACCCCTCTTAAAATTATACACTGGTCATTTGGGGAAGGGAAGTTTACTGATTCTCGTGTAGTTATAAAATTTTAAGTAACGCTACCACCTACTTCAAACTTTGAGAAGTAAGCGGAATGGCGGAATCATAACTACTGGCGATTAAAGCACTTCAATGCAATTTCTGCTATTATTAATCATACAATTTTGATACTATTATTTAACAATTAAATCGTTTAATATCTTTTGTGGGAATCACTTAAAAAAAAGAGCATTGTTCAATGTTTAAAACAAGGTAAAGAAATAAAACATGATAGGCTTGGCGTGAAATTTTATTGATAATAAGATACCTCTTACCACTAAATTTTAACACATCACAATTTGCTTATTGTAATGTGATTGTTAGGAATATATACAAAAAGCCATTACAGGGAATTCCTTGATATACGGCGATACATCGAAAAACGTGTAGAATCCGTTTAAGGTACGTATGAAGACATCTTATTTCTCTAAATGCGAGTGGTGTTTTTCGAAGATGAAAAGTGTTGTGTAGTTTTAAAATTACGGTGAAACCAATGTACAAATTGGTTCGGTTAAGTAAACCCATGTACAATTTTTTTTTTTTAATGTTACCGACCATTAAATTACATTCATTTTTATCGTTTGTTCCACATTTTACAAGATTTCTGACTTTTTTTCGTTTGCTTATTCGTAAAACGATGTACATGTTAATTACAAGTAGTGTGTAATGTCACAAAAATCGACGTCTCTTAAAAACAAAGGCATGAAAAATTGGCTTCTTGAATGTGTTTTAAATCGTAGAAAAAAAAGGGAAACAAAAAAAGAGGAAAATTCTTCTTCTCTCTCTTTCTCTCTCTCAAGCAATCCTTCGAAGTCATTTGCTCCACACAGTTATCCCTCCACTGTTTCTCTCCCTCTCTTGTTTCCAGTTTCCTTTTAATCAGTTTTCTGCTTATTAATTTCTGGTGATTTATCGCCGTTCATTGGTGAACGTGAACGGCTGCGACTTTTACTATGTTTGCTGCCTGATCGGGATCTTGATCTGTCGCCTCTCGATCTCTCGCGACTAGATCGATCTCTGGAAGAAGAACTATGATTAAAGAAAACAACAATGGATTTGCCTTGCTTGCGCTAATTATATCTATCGAACTCACTTTGAGGGAGACTTGGCTTTGGATTTGGACTGCGACCTGGACTTTGACCTCTCAGCCTTGGACCTAGAACGAGATCTGGATTTGGACTTTGACTTAGATTTCGACTTTGAGCGGTCTCTTGATCTGTAAAATTATAGTTCAAATGAAGAGGATGCAGGAAAAAATACAATTAAAAAAATAGAGTAGAAAAAAACTTAAGTTTTCTTAAACAAGAAAAATGAGTGATACACATTTATACATATACATGTGTTCTTTTGAAAGAAAAAAAAAATAAAGAAAAAAAGAACATGGATAAAGCGGTGAGAGGCTTTTTGAGGAAAAAAAAAACCAGCCCAAACACAATGCCAACTGAACGGGAGTAATATACACACGTGTGAAATGTATACACTTATACACCATATATCTAATTTATTGATAATTGCGCAAGAAACAAAGCAAATAAATAAATGCTTGGAAAAGAACATTAATCACAATAACTGAAAATTACGTACAATATATTATTAGGAATACTCACTTGGATTTAGATCGAGAGCGGCTACGTTCAGGGGATTTGGATTTAGATTTTGATTTAGATTTAGAATGTGCCCTTGATTTGGAACGGCTGCTGCGGCGGCTACGACTACGAGAGCTACGACGACTCCTGGTACACAGAAAAACATTATCGTTAATACACTCAATATATTTTTAAGCTTTATCTAATTAATACAACTGTCATATCGTATCAATATCCATTGCAACCACTTTAAGTTACTTTAGATGAATCGTGTGTGCGTGTATGTATGTCCTGCATTCATAAAGTGAATGTCTAAATGTGAATCTAATTTTAATAAACCAGTAGCAAAATAATCTGAGAATCAAACATGAAACACGTACGGTACACGGGATAATCTCGAAGTGATCGAAATTATAATTAAAAAATGCTACTTGTATGGTTACTATTAAAGTAAAAAATGATTGGAGACATTGTCGCCCCCGACAGTACCTTGATCGGGTTCGAGAACGACGATAATACCTTGAGCGGGAGCGAGATCGGCGGCGAGATCGAGATCGTGACCTTGATCTTGATCTTGAACTTGAGGATCTTGAGCGACGTCCACGTCTTTTATCTTCGATAAGTCTGATTCTACGCCCGTTTAGTTCTGTGTCATCCAACTTATCAATTGCGTTCTTCAGGTCGGAGTATGTTGCGAATTCTACAACCCTGTAATGTTAAATTATAGAATTGATTAAACTGAACTAATATAATGAGTAGAATTTAAATAAAATTTTGTTTAATAATTGAAACTTACCCTTCGTTCCTGCGTTGTTTGTGTGCATCTGCGTACGTCACTTCGCCAGCCTGTCTCATATAATCCTTCAAATCCTGAGCATCACACAAGAACATGAGTTAGTATATTACAATGATAAATGGAACACAGTATCTTACGATTAATCATAATGAGGTACGATTAATAATTCACGTATGAATAAGACTAAGTTTTTGTGTCCCTATACTAAGAGATTACACGCAGAAGAGGTTAGAAAATGTATCTTGTGCACTTTTTATGTCCACTACGCTTCCTAACACAGAAATCCTTTATATAAAAGAATAGAAAAATCTATCCTTACTGAAAGAGCCAAGAGTAATGTCTCCTGTCTGTCCATAAATCTTCAGTGTTGAGAAAAACATGTGCTCGAATTTAGTATCTGCGATTGATGCAACCTTTCTTTTTATGCAATTCAATCTTTAAAACAAGTATAGTCATTTTATTCTTCAAGCTACCTCCACCCTGCAGAAAAGCACATATACTCTTATAAAAATTCTAGAAGTATTATTTCTGTTTATATAAACTCATTGATAATGGTAATTTCTGCAGAGCAGCTCACAATAAAAATCAAGACTGTGTTACAAAGAACATCTAGAGTCATCTTTTCTACTACTTACTCAAAATGTTAAGAGAAACTGTAAACTGTATATGGTTCTATTAAAAACTATATGAATCGTTGAAAAGATGGAACTGCATATGGCAGAGAGAAAGACAGTTGCTCGTTGGAAATCAAATATGAACAATGGAAGGTGATTGATCGATTGGTCTTGAGTACATGCTGAAAAAAATATCCTGTCTTTTTAGGATGCCTTTCAAATCACAGAATTTGTATTTCAAAGCTAACACAAACGATAAATGTAATTTGTGTATACACAGTGAAGAATATCATACTTGGAAAGTGGAAATTTGAAAAATCTGCTGAAATAAAACCATATTTTTCACCAGTCTTGTACAAATACAACCAACGAAGAACAAGAAAAACAATTCGTCGCTATTATTGTCTCTCACTTCTGGAAAGTTTAGTACTCCTCTTGATGTTAATATCCTGTTTCTTATTATGTCCTCTACAATTTAGTTTGTGGTAGTTCTTCTTGTCTGTTCTTTGTGATACATCATCCATAATGCGAAGAAAATCTCTCTGTTTGGTATCCATTGCATATTGGTTGAGACTGTTGTTCTTGTGTTTGTGGGAACCAGGTACGGCTTTATGTTGTGGACTCTCTCTCTTGTTAGGTGCGTGCGTGCATACCAGAATGTAGTTGTCTCTTCATGATCATCCATGATACGCCAGTCTTTTTTCATTCAAAAAAATTTGTTAAATTCGATGCGTTCGAGAAAATCCTAAATGCGAATGGTGTACGTATCCACAATGCGTATATATATTAAAAAAATAACGATGTCAAATCAGGTCGATACACCTTAATTCGTATTTTTTTTCTATAGACAATCTGCCACGGCGAACTTAATTATTGAGATGTTCCCTTGGCACATGCGTTTTCTCTTCTTTTTTTTTCTCTCTTAATACACATACCTCATATTAAACAGAAAGAAAAGAAACTGAATCTCTCATATACGATGAAATTGCCTTGCATAAAGAAAAGTTGGTTTCCTCTTTTCATTCGAAAGGGACACATGGTACAAACAAGAATTTCGTTCTATCTCTTGATAAATTTTTGTAAACCCGAAGAACAAAGAAAATACATACACAAAATACGGAAAAAATTAAACAAACGGCTACTTAGATATATATATAATCTTGATATCAAAAAACGGAACGGATGCCTAATTTCGAGCACACTGGATATATGACACATATTTCTACGTATAAATAAACTGTTAAACTGGTCCCTTGTCTCTGGTACTGGTTCTTTTTTATGTATACTTTGCGTGTGCACCGCTCCAAGCTCGTCGAATGTTTGCAATAGAGATCTATATTAATAATAAAAACAACACCTGAACTATATATTGGTGCACAGTTAACAGATACACAATATATATATATATATATATAATATATAGATCTTAAGTATATACCAATAATTGATATAGAACAAGTTACAAAAGTGTGTAAAGTGTATTATATATAAAGATATATAATAGATATAATGTATATATCTAAAGAGTACACTCGGTTAAGGTGACGCATTTACCTTGGGCCCAGGCACCACCTTGCTTACGGACAGAGAGAAAGGCCAGACACAACGGCGCTTGGTCGGGTCGAACGGATCTGTGTGGCGTAGTCGCGGATGGTTCGGGTTTCGGCCCGTGTATGCCCTCATGGGTGGCCGCTGCCTGACTTACTAGATGGCTAGGTTGGTGGCGTACCAGTAGCAGTAACAGTCGTGGTGTAGTAATAAATGTGATAGTAGTAGTAGTAGCAGTAGTAGTTACATGAAGAAGCGGTCAT
>NW_017100236.1:396080-396770 GCF_001263275.1 Habropoda laboriosa
ATATATGATGTGATTTTGTAGGATATGGTAGTGATGTGAGATAATGTTTAGACAAAGGATATAGTATATAGAGAATATTTGGTTCCAGTGGTTGGTAAGAGTGATGGTGGTTGTGGCATGGAGAGACAGATAAAGAGAGATAGTAAGAGAGTAATATAGTGGTGGTTGTTGGTTGTAACACATCCAGGCAAAGATACAGGTCAGAGTCATTGATGATCGTAGAAGGCAGACGACGAAGGTTTTTCTCTCCCAGCGATCAATGATGAGAAGATCGCAGATACGTAAGAACCTATCTCGTCACTGGGTTTCACCACGTATCACTGCACAAGTAGTAGAAGGTGGTAGGTGGTAGGTGTACCCAGTGCCACGCGGCAATCTCTCTCACCCGGGACACCTCAGAAACCAACCTGGTGCCACTTGACCTCAAGGCGGGCCCATCGCGTGCATCGTCATCTTTATCATCGCACATCATCAGTCTATTGGCCCTACCGGTCTCGCCCCTCCTCGGCGAAGAGGACATGGCTCTTCGGAAAGAACATCAATTTTATTGTTTTTCTCAACTGTTGGCCGAACGTAAATGAAATAATAAATTGAAAAAGGAACGTCGAAGAATCGAGAGAATCGACTGAGCGAGAGAAATTCATATATATATTTTTATATTACTTTTTTTCATTAAAAGAGACAACCAAT
>NW_017100236.1:397046-412524 GCF_001263275.1 Habropoda laboriosa
TATATATGCAATGTATATTGATCAAGTAAGACTTGGTCCACATGCACACAAAGGAGCTCTATTTCTGTCTGTTTCTTTTTTTAAATTCGTTGTTGGCATGGATTATAATTTAGAGACGTGTATGTAATACTTATATATACATCTCTCTGTTATTTGTTATTCAGATCAAACGATTTCGAAAAATGGAGTAGTGTGTAGTGCGTCCTGGTATTTCCCACATCGTTCGCATTTCCCAAATTGTTCTCCCACGATTGCCCTTCTAGTAGTAGTAATAGCAGTAGTAGTAGCAGTAGTAGTAGTAGCAGTAGTAATAGTAGTAGTAGCAGTAGTGTGTTAAATCTATCTCGTATCTTCTTCTCCATTGTTCGTTGCTTGACGTCTTCTAGATTCGTACACCTCTCTTCTTCCAAAAAAAGCACATGTAAAAGCTCAGCACGCTCCGTGTATTTCTCCTCTCAGTGTCTCTCTTTCATACGCTTGTTCAAGGATCTCAAACGCAACACACGTTGTATATATTTTAGTGGTTCACATGCCCGATATTTTTAACATCAGGGATCGTACACTCTTTTTCTATATTCGTGCCTCTGTGTTTTCTTTGAACCTTTTTTCCCGCTCATTTTTACTTTCGTTCGTCTCTTAATTCTTTTCTGGTTCAGCATCGTGCGGAAATGGCAATTATTTGGATAAAAAATTTTGGTTCTCGAATATATATACATATATATGTATATATATGCCATAGACTTACTTGATCAAAATGTACATCATTTTTTTTTGTGAACTCGGACTAGAGTTTCGGATATGCGTAAAACGAACTTAAAAATGACGAAAGAAAAATCGAATAAAAAACATTAAATGCTAAAAATGTCGCGCGTGTAAGTTTGGTTCGACTCGGAGGGATACACGAGAGAAAATGGCGGAACGAACACATTCGATCACCGTGTATCAAGACAAATTTTAGCGAACGATAATATAATCCAACGCGCTTTCTCGATGGAATATATAAAGATATACTCGCATATCGTTCTTGGAAAACCTCGAGTAGCAATCAAACTCACGAAAAAGCTAACGGACGTGTATATCAAGTAAGCACGAGGCAAGGGTACAGATATTGCTTACCTGCCAGCTGACGCGACTTGACAGATTTTCTACGGTGAGCCGGTACTCGGTGCGTGTTGGTGGTCCGTATCTAAAAAAGGAAAAATATGGTTACTATCGTTTGTTTGTTGTCTCAATAGAAGCAGGTTTGTCTTGGACCTGACTTTAACGTATTATAATAGCGAAATTCTAATTTGAATGGAGAAAACGCAAGAATATTTGAATTTTTTTTTATGATTATTCATAATTATTTGCAATTGATAGTAATTTATAAGTTTGATAAAATTATAAGATATATCGTTAGAGCGTAACATTGGATGTATGTACCTGGGCAATGATTGCTTGTAGCTAGATGCAGTCCTTGTGTTTCTGTTCACACTATCTCTGCAAAAAGGGATGTCATGTGAACAGAAATAACGGATCGTTGGTTAAACCTTCAGCAAATAACTACAGAATCTGCACTCATTGCTCAGGCACACAATCAATCACCTGTTCCAATCGAATCAAATCTACTCAAAATGCAGCAATAGCGTACCTGTCGTGCCGCATATCGTCTCGGCTGTAACAAACACAATACCACACATCTATTAGTCGCCAATTACATCGATCCACCTCTCTCAACTACCAGTAATAAACATAACGTCTGGGAGGGTTATTCACTAGGCATTTTATAATACGCTAGAAATAATGTTTAGAGATTTCTCGAGAAAAAACTAGCGATAGCTGTTTTTCGTTTTGTTCCTTCTTTCCCATGTTTTCCGGTCTTCGAGAGCTTCCGAGTTTAAATTCGACGTACTCTGGTAGAGCAGTCAAATCCAAGACAACCAATTCAAGAAGAACTAATTAGAATTCGCCGGTGTGCCTAGACCAACTTTCATCGTATGCGAATTGGCAAGCTTTTTTACAACATGCATTCGTTCCCTTTCATTCACTTTCTCTCTCTCTTTCTTTCGTTCTCTTTCTCTAATCTAGAGCTTATCATATCCAAGGTTACGTTCTTCCCTGTACGGACGATATGCAAAATCAATTCTCTACTTCATATATATATATACATATTCAAAAAGTGAAAATCGATTTGTTTTAAAATTACATTAAAAAATATTCTTATTTGAAAAAAGAATTTAACCAAGATTTTGCATATCTCAAGTTGACTGCCATCAGGGGAGGAGGGGATAATGATCGCTCTAATAAAATAAAAAAAAGGATAGCGTGTCTTACGCAGATCGCCTCGAGTCCCCATAACCACCACGGGAGTCACCATAGCGCCACTGGTCACTACCCCTAGGTGTCCCCCGGGCCCTCTCTACAGTAATTCTGTAACAAGACACATTGGATATGCTTACTTGTCTCTCCAGGAGCGTGAGCGTCCGTAGCCACGGTCGCCTCGCCTCCCTGAAACACCCCGTGCTATCTCCACCGCCACTCTGAAACACACCCAACAAAACCCCGCCTAAGTCCTCGACTAATTCTTACTCTAAAGCAGCTTCCTTCCTTCCATCCTTCTTTCCATTTTCTTATCCATTCCTCAGCCTCCTCTCGATATCCGTCACATCAAATATCATCCGCCTCGTTCATTATCTACAAAGTCCAGCCATTGAGGCGCTGTCCCCTTTCATCATCGCGTTTGTCTCTTCGTCCCCTCTCTTTCTAACTCTTTTCTAGTTGCTGTTCACTTTATAACGCGCAACTTAATTCATCATTCTATATACTCCAGGAGCTTTCTCATAATTAACTGGGATCATTGTTTCTTTTTTTCTGGTAACATTTTTGCTTCGTCTTTTTTTTTTTTTTTTTTTTTCGACATTTTTCTTAATAATCAGACAAAGGAAAATCGTTTTACGATCACCAGAGAATTATGAAAACGCATTTATCTAACTACGATATACACGTGTTCGAATTTTTCTCTCGTTTTCATTTTATTTTGTTCGGTCGAACGATTTTTTTTGTCAAAGAAGCAATATACATTACTAAAAATGTTGAGGCATTCGTGTTATAAAGTATATCAATATACAATATAATCTCTTTATGTAACATATATATCGGGGAATTGATGGAAGTAGTTCAAAATGGCGGCAAGTCGCATTGGCTATTTAAGTAAGATGCACTTTTATTCCAGAACAAACCCAATCAATAATTTGGAGGACAGACGCCGTTTCGTTAAAACTTAAAGGCAAAAAAAAAAAAAAAAAAAAAAAAAAAAAAATTAAAGAAAGAAAGAAAAGAAATATTTTATGTATATGTTGCATTTTTAATTATACAGAAGCAACAGCAGATTATAGCAGGTTATATTAATACAGGACAAAATCCGAAGATTCTCTAAATGATCTCGAAACATGTAAAGACTTAAACGTAAATAACGAAAAATAAAATGTTCAAAAATGCAAATGTTATTTACAGTTTTAGATTCATTCATAAATGAGTTATTCTAAAAAATTGTACTAATACTTTTAGTTATGTACAAACAAATAGCTATTAAATATTCAACTGGTTTTTTTTTTATAACCAATAGAATTCTATAATGCCTTTAATTTCAGATGCAAGTAACTGGGAAACGTCTAGAACGAAAGTACTTTACTCAATAATGTATTAAAGGGTATTAAAATAAATGAAAAAGGAAATTGTCAATGCTATTGCTTCTCGTGTATAATCCTACTCATTTTGTACAACATGAACATTATGCAATTATTGTAATTTCTTAAAAAAATGATGAGTTAATTAAATTAACGTTATTAATTAACAATGTTAATGCTGCACCTTCAATATATTTTTAAAACTCAATTTGTAGTCATAAATTGTAAAGGAATTATCAGTATTCTAAAAATTTTAATGCAACAAAATCAAGTATTCTGTATTGTAATTTTCAATAATCACGTTAGTTTTAAAGGTGTGCAATTGAAAACTACACATTCTATTAAACAAATATGAATAAATAAAAAAATATCTAAATTAATAGTGAAAAAAGAAACTAATCATGCAAGACATGCTACCTACACCATTCTTCGTACTTATAGTATATCATGTTTGTATATATAAAATGTGTAATTAAGAAATAGAATGCGTTACCTTTCTCCTAGAAGCTCCTTCCCATTGAGCTCGTAGACTGCATCGTCTGCATCCCTATAGTCATCGAATTCCTGTGAACAAAATATATTTATTACAAATCACAGTAACAGGGACATTTGTCAGTTCCAGTTTTTCTGCATGCAGCATTATGTTGTATCATTCATGTTATTCAATGTTCCTTATTAAGTTATGGAGCATACCTATGGTGTACAACAGATATACACTTGCAGTTAGTAGTGTAAATGTTCATGAATTCTTCAACAATACATACTAGCAAAATAGAATAGCAATCTATATAAGGAGAAAATTTGATTAATAATTTAAATAATTTCAATTTAGCTTCAGATTTTAAGGACCTGTTTAATTTCGTAATTTTATTGTTTTTGATTTCCTAATCAGTATTTTACCTCAAAAGTAATAATCAATTAGGTATTGGATATAAGTAACACGATTTCCTTTTGATCATACATAACTTACAAACATTTTGTAGATTAATCGATGAAAACCAGCACACAGTTCCATTAAGCAGCCACAGTACCAATGTGTTCAGGGCTCAAGGTAGGTCAGATCAACTCATGGTTCAAGTTATTTTTGAAGTAAAACACTTTACACTCTACACATTTTGGTCAGCAATGAAATCATAAAATAATTGGCAATTTTTCTGATAAGCTAGCAAAAATGTTAAAGTGATGAATGCAAAAATAATTGTCACACACAATGTAATGGTAAATAACACAAGACCAAACTGAGTAGAGTAAAGTGTTAGGTATGTGTATGGAATTTGATTCAAGTACTTACAACAAAGCCGTAACCATTCTTGATGAGGACATCACGGAAACGACCGTAGCCTCTGAAAAATCTCTCAAGCAATTGAACCACATTAGACTTACCACAAAGGCAAATCCATTCTTCATAGCGACCTCCTTGATTCTACCATATTTCCGGAAGAACTTCTCAAGGTCGCGCTCTCTCACCCGGTATGTTAATCCACCAACGAATACTCGGGTGCTCATTCTTAAAGGAAAATATAAAAACACCATACATAACAGGCTACTTTAAGAACCTGCCATTTAGTCACATGACAACATAAGTACTGTTATGTTAATTTCCAATATTCTGGCTGAGAATGGCAAATGCAACTCATAATAAATAGAACTGACATTGGTGACATTATTTCATATATTTCTGGACCAACTTGGAAATTTTATATTAATGAAATTTTTACAAATAAAAACTATCTAAGAATTGTAAACTGACTGCAATAAGTCACAAGTGCAATATAGAGGTGCTATAGTAATACACAAAATTGCCAAATAATTTTTTAGAAGTAAGATTTCATACAGTTGATAAATATTATTCTTCAACATACATTCTCCCATGACAATCACACAAATCATCAGTCGCAAAAATTAAAATAGTTCAGTAAAAAAACTAGCATAACTTAGTAGCATGTTAAGTTAATACATCATCTATATGTAGAATTTAAATTGTATTTTAACATTTATGGTAGTATAAACTGTGCATAAATATAATTTACATAAAATTACATGCTGCATATTGTAAAAAATGTGTATAGAACTTGAAGCTATAAACTACCCACTGCATATTAAAAAAATATTGGAACAATACTGAATGTTAAGCAACAAGATAAAGTTAGAACAATTTACTGAACATTGTTCATTTTTTCAAGCTAAAAGTAAAACTACTTAATGTTTAGTGCAACACAATTGTATATCTATGTTAAGCACATCTCATGCACTTGTGGATAACAAAAAACATTCTTTGTCTCTATATAATTGAACAAAAAATGTTTGAACAATTTTCACGTTGATGAAGTATGAATCACTATTAAACACTAAGATGTTTATCTTCATGCTTACTCAGCCAAAAAGTGTTTACACAAATATTAAGTGAGTATGAACATTAGCCGTGTTCGGTATCTACATTGTGCTATTTCACATGATTCAAAGTGGAAAATTTCGTGAAACATACCGAACCCGCCTAATGTCACGGTTGAAGAATTAAAAGTGGCGAGTACGTAAACCAATTTGCAATAAGTAAAACTGAATTTTCAGTATATTGTATAAACATTTACCATTAGAGCATTGACCTTTAGATATTCATAAGATTTTAATATTGAATTGTTTATGATTTAAAAAATATTCAGATACTTAGAACTTAATAAATTTGTTTCAACCACATTTAATCGAGATTTTAACTCAAGTTTAAGTTAAACTGTGTACCGTTATGTACCACCTCTCGGTTCATTTTCCCTCCCTCACATACCGTAACTATTTTAAAGATTAAAAAATAGAAATACCTTATTTTTCAATAGAATTTTAACTAGTTGCTTAAAATTGAATATTTCTATTCAATAAATGGAACTTAATCCAATAAAAAGCAATAAGTATCAAACTCCAGCGACAAACCGTGTTTTTATTAGACACTCGTTTCATAAAATGGCGGTCGTGCGATTGCTTATCGTCCTCTTTTTCTGCTACGTAATTTACCGATAATGTACAGATAAAAACGTGAAGACTGCATTTTACAAAAACATGTAACGCCCTTATAAAATAATTATATTTATTTCCATTAGTAGCGGAAAACTCTCGAAAGTTATCTGCACGATGTTGAAATTAACGATAACGTTAAGATGAAGTAGTTACGAATTATTTACCGCATGAGATAATGTTTGAGATAAGCGATTAATTGCTCCGTACACTTATCTATCATGAATACTTATACAAAAATCTTGTGGGCGAGCACCCATATGACGTAGCATTCTGAAAGCTACTGCGCCACGTCATTAACGCATAATACGCAAATTTTTATAATAAACAATCATTTAAATTGTAATATCGAAAATTGAATTGAACATTTTATTATCAATGAATTATCGTTAAACCGTCATGATGCGACATGTCGGGGGTACTTAACGTGAACCGCTGCTGCTACATCCGTAAAACGAAGTATTTGCAAACAATTCACTTTTTTAATGCATACGTAATATCGCAGGAAAAAAAACGTGTTTACAAACTTACCTGAATACACGTAAAATAACGTTGCGTTCTTCACTAAAATCTTATGCTTTCACGACACGTTACCACTGAAATTACTAGAAGAAGTAATGATCGGCGTCTGGAGTAAGATGGCTCGTTGCAATAACGGAAACAAAACGGGGTTCACACAGCAGAAAACAAAGTTGCTAGTTGCCTGAATCTTGAAGCCAGACGCATAGCACTAAAAATTTTAGATAATTTAAAACAAATTACAACAATTATGCGTAATAAAATAAAATTATCTTACAGCAGAAATATATTACACTTATTTTTAATACATAATATTAAATAATATTTCTTAATTTATTTCGATACAATCTGTTATCCCCTCTCTACCAAAGATCATATTTATGAATAAGTTACGTATTTACTACGTTTAAAGCAATTATGTTTATAATTATTCATTGTCTTGCTTTTTTGTTATTATAGCAGTATTGCTATAATTGTTAATAACTTTTATTATACTGGCGGGCAATCGTAAATGTGTACAGACAGGATTTGGGTTCGACATAATGTCTGGAGTGATATAGAGAGGGAGTTTTGAACAACCGTATTATAAGATAATGCTGTTTGAATAATATTATTTTTCAAATGAGTTTTATAACGTAAAATGGAATGTTTTAGAAAAATATTTATTTATTTTGGCATAATTTATGTATCCTAAAATAAAATATCAGTAAAACTTTAAAAATTTTTTATCATGAAATTGAATTGCGACTGTTTAATTAGTGTTGCAATTTCTTTGCAAATCAAAAATAGGTTGCAATAGAAGAAGTTTCAAAAAGTAGATTACAGTACAAGGCTAAAATAATGTGTAATCTATGCAATCATCTGTATATTTAAATCGTAATATATATTATATAACATTGTAACGAAGAATAAAATTAGTTTGTCGGCAATAAACGTTGGTAAAGCCGTGGACCTCCATCGACTAAGCTGGCGCCACCTATTGAAAACAAAAATGGTGGCCAACAATATGCCCTATCCCTGCCCTGGTTTTATGGCACGCCAAATGTCTGCGTTCTCTAGGCTTCTTTCTACTATGTATTTCCCTCCGACTGATATACCCAATTTCGATGTGAACAAAGGGAATCATTTCCTCGCGGTCGACCCTATCTTACGTGCTAAATAAGTGGGGCTACTTCTAACCAAACCGAAGGTGATCCAAAACTAACGAATATTTCGCGAAATTATAACCGCACCAGCTCGATTCGTCGTGTCATTCACCTTATATAATGTAATTGGTTACACACAATTCCATACGGCGATTACACGCCTCTAACATGTATTGCCCGTTACAGGAAACACAAAATAAACAATCTAGCATTGTGGCAATGCAGTAAAGAGCAAAATCCTATATGCTTTACTAATACAAAGCGCAAGATAGATGTTTTATTTTGCTATACACTACGTACAAATTACGTAAAAAATTTCCTGTCGTCCATGTAATATGTATCACCAAAATCATTTAATGAACTTATTGAAATGTCAAATAATCACAGTCATATTAGGTTCGTACTATTGCAGATAAAGTATTTGTTTCCTTGACAACGGCTCTTCTGATACTGCTATTTTAAATAAATTTCATTTAGTGATTCCATTAAATAAAGCTTGCACTTTTAAATAGTTCTTCTTTTGTACTAAAGTTATTTTGCATAGTTTATTGCAAGAGATGTGATACAAGTTGATTTTGACATTAATAAAGATCTCAAGTATGTGTTATTGATAGTATGCTTTCGTTATTGTAGGTTGTTGAATTTTATATAAACTGGTAATGACAGATAGGGTACACACAATGAGGTTGGAAGCAGAAATGGCTGCTCCTTTGCATTTGCAAAGATTGGAGCGCAGCCTTAATATACAGCCCTTTTTACGGCAAATTAATGAACTGTTCCATGATCCAGCTAGGTAGCCTTTTTATCTTTAATGAAGTAAGAATTGTACTCTGTGTGAACCATGATATTTACTTCATTAATTGTTACAGTGAGGATGACAAGTCTGTGTCATCAGAATCTTCTGAAGGATCGGACAATTATCTTGATAACGTTCTGATTCGAAAAGAAGGTGTGCAAATTGTTTTAATATTTCACAAATAATATTTTATCTTGTACAATTATTACATGATTATTAATTTTATAGAGGAAAGGATTAATAAGCTGAGGCTTTATAACATGTCAAGTGTTGGAGAAGAACGCCGTTGGTTGCAGGATATATTATTAAGTGATTCATCAGATAGTTCAGCTTCAGGATCTGATACAGATAGTCCCATTACAGAGGAAGATTTTCAGGAAATGTTGAAGTTTCACATACTTAGAAAAAAATACCAAGCACGTTTTTATCAAAAACCAGAGGTAAGACTAATACTAAAATTATAATCGATGAAATATACAGAATCAATACTAATCTAAAATATTTTTCTTCAGAATATTCAGTATCAATATTACAGTGCTGGTTTATTATCAAGCTATGATAGATTTTTAGAACATCAAAAATTAATAGTTGGAAATAAAAAGAAGAAAGAGAAGAAACCAGAAAAGAAAGTGATGAAGATAAAAAAGGAGAAAGTACCGCGCCATAGACCTTCCGAAGATTATCCCGTACGTAAAAAAAGTTAATAAAACATGTTTCAAGAATAAAATAATACAATCATATGCATTCTTTAGGAAGGAGAATATCCAGATGATGAATGGGATCGTACAATTCCTAGAGAAGAAGAATTAGATGAAGCAGAATTGGAAGCAATAATGCGACATCAACCGCGTCAACGTGGAAGAAAGAAGCATAACAACAAAAGTCCAGAAGTGATGGCAATGAGAAGGAGAAAGATTTGGGTAATGATGTCCAAGAAAGAACTGGGAAAAGTACAAAGAGCAAAAACCAATAATCATAAAGAAATGTTAATTAGTTGTAAAAAAGTAGCACAACATTGCATGAAATATTGGAGACAAAAAGCTATGCAAGTGAGTGTTACATGTATAATCATTTATATTTGTTTAAAGATCATTAGAACCACATATTCTTTTCCATTACAGTCACAAAAGAACATGAAAGAGACTATATGGAGAGCTAAACGTCTTACAAGAGAAATGCAATCTTACTGGAAACGTTACGATCGAGTCGAACGTGAGACTAGAAGAAGATTAGAGAAAGAAGCTGAAGAGCAGCGGAAAATGGATGTGGAACTTATTGAGGTGATTGTTTTTGCAATTTTTCTTATTTATTATGTAATACATATAATATTGTTTAAAATTTCACTTAATTTGTTTTAATATTTAGGCGAAACGACAGCAGAGAAAACTGAACTTTCTTATTACACAAACTGAACTTTACGCTCATTTCATGTCTCGAAAATTAGGAAAAGCCTCTCCCGAGGAACAGTTGAGAATTTTAAATCAATTAGACGAAGAAAAAAATCCGAGACTAGTTGGAATTGATGATTATGATAGGTATAATAAATTCGGTAACAGATCGTGTACAGGTAAAATAAAAATATTATGTTTTGACATTATTTTTTTACGTCCAGTGAAATAATGAAACAGAAAGCAAAAAGGAATGCCACCGAGGCATTCGATAATGAAAAAGCTCGAGCAAAACAGTTCGATACAGCGGCTGCATCTCAAGAATTGCGGCTTAGCGATACACCTGAAAATTTAGAACACCCACAACCTTCAATTTTTAAAGGCAACCTTAAAGGTTATCAACTAAAAGGAATGAATTGGTTAGCTAATTTATATGACCAGGTTGGTCTATCTGTTAAGTCATTATAATGTATAATCTAATAAAATTATAAAGGAATTAATATTTATATAAATATTCTTAACATTCTGTTTAGGGTATTAGTGGAATATTGGCAGATGAAATGGGTTTGGGAAAAACTGTACAGTCCATAGCTTTTTTGTGTCATGTTGCCGAAAGATATTGTAAGTTACTTAACGTTTCCGTACTTTAAAATTATCTAAAATACTACGATGTATTTAATCTTTTGCAGCTGTATGGGGACCATTTTTAATTATATCACCAGCATCAACGTTACACAACTGGCAGCAAGAAATGGCACGATTCGTTCCGATGTTTAAAGTAGTTCCGTATTGGGGTAATCCACAAGAACGGAAAATATTGAGACAGTTTTGGGACACTAAAGATTTACATACGAAAGAGGCTTCATTCCATGTGGTGATAACGAGTTATCAATTAGTCATAACCGATTACAAATACTTCAACAGAATAAAATGGCAATACATGATCCTGGATGAAGCACAGGCTATAAAAAGCACTAGCAGGTTGGTGCTTCTTGCTTATTTATATTTTAATTGCACGATGCTTTAATATCTAAACTTTATAGTATGAGGTGGAAGTTATTGCTTGGATTCAGCTGTCGCAATAGATTGTTACTTAGCGGTACACCTATACAAAACAGTATGGCGGAATTATGGGCGTTGTTACATTTTATAATGCCTACTTTATTTGATTCCCATGATGAATTTAACGAATGGTTCTCCAAAGACATCGAGAGTCACGCTGAAAATAAAACGGGGATTGACGAGAGTAATATATTTTTGTCATAAACTAGTTGTGTAACGATATCTGTTTATTAATTGTTTAATTGAAAAAATTGTTTTTAGAACATTTGTCAAGATTACACATGATCTTGAAGCCCTTCATGTTACGCAGAATAAAAAAAGATGTAGAGAACGAATTGTCAGATAAGATCGAAGTTATGGTGTACTGTCCACTTACTACTCGTCAAAAGTTACTTTATTCAGCATTAAAGAAAAAAATTAGAATAGAAGATTTACTACATTACACAGTCGGCGGTGGTGACACCGCGACCAACGACAAAAATTTCACATCAAACCTAATGAATCTAGTCATGCAATTCCGAAAGGTAAAAATCCATTAATCTAAAACTTTAACAAATCTTTATCAAACAACATTACTCAAGTACTACATTAATATTTATTTTAGGTTTGCAATCATCCAGAACTTTTTGAGCGTAGAGATGCTAGGTCTCCACTTTTCATGCATACTGAATTTTACGAAATGCCTGCATTATTGTATACAGAAGGACTCATGCACCTTTCGTTGCCATCCAAAGATCATCTGTTGTATAATAAGCTATTTATATTTGCTACTGAATATATACATCGAACTCTTCACGATGGCAGTGAAAGTTTCTCTCAAAATTTCTTTTCCTTTAGTAGATTTATTAACTTGACCCCGATGGAATTAAATAAAGTGTTTACCATTGGTATTTTATTCAGGTATGAAAATATTTACACTAAAGATATAACGTATAATATTTCACAGTATTCATTTGATTATTTACATGTAGATTGTGTCTCGTAACTATGATGGAGAGAAGGATAAAGATGATGCGTTACTGGGAGGATTGGAACGTCGACGAAAATACGGAAATACCCAAGAACCAGATGTTTCTTTTACCTAGAAAAATGGATTCCTCATTGCAATCGTTGAAGGATTTATTATTCACGAGGAAAATCATCGAGGGAGAACCTGTATATACACATACAACACATGCGATTCATTCAATGCCTGAGACAGTCGCTCATCGAATCCTGCGCAGCAGCAAGAAGGCCGCCAATCAGCTATTGAAGGTCCAGACTTGTTGAACAATTTTTTTTTATGTTGTATTGAGAATTTAAACTAATGATGTACATATATTGGTTACAGAGGATTCTGCCTTCTGCCAAAGGTGAACAAGAAGATTCCAAAGTAGCCTTGTTACCAGAACATCTTCACTTTCCAAGACCACCGATAATGCGACATTGTCAACAGACCACCATTCCATCTTTTATCTGCGATACTTATCCTAAGGTTCATATTTTAATGCAACAAAAACATAGATGAATATTAAATTCTTTATAATAAACGAATATTAATTGTAGGTTCAAGCTAGTCCTCGAAAATTATACGTTAGTAATAGTTCTGCAGCGTGCGCATGGAGAAGGCACGAAGAATGCGGTGGAAAGTTCGGTCAACGACTTTTATGGCTTGGTTGTGAACGAGCTCTTTCTATTTCATCATTACAAGATAGCTCCAATTCTCGTATAGCACAAACGACATCCACGTTTTCTGTAGAACCACATGGTGGGATATGTGCGTGTACCCCCATAAACGGATGGTCAAACATTATAGTACCAGGCAAGCATTTTTCACAAAATTTACTTTAAACGTTTTACGTGTGTTTTAATGAATATTTCTTTTACATTGTCATTACAGATAAACAAACATTAGTGACAGACGCAGGAAAACTTTCTGTATTAGATAGTCTTTTACGTCGTCTTAAGGAACAAGGACATCGAGTACTTATCTACTCTCAAATGACAAAAATGATCGACTTGTTAGAGGTACATCGAATTAATCTCAATGATACAATCATTACGAAAATCTACATCATATTTCTATTACAGGAATACATGTATCACCGGAAACACACGTTTATGAGGCTAGACGGTTCGTCTAAAATTTCAGATCGGCGGGATATGGTTGCAGACTTTCAAAAGAGGTAACTTTCGTGTATAACAAAGAATTCCAGGTCGTTTTGCGGTTACTCGTAAATATTTCGCGTTTAATTTAGGCAACGGCTGGGTATTTTTGATATCTATCGATCTAAACGAGCGTCGTCGGTTAATTTAACGAGACTAGATCATTAATAAACTGAACGAATTCTTTCCCCAACGCTGCTTAGAATATGTATCAGCCCCGCATTGTGTTGCATGTCTAAAGCGCGGCCTCTTAGCATGTCGTTCCTTCGTTCGTTCACTCGCGCATAACTAACACGCGAATTAATTGGCGAATCGTCCCTGTCTCGTAGACAGCTGCGGCTTTGGCCGTTCGCCATGAATACATGATTCTAATAATGGATGATAGTCATCTTTTGCCTACGTCATTTTATATTTCAGCATATCTTATTTTATAATTTTTTTAATCCATAAAAATAAAAAATCCAAATCCAAATTATAGTTTTCTAAGGTTGTTAGGTTAAAAATAAGGGTAACCGAATCGTCGAAATCTCAAAGGCGATAAAATTAATTCGGCCTGGGTATTTCGTACTGGAAATCCTCTAAGTGCACCAACGGCGTGCCGAATTAATTTACATACAAAACGCGTCGTACTCGACTGTTCAATCTACATGGACTGTTTCATGTTTCAGGGCGGACATATTCGTCTTTCTGCTGAGCACCCGAGCCGGAGGCCTGGGAATAAACCTCACTGCCGCAGACACGGTTAGTAATCTTATCCTGTGTCTTATCGGCCCGGTACCTTGTACGTATTCACTTTGCTATTTCTTCGAGAGTCGACAGTTTCTTCTTTTGTTCCTTCTTCTGACGTTCTGGACAAATAGGATAAATAGGGAACTCGACGTTTAATCACGATACTAGTATGCGCAATCGAGTTATTGATTTAACAAGGAGACTTGTTTGATATCGTTTTGTACATTACGTAAATGCAAAAAGAAATGGAATTTACATTGATTTTCATTCAAGTTTATTGAAGCAAATAGAAGAGATTTATAGGAGGTTATTACGTCATCTACAAAAATACATCATTACGACTTTCTGAAAGAGTAACTGAATAAACTGATTTTTAATAATGCAAGCATGTAGCGATCGATGAGACAAAGAATTGTGATTCTCATTACAACATAATTTCTCTTCAATGTGTATTCCCCTTTTGTCCAAAGAAACTATATAAGTAGAACGTGGTGTAACCTAATTGCGGTCAGTGTGATACACCACGAATTAATGGTCGAATCGATAAGATTTTTTGGTCAGGGTCGTTCCCCTGCATTGCCGAAACTGCATTCTGTTACGTATACGAAAGTGCACGAACGTGGGCTGCAGGTATACATTTGCTCGGGCCATTTGCATATGCCCTCGTTCGAATATCGAGTGGAACAAGAAGTGTCCTTGTTTAGAATGCCACGCATAATTGATATCTGAATTTCGATTGTTAACTCCTTTACATTATGGAAGATAGTAATTTTATAATTTGAGGAATATCTTTGAAAATTTAATTTCAATGGAAAGTATAATTTGTTTTGCAGGTAATCTTTTACGATAGTGATTGGAATCCTACCGTGGATCAGCAGGCTATGGATCGCGCGCATAGATTAGGACAAACGAAACAAGTTACAGTATATCGATTAATATGCAAGGGCACTATCGAAGAGAGGATACTGCAACGTGCTCGAGAAAAGAGCGAGGTTAGTCTATTATTTATAGAAAATTGTTTCTTAA
>NW_017100236.1:412546-412926 GCF_001263275.1 Habropoda laboriosa
TGGAGGCAACTTCAAGCCAGACACTCTGAAGCCCAAGGAAGTCGTTTCCCTTTTATTAGACGACGAGGAAATCGAAGCCAAATGTGAGAATTTTTATAGTATTTTTATACAGCATTAATTAGTTTATTCCGAATCAACTCACGTTACATCGTTGAACAAAACGGAATAAGCAAGAGAGGTAGCAGAGGCTATTATAAAACACGTATAACTCCGTAATCTCGCTGAATGAAAGTTTAAAATGCAAATAGAGAGCACTACACCGCATTTTTGCTTGCTGAAGCGCGATTTCGGTTGTATTCTTGTGTTGAGGCGTGCGCTGGCACGCAGAAATGCATTCAGTAAAGAGAAACAAGGAAAGAGAGAGAGAAAGAATGGAAGAG
>NW_017100236.1:412946-414384 GCF_001263275.1 Habropoda laboriosa
ACATTATGCTCGTTAGGTTATGCTAATGCCCTAATAACGAATAATAATAAGAAAAGAAGTAACGAACGTCCCCGTATACAAGCCCGCGTCCGTATATTTCAGACAGCCAACGAAGCGAGGAGAGAAAGCAGCACGCGGAGGATGTCCGACTTGAGTCGAACCTATACCACAAGGAGAGAGACCGGAAGAGGAAGTTAACCGCGCTTCCGGTCAAGGTGAGCCCGGCGCCCTTAGAGCCGCTATCTTCTTCTTCTTTTTCGTTCTCAATTTCTCCGTTATTGATAGAATATCCTTTCTTCTTTACAATTTTATTATTTAATTCTTTGGCTATAAAGAATGCATATACACAGTGACTCATAAGTGACGTTACTGTGAGACGTTGCATAGCTATAATAATTCAGAATAAAATGCATTATTATGTTGTTAAAAAATATATAAAATTTAAAGTTGTTTAATTAACTTTAGAATACTTCTTCTGTGCTAGGGTGATGTAAAGAAACCCTGTCTGTCAGACGCAAATGGAGAAAAAATTGGCGACATTGTTCAAGCTAATTCCAATGAAAGCAATCAAGCCAGCGGTGGAATTCAATTGTACCAAGTTAATAATCACCAACAGATTCTCGACAATACGGATGACTATAGTGTACCGACTAGTCCCGCCAAGTCAGAGGTACGTATTAGTATAATTCAAATATAAATTAACAATAATAACAGAATTAATAAACTCTGGATTATTTTATGTTTTCAGGACGAGACAAGTAACGATGGTCTTGTCGTTGACGTCGATGGTCCAGTGGGAACAACCTCCAGCGACTCTCGACCATCACGAGTGGGCCAGTTCGGAGATCCAGGAAAAGTCAGTCGTTTGGATCATCATATGTCCTTCAGTAGTGGAAGCAGTGTCAGAATAAGACCTACAATTCGTGGTACCAGTAAAAGGGGAAGACCTCGTGGTTCTCGCAGAGGAGGACCTGTTGGGGGCAAGAGTAGAGGTCTCCTTTTGCTTCATCCTCCATCCAAGGGACCTGGAAGTGATCCTCAGTCCCCAGCATCTTTGTCTCCGACCAGTAGCAGTACTACAAGTGAACAAGTTCTTCAACATGGTAAGTACTACATCAGCTAGATTTATTGCTTGCAAAAAAAAAAAAAATGGTATCTATTACCATTGGTGATGGAAGCACGAGCCTATTAAAAAATTTAAGTCCATCAGTAATGTAGTATCATGCCAAGGATTTGTCCCAAGGACGCACAGAATTATGAGATTGAATTATGTCAAGTAGTACAATTATATAGGTAGATTACGCCGAACCGTATAATGTCCACTGATGAATATTTAAATGTTCGCTTTGCACGTAACGCAATGAGTTCATGTAATTTTTAATACACACTGTTCTGATCGGCATGGATGATCAGCAGGGTCACTGTATATATCATAAAT
>NW_017100236.1:414449-432647 GCF_001263275.1 Habropoda laboriosa
CAAAAATATTAAAATATATAATAGAGAAAAAGTTACTCAATTTTTAAATGGTAAAAAACAAAGCCGATACTTATGAACGTTTAGACTATTCCATACTACTACCTGGTAAATCTTCAAAGAGAACCTCGTAGATTTACTAAATACTTGAATACCGTCCATCTGCGTCAGCCTCTGAAATTCTCACTCGAAACTCGAGCTTAAACCGCTGAGAAACGCATGCTGACTCCGCTTCAAAATACGGTGTGATACGGCTAAGAGGATTAGCTGGGAGCTGTAATGTAAGGAAGAGGGGGGTAGCCAGCCAGTCAGATTTGAAATGACCCCCGTCGATGAAAATGACTTTCCGTGACGCACCCTCGAATCGATACACCGTTAATCCCGACTGACTCTTTCATAGATCCAGCCTCCCTTTTCTCAATCGCACCACTTGGCCCGTTTCTCATGGGATTTTGCAAAAAGAATACGTCCCTTCGCTGACGTGGATCCATCGAAATTCCCTCGCGGTTACATGTGCACGCAAGTGTTGCAACGAACAGTTGGCGCCCTTTCTGAGGGTACGCGATCCACCCTTCGAGATATCCACCCCCTATGTGACTCACTGTTTCGCGCCGCGGTTTTCATGGCGTTTCGAGTGCTACTCTGCGCGTCTTCTGGGACGTGTTATCTTGGTTCTTCTGTCGGTTGGACAGTGGCCAGACAGTTCTGGGATGAATGGGATCGCGGGGCTGTAGACTGAATTGGTTGGATAATGGACTTGGGCTCTTCAGTCTGTTTTTTTTTTTATCTTCATCCTTTTTCACAATCGTACGAAGGTTGATTAGAGTGGATTATTTCTGAAGCTTCTTTGAATATGTACCTACTATACTCTATTCTAAATTATTATAAAAAGTAATTAAAGCAATAAATTAATAATAGAGTAATGAAATTGGCGAAGAATATATGAATTGGATCAAATATCACCTTTTGTACGTGTAAAGTAGATAGTAATCTCTACTGACAATTGATTCTCCAACAGTAAACCCTTCTGAAGGACAATTATCCCATGAATCACGTTTCTAACATCGTATTCAAGTTCTCCATTTTGGAGAACAATTTGGTATCGCGCGCCGCTATCGTTGCATAACGCATTGTGCCGTGTGTGATATAAAGCGCACAAGCGACGATCAGACTGAAAGAAAGAGAGAGAGAGAGAGAGAAGAAAGTGTCGAGAGAGATGCGAATGAGAAAAAGAGGAACGAGAGCCACACGAAAACGAGTAGGTGGCCCTCACGCAACGACACGTGGACCGAACTTTACGCGGGCAACGTGTGTGCACGGCACCTCGCGTTCTCCCTCTTTCTCTTTCTTTCGCGCACGCTGTTTCGTGCTACATACATATACGGAAAGGAAAGGGGTCGTTCTCTCTCTCACTTGTCGTCGACTGGAAGGCGAGCGGACAATAGCAGGTGCGGAACGAACGACAGCTGCGATCGATGATGCTCTTCTTAGGTTTTTGGAACTCGCTCACCCCTCTCCTTCCTCCCTTTCACCCCTTCCCCCTTTCTTTCGACTATCACTTCGTTACTCTGCCTCCCACTCTCCCCTTTCCTTCTCCCCGTTTGTTTTTCTTCTCTATTCGTCTCAATTCCTTTGCTCGTAATTCTCGCCAATTTTTCTTCTTACAGATTATTTCTTTGGTAATCCTCGTCTCCTGTTTCCTTGGGGGAAATTTATTTTGCCAAATTCTTGTGTTTGGCCTTGCTTTTTACGTTTCGTTCGATATTCTATAATAATGATTTTGTTTTAGAAATAATTTTTCATGATAATACTATTTTTGTACTTTATTTTATCTCTCACCTTTTTTTATGGACACTAATTTAAGTTTATTAAACGTTTAGGGGAGACCGGGGCTAGTTGTCCGAAGGGGCAGGTAGACTAACTGTTAATAACATTGCACCGACGTGTGCTATACCGCGGCAAAAATTGATTGTAGAAGCGAGTCATTTCTGCAATGCCATTTATCTGTTTTCGACGCCGTGATTGCACGTTGTTTGAGTTTTATCAGCGTTTATCGAAAAATTGGCTACCTAAGTAAATATTTTTTCTTCAAGATTTTATGTTTTCACGCTCTATGTAGTTATAATAGAATCAATGTTGAAGGAATATTCTAAAGTTTGTTTATCAGACGACATATTGAAACATTTTTTTTTTTATACATAAATAATTTAGGGTTACGCAGAGTATTGAAGTTAAAATGATCGTTCAGGGCTAGTTGACTAATTAATGTCCGGGTTACATGACTACACTGGTCAACTAATTCTTTATTATAATTTATCAGTTTATATTAAATTTTCGTTACTGAAAGTTAGTTAATAACTTATTTGTACAGTTATAAAGAATTATAGGTATATGTTTACATTTATATTTCTATAATTCTCTAAGTTTTTGTTGCTACTATAAAGGTTTAAATTGTAATTTTGATGTTAAAAAAGCGGTTTTCATGTTTTGTTTAAAATTGGTCAACTTATAAGTACATTGTAATTTATGTTCAATTTGTTGAAATAAAATTTTTAGTTTATTATTAAAATATGAAAGAAAGATAAGTAATATTTTGTAATAAAACAACTTTATTGACATTATGTTACTTTATTACCAGTAAAATAAGTTGCAAATAACATTTTCCTAACCGATTGTACCTATAGTCAACCTACCCCATGCTGTAAGCCTACCTACCCCAGCTAGGATGTTAGAAAAAACGTTCAAATACCTTAATTGTTACAACATTAAGTCAACTTTAGTAATTTAATCAGGTAGTCAAATATATGTCTTTCAAAATACAATAACCGTTATAATGATATTTCGCCCACATAATTTATTAAAAATCGAAAACTGAAAAATTGGCCTGCTAGTCTCGGTTTCCCCTATTTGTTTCTATTGGTTTTCGTTATCAGGAAATAAAAGGGAAATTTGATTCGATAGGCACTGTACGATGAATAAGAACAAGATATATAATATGGTCGATGGATCCGTGAAAGCCAGCAATACGATGCGCTCTCTCGTTCGCGAGATGTTCATCTCTTCTCTCATCTGTATTTTCAAAATTCTGTTTCCTTGATGCTCCGTGGGAAATCCATTTCGTCACAAATACATTGAAATTACCAGTTTATTTTATAATTCATTATATCAATTGCAAATATTCACGAGTGTTTATATAACGGTTATATTTGAGTATTACTTACATAATTGTCCGCGACAAATAGGTAACCCTGTCCATGGTTCCATCAGTCTGGGGGGTTGGATTTCGTGGATTCGTGCCGTACCTCACCGTACCTTACCGTGTCATCTGCTCGTCCGCATTGCTTCCATCATATTTCCGTGTCGTGTAACGGAAAGTAATTCCAGCCAGTTCGAGTGGTTCAGACAGCCTCTATAGCTTCCTACTTCCGCGACGACCCCACTGCCTAGGGTCAAACGAGGTTTTTTACTTTCATTCAATAAGGACACTTTTTATTTAATAATAACATTTACTAAAATTTTTGAAGGCTATAACATAACCTATTAACTGGGTTCATATTTCAGCCTACCAGCTTCCTTTATTACGTTTCATTCTGCTCCATACATCGTATTCTTTACGTACGATACAGAAGTAACGATCCCAGAATAAGTAATCGCATTCTAAACACTGTTTGTATTATCGCAAACACTCTTGCACACATCAAAGAGCAAAGAATATACACAATTATTTTAACTTGTTAAATTCCTCGATAAGCAAATTCTTCGTTAGATTCGCTTGAAGCTTCATGACTCTCGCAGCATCCGTGACGCCAACTTCAGCCCAAAAACCCATGCGCCGCCATTGCGATTCATTATCCTGATTGGCTGGGAGGACGGTCGTTTAGCCCGAGGGGCACCGACAAAACTATTTCATTGTCTCCGCTTTAGAATGCAATAATTTTCTCTGGTTCCAGTGTGCTCGAGGCGAGAGAGCGTCTCCTCGAGACACCGCGAAAGAGGCCGGGCCGTTGGTAAAGGACGAAATAACGACGATAGAGGGGGAGGGATGGGTAGGAAGGGAGAGGAGAGTTTGGCTGTGTGTTGCACGGTTGAGATACGGCAGGATAATGCTGGAAGATAGGACGGGGCAAGGATATTGCCAGCCGGACGGTCAGCATTCCGCGGATCCTCGCGTTCCATTCGCCCTTCCAGCTACCTCGAAACTTCTCGAGAACCCTCTTCTTCTTTGTAACAGCGCGCGGGGACTCTATCTCCCGCCTGGGATCTCACCCACGCGTGCTTTTCGCGGGAATCGTGGCCCCTCGATATGCGAAAATATTTCAACCAAACCCTCGATTATTTCTTCCTTCTCCCCGTTTTGTCCTTCGAATTGGATATTAATTCGTTGAGGTTAGGTCGATCATTGGTTTGTGTAGGTTATATAAGTTATGTCTGGTACGTATTATGGTTTTGGTGTTTGTTTGTTGTGTACAAGGTGTTGAAGAATTAGATAATTAAAGGGGTATTCTAGTCTAGACTTTTCAAAAAAATCGATTTTATTTTTTTACATTTTCTGAAAGTAGACATTTGCAGAAGCATAACTGTCGAAGGATTTTTCCGAATTCGTAAAATTGACGAAGTTATAAATGGTTAAAGAAGACCGACATGTAGTCCATAGTCATAAGTATACCATTCTCGTGTAACCGGTATGAGAAACTTTAAACGCGTTTTTCTCGAAACCATGTTTTTCTAAGTGGCTGACATGATATATCAAGTTCTAGTTGTCCGATTGACTCCAAATTTTACATGCACCTTCAGTGGATGTGCCGTTATCGTTTGAACCAGAATTATGCTTAAATATATATTTTTCTGATTTCTAGAGCCTTTGAAAGACGAAAAAAAATCGACAAAATCGATACACAAAATTCGAAGTGCCGGCATTTTGTAAATTTTCACTATTTTTTTTTCATTCTGGTTCACACCATAATCACATTCGTTCTAATCGAGAATCTTTTTGGTTTTTTCATTTTGGATAAACAGAATGGGCGGAATCGTGTCAGCCAGTAGGACACTTTTTTTTAAAGAGACCGCACTAAATGATATATAATTCAGACAGTTTTGATTATTTTCACTTGAAAAAAATTGTGAATTTTCTTAAGGTATGAATAAATGTGTATGCAAAATGCCGATACTGAGAAATTTATACTTTCCTTACAAAAAAAATCCCTAAGAAGGACTAAAAAATGACACTCTAGACTAGAATACCCCCTTAATTGAAGAAAGAGCGATGAGAAATATTTTTTGTGTAATAAATGTAGGAATGTTGGATCTTCAGGAATATTAATTCAATTAATAAATCTCCTGGTTCACAAAAAATTCATTTTTCATAACTTTATATTAAGGAACTTCAAAGAAGATAATATTCGCAAAATTCCTTCTTCCTATCTCCTCTATACAAATTCTCTATCATCCTCACATCCTTTATAAAACTTCCCAGCACATCATTTCAAGCTCTTCAGCGTCAGCAGCTCCAGAGTGTTTCTCCAGGACACCCCAAGAATCTTCATCTCGAATTCGCCATCGAAATCTCGTGCGGGAAAGCTGGGAAACCTCGTGGAAATAACGAGAAAACGTGTCCCTCGAGCTTTTCCTACCCTCACGCTGCTCCCTTTGTCGAGTGGCCACTCGAAGCTCCTCTGGTGTGGTGGCAAGGTGGCTGAAGAGCCTCCTGAAAGGATCGAGAACGTGCCAAGGAATGTCGACGACTCAACGAATGGAAAAAAGGGAGAAAAAGAAGTGGGTACGGGCAGGAAGGAAGGAAGGAAGGAGACGGGGAACGTCCTCCCGTACATCCTTGCTTGGCTACTGACCTCCGACCCTGTCACTCACCCTCTTCCTCCTCCACCGTCTTCCAGAATTTTTCTCTCTCTCGCTATCTCATTAAATTCTTCTTCTTTCTCTCTTTCTTTCATCTTCCTTGTTCTACGTAACCAGCTCCTGCGCTTACGATCAGTCGAATAGATGCCGTGGCACGATCCACGAGTTGGTCTTGGTTCCAGCGCGCGTTGTAACCGGTGAATAACCGATTAACTGGTCAGACCACTCCACGTTAAATGGAGGAGGGACCTCTCCACCTCTTCATACTTGTACCCTGCATCTGCCATTATAATCGTGAAAAGTTACAGGAGCCTCAACCGCGTGGTCGTCCCCTTTCCCGCGAAATTCGTACCCCCAGGGCGTAACTCTCGTTATCTCGGGACCCTATCGTGTCTCGTTCGCGACGATTTTCTCTGTGCACTTCATGATCCTCACGCGTTCGACGATGCGATCGATTCGCTACGGTGCTTCGAATGCCTCTTAATATGTCTCGTAATGTTCGGTTGATCGTTTGCCTTCTGTGGCGTTTGGAGGTTGGGGGTCTGAAAGTATTTGAGAGGTCTCAGTTTTAGAAAGTTCTTTTGATAGAAATTTTTGAAGGAATATTTTTAAGTATAAAATTTGAAGGATTTGTTTAATTGTATTAGATGAAAGTAAACGAGTAATTAGAGTTTGGATTAATTGAAATGTTTCACTTTCTGTACATTGAAGTACAGAATTCGATATTACATCCATCTTAATACCTACTTAACAATAACTACTTACTCACTGCAACATAAAATATACTGAAATTTATTAACTATCATTCACTGTTTACTTTATCCAAATAAAAAAATTCAATCTTTTATTTAAAGTCTAAATTTTACCACCAAAATTCAGCGACCATCACTTGACATTACAGGAGTACAAGGTACTTCTGGTCCAGCAGAGGGTGATGGGCCCAGCACAGTGGGCCCTCTTGGTCCAGTTGGGACTCTAGGTCCTCTTCCAGGCAGAGGAGGTGCTCCAACAATTCGTCGAGGGCCAGGACGACCAAGATTGAGGCCAACTGGTCCTGGCCACCAAGGATACCGTACTCCAGGCCACCATCATGGTAGAAAGGTCCAACGACCGCTTCCTGTGCCTCTGAGGTCTCAACAAACCATCGCTACTGTGAATCAACAGAAATCGTCAGTGCAAAGAGCCTCAGTATCAGGTTCATCAATTTCTTCTACTTCTACCTTGAACACAACCACCTCGTTTCCCTCTTCGACCGGTGAATCTAGACCATTTGGATTCTACACGCAGCAACAACAACAGCAACAGCCAAGGGGATCCTCCTAGCTTCTGGAGGGAGAGTTTCTTCGAGTGATTCTCGAGGGAGATTCTTGAATTGTCCAAAATATCGGCTCTGAAGCGATTGGATCACATTCCCTGGGAAAAAAATCGGGATGCAGATCACTTTTGAACGATACTGGGTGATTTTAAAAATCCTGATGAGCAATTTTTAATGGAAGTATACCGAGAAGAATGTTTCATCATCCGTAGGCCATGTTTCTTTTTGATTTGAGCGCCTTCAATGGTGAATTCTCTAACGAAGGAAGTCTAGTTTTAAAGATGGCGTATGTATTGTTTCGGCACTGTGTTCAGTGATAATAACAAGCAACGTAATAAGCAACGTAATTACTATTTCGTTGCTTTTATTTCTTTCTTGATGAATTATATCCGTTTGTCGAAAGGATTTTACGCTCAACTAGTGCAATGAAGGATTCAGTGCCGGTGAACGAAATTAGCCTGTGTTAGTGAGGTTAGGTCCAATTAGCTGGTACAGTGAACCACCTTTACATTCAGAGAAAAGTTTTATCGCGTGATTTTCCGAGGGACGACGCTTCGAACGTCGATTTTATCGATGTATTTTAAGAAGAACAAAATCATTTTTAGAAGAACAAAATAAGTGCTGGTAGAACTATCGACGAATGATTCTCGAGCCATGTAAAGTATGTATAAAAACGAACACTTTTGAAGATATTTAATACACGATTAAGGGACAATTGCGCACCTTCGTAAAAAAAAAAGAAAAATAATACATAAAAACGTGAAATAAAATTAAGTTAGCCTTGAAATTTCGAACGCGCTGTCGTTTAGGCAATTTGTACAAATTAATCGCACCATTCGTTACATTAGGTACTTAATAGAACAATGTTTGAGCTAGCTGGATTAGAAAGAAGCCAAATTCAATAAAAAAAAAAGAAAGAGTTAGCCAGAAAAAAGGAAAGTGTGAGAAAGCACATTGACAAGCATGAGTGGACGAAAGTCGATTGATTCGAGACATGTTTACTCGATAATACTTGCCCAGCAATCTCTTTGTAATTTTTTTGAATGGAGAATGAAGAAATAATTACGAACAAAGTGTCGAGCAGCACGGTGGAATAGCTTTTAGATTTTATTTCGTGGTTACTTGATTATTCTTGTGCATAGAATCGTTCGATCGACACAATGAAACGTAGCGCGGAATTCTAAATAACGGAAACGAGGACGATCGTCGAGCAATTGACAAAGAGAAGGTAAAAAGAACGGCTTTTTCCATTATCTCTCTCTTTGAACGATCGACGATGATTGCTTGGTAAAATGAAGGCGAAAAGAGAAAAAAAAATGAAAGCTTTCGAACTCGAAACGAACGATTTGATCCTCGTTCTTCTTTCTCTATTTCTCTTATATCTTTTCCTCTAACTGTCTTTTCCCTCTTTTTTCTCTCTTTACCTCTCACTGTCTCCACGTATTACAATTTGTCGAACGCTGTAGCATTGTTCCGTCACTAGGCTCGGTTAGACGATATTTTTTAATGCGTGTTACGGACCGCCATTACGTCGATTCGATTTGTAAGAGAATGGTATTTATATTAGCAATAAACGATTCAAATGGCCGCTAAGATTGTTCGCTTATTTCAATCCCTCGCTTCGATTTTGTGAAGATTTTAACACTTGTAAATTACAGGTTATTCAATTATTTAGGATTAAATTTTGAGGTTAGTTTCTTTTCTCTAAGAAAGAAAAAAAATATCTTTTCTCAGGAGTGAGATTCCTGTTCAGAAAGTTTATTTTCCACAATGCATTCCTTACATTGCGACGTGCATGTTACGAGTGTCCGGTCACTGGTTTTTGCGGCGATACAACGAAGTGAACGACGTAAATGAAGTAAATGGATGAACGGTGAATAATGGATGAACCGAACGCTAGTGTCACCTACGTACAAACGAGTGTTATTAGTTTCTTGTCACGATTTCAGTGTAAACCATATTGTACGCTATCGCGGTGAAAGGTTATTTCATTTTTTTTTAATTTTATTTCTGTGTTGAAACGATACTTTTTTGAACGTAATAATACAAACAGAATAAGAGAGAATTATATACACAAGGTATAAAGTGACTTGTGGATACAGCACTAACCTAGACAATGCCGCTGACAGTAGAAGACATCGAGGGAAAGTCAGACAGGTCAGTATTTTAAATGTTCGTACGCGAACGAAACGATAGATCGTGGTAAGATAGAGAGAGAGAAAAAAGGCTATAGGAAATCGGTAAGGATAATTATATGGCAACGAATCGAAATTGCAGATACGCTGAGGCGGCAGAGTGCAAATTGCGATGCGTTTTCTGCTGTTCGCCGCTTTCTACGCTTATTTACGTGCGTCGAGAAAATAGCACGCGATGCGGGGAAACCCGTAATTCATTTGGAACAGTTATTACGGAATTATCAGTTCCGTCCACCTTCGTCGGCCCCCTTAAATCATGCTCCCAACCTCGAATGTTAATAATAATTCGATATCCCCCCTTTCCCGATGGTGATTTAGTATCCTAATCGCGATCAAACGATCTTTAATTGCCTAATTTCTTTTCCAGAATTTAAAATTTTTCTGGTATTTCTATTGTTAGGTTTTCTTACATACATTTTTCATTCTTCGACAGTGTATTTTAGTAAGCTCATGAATTATTTCGTTCAAGATAATCTACTTACCTAACTTAATCTAATTTCCCTTTCAAATTATTGCCAATTTTTTTACAACTACTTTAAACTTTACTTTGATTATTATTCCGATTCTTTTCTAAGAGCAAAGAGGAAAAGTCGTCTAAATTCAGGGAATCACGTCGAACGCAGAGGCAACTGTTTACGCTACCAGGTGTTACGATAATTCGCCACTTACGAGTCCTCTCTTTTCTCCAATGGTAAAGCAAGGGTCTACCCAAGAGTGACAGAGTCGAAGAAAGGGGCGTGAGACGTAATAATGGTACAGTGACCAAGTATTGTAACGGTACGTGGGCGTACTATCGAAAGAATCGTACGCGTTGTGTGCTTCTGTGTCCTTCGTAACAGAATGATCGACATCGCAAGCAATCACGCAGATGATGACGCGACCACGGCCAGCAGCTGCTTGCATCGCGTCGATGATCATCGCCCTCAGGTTTCAGGCGTGCCTCTGTCGTGCAGCGTCGTGCTGGAATCTCGTTTCTTAAGAATTCCACGGTTCTTTCGCGTAACTACGTGCGAATCGATAATTATAACTTGATGCTAGAGCAGAGATTCCGGTGAGACCAGTTTCTTCCTGATGAATATGGGTAAAATCGTTGTGAAATTGGGTAAATGGGTAGAACTAGTGGAGGAATTAGTGTACAGATTTATTGGGATAATTTTATTAGAGGTTGTGTAACTTGAAAATTTCGTATAATATAAAACATAACATAACCTAACCTATTACGTACGATAGAGATAAAAGGAAAAATTTATTTGAAATGATAGCTTTATTTATTGTTTTCTTCTTTTGGTGGTGTAGTTTGATCGTTGAGATCACTGGTGATATCGTAGGACGTCATTATTGCGTTTTTAGGACGTATACACGCCCTTTCGAACCTTTCGCGAGGAACTAGGAGTCGCCGAGTGGAACTAATCGCGGCAGCTGTAGAAATAAATTGTTCCTTTGATGCAACAAAGCACAAGACTCCACGATTACGCTTCCCTTTGTTCGTTCTCAAACGAGGGGAATGTTAATTCATTTCCAATAGAAAAATTGTCGCTTCTTCGGCTAAAGTGGCGATAAAAAGGCGATAAATATTCATCGAATGGTGAGGTGAAGTTACCACTTCTGGGAATCGCGTGCAAATTGTCGAGTTTCCAGGAGTTCTCGTCGTCGATACCAGCATCTTTATTCCTTGGCTCCTTAATATACGAAATATCTATAGCGGAAAAGGATTGTTAAATATATATATAGGATATACACACAATTAAGCGCCCGCATACTTTATGCAGACTGTGAATTCTTGAAGGACGAGAGAAGTAGGTATGAACGCTAACGAAAAAGAAAAGCGGCGGAAACCAATGTTGTCCGCCAACTTGGTAGATAACCACACCTTGTAACTGTAAAATCTAACAGCGTTAAAAAAATATTTTGTCACTGTTATGAAAATTGAAAAAAAAAAAAAAAATGTATAAAGACGTATGTTGAAATGAAAATCATGAAAATTCTAAAGATTGAAAAGCTAGAATAAAACTTCCGAGTTTATCTTGAGTTTTATTGATCCTAAATTAATCCTTTATAGGACAAATCCCCAAAATAGATACAATGAAAATAACACAAGAAAAAATGATCAAAAATACCTACTGTTACAAAAAGTTCCTCTATCCTAAAGCAGACAAGAAACGACCAGAAATTACAATTCAGAGGACGATGCAGACGCGACAGGAGTCCGCGAATACGAAATTCCCGGCATCACACAAAGCACCGAATTATCCAGCAGCAGCAGTAGCGTCTTGAAAGAACAACCAATTCTCCAAAAGCGATAGAGAAACTATTGAAACCGATCATCACTCTCTCAAAGCTACAGCAACAGCAGCCGTATTGGTAAACGATGCTTAATTTTCCAATCGATCGACGCGGAGAGAAAAGCCGTGGAGAAAAGAGGCGAGAGAGGAGGGCGGGATCGACGAACCGGACCCGATCAATTTTAATGTCCCCTGGATCAACCGATTGTCCAAGACGGTGGCACGAGAGAGAGACCAGCATAAGAGGAGAGGACCGAGACCTTGCGATGCACCTGCTCTCAGGTGTACGTCCGCACCTTCCATCCGCGCGTGCAATGCATCTCTCCTCCCTTCTTTCTCTTTCTTCCTTTATTTTTCTCTGTTCCTTTACCTCTGTGCTTTCTTCTGAGACTCGTGGGCCCAATCTTACCGCGTGCTACGCACATTGAGAGAGAATTTGCAAGAGGATTAATCCTTGGTTCAAGGATTAAGCACGGTTAAGTGTTTGATAACGCTGTGTCGAGGTGGTTTGAGGAGGATGGTTATTTGACTTCTTGTTTTTATGATCTTTTCAGTGGCTTCCTTGATGCTGTAATGAATCAGAGAGGCTGAAATATAGCATATAATTTGTATGTGAAAAGCAAAGAATTAGAATTATTATTATAAGTACAACCTGTTTCTTATTGTATCTTAGTCGTAATTTATGCCATTGGAGTGGCTCCATATTGTGAGAGACGCGAGGTTAACACCAGGTTTTTATTCTGCAAGATGGAAATGAATTAATAATTCGTATTTTAATTCGTACAATAGCAATGTGGAATGTAAAAAATACGGACCTGGCTTATCAAAGTCGAATTCGGTCCCGTTTCCGTCATTTCAACTCGAGGAGTCCTCGCGGAGAAATTTCGAGCAATTAAAGCGTCCAGGTAAATTTATCGACGCGTTATTCCTGGCGTTGCGTTGCTCCTGATCGCTGCCAGGTGCTCCAACTTTCCGCGTGGGCGTACGTATGGTTGTTTACTCTGCTCCATGTCGAACGATGAACTCTTTCTTTTAATTTCACTTTGGGGTCTTCGAATAACTTGCCGAGGATTTTTTTCTTCGAGTTTCCTAAAATTTTGTTTACTTTAAATCTACTTTTTGGTAGGTTAATTAAATTTCAACTAGGTGTGAATATTCGAAAGTGAGGGAAAATTGGTGTCAAACGCGGCGAAGAGTAGAAAGCACGCGCGAGACAATGTAGCGATCTTGCAAATTTAAAGCGTGACGGATAGAAACCGGTTCATTAATATGTATGAATGTGCCACGGCCTTTTAATAACGCCTACGATATTAAAACGCGGTGCCAGACAACGGTGAAACGGTTCCTTCGTCGCGAAAACGCCGCCGTTCTCATGAACTTTGTGTCACAGCGTTAGCGGGACCCGATGAATCGTGATCTAGACGTAATATTAAGTTGTGACAACCAAGGTACATTCATTTGTCTACCTAAAACTCGAAATTTCACATTTAGATAGTCAAAGTATCCCATTTAATTTAAATAAATAAATAATAGTAACAATGCTTCCACTCTTATACTGATTCTTATAAACTAACCTAACTCACAAGTAGGACCTATAGACGACAAGTTTAAGAATAGTAAAGATACACGATAACCTAGTCAATGGAGATATAGGTATTCAAGGTTCGCTAATATTACCATTAAGCCTGATTTTCATTGAATAATTTCATAAAAAGCAGACACCAGAAGTAAAGTTTGAAAAATGTTATTAAACCTAACCTTAAATCATACAAATTTTTGAGAAAGTATAACATACGAGGGGATTACAGGCGATTTGCAAACTATAAAATGAGACCAGAGGAGATATTGATTATTCGAGTGAAAGAATCGCGAGTATGATCGATCGATATTCGAAAAGAAGGAAATGCAATTAGTCATACGACGCGTGACGGCATTCTTTCAAATTCCTCTGTTGGTTCGATCGGATAATTAAAGCAAGAGAGGTTGCGATTGGTGTACGATTTTCATGAGGACACGATACCAGCTCGACTAACAGGTGTTTTCGATTCCTGTGGTGAATAATTTTTCTTTGTTTCTTTGGAGGTCACTGGCTAAATACACCGGAATTTCCGGTTCTACCGTGTTTCTTTTCGAGGCGATAGCTCGAAATTAATTTCGACGTCGATTCTCGATCAACGTCCACCGCCACGACGGCACTTCTCTTCGCCGTTAATTGACCGTCCATTAAGTTCTCGTTCGCCTGTTTGTTGAATGGAAGTGGTGGTACAAGTTCAGTGCGTTTTTTACCGAGCGGTGATAACGATCTTCTCGATCGAGATCTTATTCTCCACGATGACGTCGTGGTGTAATACAGTAGTTCTATAGGCCCGAAGTTTCTGTCTTTATATGTATATCGAATAATAACGATTGATAGTTTTGAAAATGTACGTCTTTTGTAAATCGATCTTTTTGATATGAAAAGTGCATATACCTAATTATAAAAATTGTGACCATTCTGCGACGATTTGATCTTTTTTGGAATTTTCTCGGGAGGTCACAGTTTGAAATTTAAAAAGTGGAAGATCATAATGGACATTTAATCTGTGGAAGTTGTTAAAGAGATACATGGTGTAAATTTTGTAAGAATTTCGATATCGTCAGGGCAATCAGAGCGATGAGCGAGAGATTTACGAGCTAGGTGAATACGTCGCTTTAAAAAGCCGCGTTTCCGTGAACGGACAGGAAGTTATCCTCGAGAATCAACAGGTGAATCGTCTCGTAACAGGAGTATTCCCGGTTCACGTCGTGTCCAACTGAAATTCAGCCAATTACAGAGACAACGATCGTCGGTGCGTGATTAAATTTCGGAATGTTAGCATGCTCTATTCTCCCTGTTCGCCTACAACAAAAAGACGAATAAAAACGAGGTTAGTGCAATACTCATTCTAAAAATAAAATTCCGTGTTTCACAAATACATTCCTTTACTCTCATTCTTTAAAATTGCAACCCTAATACCTTTTCCGTTAAGAAAATCTTTAATCCCTAGAATACACGTGCCTTAATAAACAGAAAAATATTCTTTGAATTTTATTTAATACCCAGCTAAAAAGAAATCTCAATCTTCTCGCCACTTAAAAATTCAATCCTGTAAGTACATACCTTATTCTAATAATTCGTACCACACTCCTGTCATCGAATGACGGTTCAATTACGAAATTGAGACTGTTGGTATCCCTGCTAGCACCCCAAGATGGCGAACACAGTTGTCCCCTTCAATCAGACAACTGTCCAAGCTTGACCAGTTACGAAAATTCGAGTCCCTGCAGGCTACACCGGCGCATTAGAATTCAAGGGGCAATTATCGGCAGACTAATTATAATTAGGGAGCGATACACAGGCTGGATGTGTGTTGATCGCATCAGAGGGCTGTATGCATGTCGGTTCCCCCGTGCTTTTTCACCAGTAATTATGCCGTTCTGGCGGAGCTGCCACCGAATCGAAGCTTTTATTTCGGCGTACGAGCGAAAAACCCAGCGAAGCCACGAAATTAGCCAAGTGAAACGATACACTCAACCGCCCTTTGCTCTCTCTTCGATGCGACCACGCGGGACACCGATTCGAGGAAGGAAGTCGTACCCGTGGTGCGTTTAGAACGCGGCTTCGCCCCGATATTTGCATATGCATGGAGCGCAAGGATCGTTTCTCGTTTGTTTCCAACGCCAAGGTGAACATGAAATGCGAATTTATAAGTTTGGGGGAACGCAATGGAAGTTTACAATAATTTTTGGGATGTTAGATTAGGTTAGACTGAAAATTAGTACAGCTGATAGTGTTGCAGTGTATCGAATACATTTACTTGCAATTTTGTAGTTAGAGAGAACTCAACATACTGATTCTACATTGAAACATATAATATAGTCTTCGATGTGCAAATTTTTTGCTACTCAGCCTTACATGTGTAAAAAAGAGCGCAAATCATTATGGACCATTAAAAAATCATTACGGAAATATGATCAGCGATTAACGTTTAATATCTGGCGATCTTAGCGAAGAACCAGTCCACCGTTCTCCAATCTCTATTCTAACAGCCTAACACGCACCTGTACGAGCAGCTGAGCCACAACATGTAGAGATGGAAAGCGAAAGTGTATCATATACGAGGAGACTCATGGACGCCAATTAGAGTATCATCGATCCTTACGAAATTAATTCATAATGTTCACAGGCGAAAGAAGAGAAAAAGAACAATAAAGAACACGTGCCTGATGGCGTCACTTCTAGAAAGTGAAGACCAGTGGACAAAGCAGGTCTTTCAGCTTCTGCTTATTAACTAATTCATAACGAGACGAGCGTACACGGTGTTCCATTTCTTTCGGTGAAATCTCTCGTGATTACGAGCGAGTCACGCCGCTTAACGATGCCGTTAATTGACCCGCACGCAGAGAGCGTCTCCTCCACTTCTCTTTCTCCCTCTTCTTCTGTCGTACTTCTTTCCACCACGCCGCGAAATCCACGCGCGTATTTATTCCACGATCGCAGACGAGCCTCGCGACTTAACGACGTCGTTAATTGTCCCCGCTGCGAGACAACGAACCCGCGAGAGAGCTTTCTGTCAAATCGTGAGCACGTTAAACCTGTTCCAACGCTTTGACCGCGTAACTGTATTCCGCAGGCTAGGTAGACGCTTAGGGAAACAACGTGGCAAAAAGAGCTGGTTGATGGCTCAAGGGCCGATAATGTTCTCCACCTCGACACTCGTCGCTAATTTATTCAGGGAAATTATGATGTTCAACGTTGGACGAGAATTGTGCTTTGAAGCTGCAATTACCTGCCACCCTTTTTTCCTTTAAAAAGTATTCTCTGATTTATCGAAGATGTCCTATGAAGTTGAAATTCTTTTTCGATGTAGATTCTGAATGTTTTTGTATTTTAAACATAAAATATCGTTTAACGACTTGGAGGTGTCTTCAGGTCTAATTAATGTACTCAAGTTCATAGACGCAATTGCTACGATGGCCAGAGAGGAAGATTTATCGTATCGGAATGGACGAGTTTTATAATAATGGGTGGTAAGTAAATTTTTCCGGTGATTATTCATTTTTTCATGCGATCCACGATAACCAGCGAGGCAATCGAGCGATGATATCGGGCCCTGTACATGGTCTCTGGCCTCTCTTGCATCGAACGATATGCTTTCCGCTTCTTCGACACTAATTGGCCGCGTTAAAATCTCGCATCTGTCGTATCAATAATCTCACGCGATAGCGGCGGCCCTATAATTACCGGGAGATTAATTATAATTGGGGTACGATAATCCTCTTCTTTCTCTCGTTCCGTTGCTCCCTTTTTGGACATCGTTAATTCGCCAGATAATATCGTCAACCCTTTTACTCCTCTCCCCCTTTGTTTTTTCTTTCTCCTCCACTTGGCGTTCTGAAGTGAATCTTTTATTTTACGTCGTAAACCCTCCTCGTTTCTCGTCTTTCTAAAATTACATTTTTACTTGTAAACTGCAGATACTTATAAGGTTAGCTTATATTTAAGTTATATTTAAGTTAATTTAACGAGACAGCTGTTAAGACGATGTTTATAATTGATTGTTATATTCAGTGATGATGTACAACCTGACTCTGATAACACTTGTTCTTACTCAGTCAGAAGATTCTGAATTTAATAATTATTGAATATATTTCATAGTCAGTACAAATTCATCTTCAATTGTTCCTATTACTACACTCTCTATTTCACTTCTTTCTTCTTATTTCTTGTTTCTCCTCTTCTTCACATCCTTCCTCTTCAACTTTTAGCTTCATAATTGTTGCTTACAGCTAAAGCAAAGTTACATCTATTTTACATATTAAGTGTTATTTCTCTCCTCAGGACATCATCAAACTTCGTGCAGAATAAACTCCTGAAATAAATTTAATTTATCAAACAATTCAATACAAAATTAAACAAACCTACCTACCTATCCATTTATATATTCTTAAATCTATTTTTTCTTGATCAAGAAACAGGAGAAAGAGGCTGAAAATGGTCGAAGAGAATGGAGGAAAGGTTGGCCCGGATAGCAGGAGGGTGACCTTGAAAGAAGGTTCTTCGAGCGAGGAGCGGCGAAGGGCCTTCCCTGGAGAGTCAGCGGTGAGGCAGAGGAGAAACTGGGTAGCGAGACGGTGTAGATACGCGTAAGGAAGCGTAACGCCTACGTAGAGCCGAGCCTCTGACTCGCGACTTCCGGTCAAGCGGCAGGAAGCACGCTCGGTGCGTCGCCGCCACCGACGTCGACTTCGCGTCCTTAGACCTAGCCACGAGCTACGAAATATTTATTTAAACTCTTACCACTCTCGTCTCATGTACCATTTTGTAACCAATTTCTCCTTCTTTTTAACATCGCTTAAAGATTAAACGAATTATCGCCTCATCTTCCAAGGAAGTTTTCTGTGAACTTGGATGACGAGATATGAGATTTTCATTTCATTTCTGAGATCTTCATGGCCAGATACGCGGAACGAGCTAATTAATACAGCGCAGACGTGTGGCGGCAACGCTGAATTTTTACCGAATGAATTTTCTTGC
>NW_017100236.1:432939-447784 GCF_001263275.1 Habropoda laboriosa
TTTTTTCTTATTTACTTTTTTTCGTGTAGCAAGTCATCCTTTGGAATATATTTTATACTTTCGTTAAAACATATGTAAGAATCTTTCTTCTGAAACAAATATTGCATGGTTAAAAAATGTAGTTATTTTTGTAAAGCTACCTCATGTCGTTCCACGACTTTCCAATTATTTCCACTAGTGTTTCATCGCAATTTTACTCTTTATACTTTGTAACTTGGATTTCTTAGAAATACCTACGAGCAATTTAAAAGATGGAGGGCAGAAGGGACGGAGGACGATATCCACCGCCAAAGGCAGCGTTTCTAGTGAGTTTTTATTTGCTGAGCATGATCGATCGACCATCCAGAGGCTTGATTGCGCGACTTTTACGATGAAGCTTAAGTAAGATGCTAGAAGAAAATGAAAAATCATTTGTACCGATTGACGTCTGGGTTCCTCTTGATTTTCCATCCTGATGGCGACTCGTTAACGTTAACTCGTTACTTTACTACGGGCATGAATATAGAACGAAGGGGAATGCCACGAAGGTGGCTTCAACCGTACATCCGGACGATATAAATGAGAAGTTGAACTTCCTTGCTAGCTGCTGTATTAAAGTTCATCCAGCTTCGATGCCGTCTTAACCTTTGATTGAAATCGTTGTTCAGTTCCATTCTGAAGATTCCATCTTTTTTCGTTGAAAATTAGTATGTAGAAGGAATTGATAAATTTTCGGAAAGATAGAGAGCATTGTTATGCAGAATGATAACGAGTATATCCTAAATTAAATAAAGAGCACAAAAAACATAAAAACCCTTTTCATAGTATTAAATTACAAAAGTAGAGTGAATTCTCGTTTCCTCTCTAGCTTCATCGTTGAACGGAAAACTTTGACAAAGGAAGGAGTCGATTCCTTCGAATAGAGATCAACGAGTCGAATTAAAAGCGGAAACTCGCGAGAACTGATAATCCTGATCGTAATGGATAAACTTTCCAGGCTTGGAACTTTTTAATCCCAGATCGGTTGGATTGAAGCAGGAAAATGGGTCGCTCGGTTCAAAGGGAAACTTCCTCTGGCCTTTAATATCCATGAAACTTTGACGGTGTTGTGATAAGAAACGAATATTTCTTCTGATTCGTACGACTTCGTGGCTCTGGAAAGAAATTATCTTTCGGTCCGTGCGCTCACTCGGCAGGAAACCTAATTTCAGTCTTCCTGTCATGGGAATGTGCGCACCCTGTATACGTATCGTGTCTTATAAGAACTCGAATCAGTCACCGTTTGGCTAATGCAGTTGTGAAAAATTTTATCACGTTAGAATTTGCGAAGAATCGAAATTACAGAATGGAACAGAACGATGAACGAAGAATGGAAAAAGGCATAAATGCTGGGTTATGCAGGATCTACATTGTTCTAGACAATTGTGGGAGTGGGCTGTGACATCGTGGAGAAAAGAAGCAGTGTGAATTCGATGCAATATGTTGGCTCCTGCATACAAGACTCTGCACGGAAGATTAAATCTTGTCTCAAATTTCCAGCACTTGTTTCAGCACAGTGTCATAACATTCTTACTGTTGCGATTTTTTTTGCAAAAAGTTCACTCTGTCATTTGCAAGTCTGAATTTCGCACGAGATCCAGGCCTTAACCTGGAAGAAATAGTTCGTTCGTTACTTACGAAGAACGTGTATAGGTACCTACTGGGTGTCTCAAAATTCTTTTTCAACGTTTTTGTCTTATCAGTAAATTTTCAGAGAAGGTAATGAAAAAATATTGTTTCCTACCTGTGAAATATTCTTACCGAGACAAAATTCAAGATGGCCGTTTCAAAGTTGGAAACAAGATAGTGCACAGGTTTGCACAGATAATAAACATGGCAGCGGGAAAACGGACAGGCAGTTATGTCGGCCGAAAATATTGCTATAATTGAAGAAGTTGTGGAAATAAAGTGATCAAATTTATTATCAGCGGAGAAACGGTCGGAGGATCAATTCCGCGAATCAAGAAGATAAGAATCGACTTAATGATCTGGTTTAATGACTTTCCCTCGGCTCGGCTGCATGTGCACAATTCACCTCACGAACGTCTCCCCGGTGCTTTCGACTGCCCGTTTTCGGGCAACGACTCGAATGATTTTATCGTTGCATCTTTCTTCATTCTCCTTCCTGCTTCCTGGGCGTGAGAGCACCGGTCGTTTCGAGAGCGTCCAGTTAACCTTATACTTCGTTACGGGAATTAACAATTCACGGTCGAATCCGTCGCTCCAAAGGTAACTCGTTAATTATTACCTCTCCAAATGTTGGCCCTCTTATTTGCCTCGCGTTGTCTCGTATCACTGTTATTAGCGTCGATGCAGTTGTTACCAATGGGATACACGGTATCGGTACAAATTTGCAAGAGATACTTCAATTTTTGTTCACTTTGTTCACGATTAATAATGGGCATTCGTAATGTTGCATCATCGGTAATGCAGTTATCTTCATTACTACTATTTCACTGGTCCAATAATAACGCGTCAATAAGAAGCATCAGTAGTACTGACTTATCGATAATGCAGTTATCTTTAATCTACGTATTAAGCCTGACTCTCAAATTGTCACTGTTTCTATTTAACACGCAACGTCCGAGAAATACAACGGGATTCCACGACACGGTGTCAGTTAACCGTATTAATAAAATGTTTGGTGCACACTAGCGAAACTGCACGTGGTTAAACGACAATGAGTTCCACAGCCAATATTACGTTCAGAATAATGAGTCAATGGGGCATTGTGCTTGAATCGTGGTCAATTGAGCCGGAAACGAGCGAGGAGGATGTCGAGAGAGTTCGACGGAGTGATGGTCGGTGTCGTGCGACAGGCGGGCCGCGGCCGGAAAAGCGCGAAAATAGGAAGAGGAAGCGAGCGAAGAAAGAAAGAAAAGAGAGGCGGAGAAGTGGAAGTGGCGCGTGGCACTGTCGAATAAGTATCGGATGCCGCCAGATGTTGCGGTGAAGCCAGCTGCTGCACCTCCGCCGCTCTGCCCTCCTTTGCTTTTCCTCGCGATTTTTCGAGAGAGCCAAGCAGGTACACACACACACACACACATGCACCACCGACTACTGCACGCCGGCTATTTTGTGTTCACTGGTGGTATCGCACTTTTTTCCCACTTGTCACTCGTGAAACTTTGTCAAAATCCCATTGACCACGCACTTTCTTGACACACTGCAGCATTCGCGAACACTGGTGGCCATTACATTTTGATTGAAACTTCAAAGGTGGCGCATGCACTAAAAACGGTACGATTTCCGTCTTTCTTTTCACTGAGATGCGAAATCGCTTTTTGAATAAATTGAAATTTCAGTTTCCCTGTTCCCTTTTTTCAGGAAAGAAGCTTTGGACGGTAGGTATAATTCTAATTATGCATGGCAGGTTAAGTTGGATTGAATAACTGCGACGAATGTAATTAGATCGCGTGACGGTACTAGCGAGATTTATTACGAAAGTTCTTGAATGTTCGTTATACCACGGAAAAAGAACGCAATAAACATCGTAGAATATTTTTAAACAAATGGAGATTGCTAGTTCCCATTTCCAGATTTTCTCCAGATTTTTTTTCGAAACTTAAGGAAACTCGTGAAAAGACCTAATGAATGGAATAAGCAGAATTGTGGTTGTACGTTTTTAATGAAATGCTATCTAAAAAATTAACGAGCATTATGGAATTCATGAATGGATAGCTGTACGCCGTAAAGTTAATTAGAAGCCTTTTATTAAAACCATAGAAAATGTGTTCCTGTTTTTCTTTCGAGAAGCGTACGATTTTAATAGCTAAAGAAATAATAAAAATAATGATAGTAATCCCCTGAGAGGAATCCGGGCAGAAGAGTAGGTAATTCAACTTTGTTACTTACCTTTTCTTATTCAGCTTGTTCATTATATTTTAAAACGGTTGACTCTTACACATAGAATTTGTTATCCTTCTTGGTTTTTAAACGAAGGTACAGAAATCTTGCGATGAATATCGTAGAAACTTTTCCCGCCAAATTGAACTCGCTCGATCTAAAGCAACGTTATATTACTTGCTTATCTCTCGCTCACTGTATAACCATTACGTATTCACAATAAAATAATTAGTTCATTTTAAATTAAAAAACAGAACTAACTATCTAAAAAGGTACACGGCTATCGCGCAAATCTACTATATGGTACGCAATTAGAGTCCCTTGAGGTTAGGTTGTTCTACATACACATTTCGTCGATACACCGTGGATCTTGCAATTTACATCTCACCACTGTTTCAGTTTTTACAAGCATCGCATGAAAATTCATGTATTTCACAAGTTAAGTGAATGGAAAGCGACTATGACTACACAAATTTTATCACATTTCAATCTATCACACGAGTCGCGTTGCACTGTACTAAACACTCAGACCCGATTTACATACACGGAACATAGTTTCCACCATAGATATGAATGTACATAGAAATATGAAAGTTACGTAATACCTAAAAATTGTTTCGTACAGCGCACTTATAAATACATGTACACTTTTGTTCATAAATATTAGGAATGTGAAACAAATCTAAACAGTCGTTACAAGACTGTTAAGATACCGAAAAAGAATTATTCATTGAAAAATAATCGTTAAATTAAGAAATAGCTTTAGATTGCGAACTAATTTGAAATGCATATTCCAACTTTCCACGTTGTGCAATAATAACACGCTAACCTAGAAAGTGACTTGGAAACCATTCAACATAACCTTACTACCATTCTAACCTACCTTTATGAAACGCCCTGTGAAAGAACAAACAAGGTGCATTGAGTAAACTTTCAATTAAAATATACTTGTAAGTTATTTTTCGTTTAAGCACTTGGCCAGATTGGTCCTTTCATTCAAAATTATCGAGCGAAGCATCCCTCTGAGAAGAAAGTAGAAATTACATTCGTTGAAATGAAATATTCAACATGACAATGATTTTCAAATACCAACGAACTGTAAGTAGCTTAAAAGTATTTCACGCGAAAGAAATAGTTGGCTACCGGATATGGTTAGCAATAAAATATGCATGTATACCTGGTCCATAGTGAGTTAAGGAAGACCCTGTACATTCATCTAATGGAACCGGAATGAAATCAGAGTAACGAACCTGCAAGCATCACCGGCTTCCCTCGCATTTCACCGTCGAGGAACTGGCGTGAAAACCGAAAAGGGACAAGGAGGAAGAGGAAAAGGAGAGGGTCCTCCGTACGAGATGGGAAGGAAGTGGCGGGAGGGGGTCGAAAGCGAATATCCTTCCTGCCAGCAAACAGGCAGCTGCTCGGATTTGAGCACGTGCTACCACCGTGCTGCACGATGAGCCTCGGTCTTAGATAGCCGAGGTTGGTAGGTTGCTTGGGTATATACTGGTGTTATACACTGGCCCTATGTGACTGAATACGATCCAGGTATCCGGGCCAGAGAGAGAGACGTTATTTTCATGCGTGTTCCGCTGATCTCTCTGCACGTGCTGTATTTTATTCCTTCTTCCTCCCTTCAATTCAAATCAGCTCGCGAAACCTAAACTCGTTTCTTCGTTCTTCCGATGACAATTGAATTTTTTTTCTTTTTTTCTTCAGGTGGCACGAATCGCTTTGGCAGTTTGATGTTCAATAGATTTCCATGGTCTTGGTATAAATTTTCTAACATACGAAGCCTCTATAACGCTATACGATTTGGAAGTTACTTTCTCATTTATTTATACTTTTATTAAGGTCTCCTTTTATTTGTTCATTGATATACCGTTACATTATTCGCAAGTCAGTGTAAATATTGTAAATATAAATATTTCGTTGGACTGTAGCTATGAGAGCACGTGCTACAATTCCCTTTTTTTCGCACAGAAAACCGTCTGATAAAGGTTGGTAGGTTGCCGGGTCGATCGGAAGGTGTTATGCACCGACTGTCTGAATAGGAGGTGCACACGAGCTCGACGTATTATCCCCAGGAAAGGGGTACGTTCCGTGCATGCATGCGTGTCTCCCCTTCTGCCTAGAACTGTACGCGAGTTTTCCTTTTCGGGCTGTTAATTCCCTTTCAAGGTGGTCTTTGATTTTGCAATTTTACACCGGCTGATTTTTACGGGCTCTTCTCCTCCATGTATCGCACGTGACACTGAAATTAATCAGTTGTATTTAATAAACGGTACTAAAATTTAGAACCATTAAATCTGTCACTCTTATAAATATACATATACTGGATGGATGAAATATTTTTCTCGTATTTTCAACTTTCGCAACGCCTAACTTATCAAGTTTACGTAAGCTTTCAACGCTGGATTGTGATATGGTTCGATGAAGTTTTGTAAAGGGGAAAAAAATTAACTTTGCAATTCGTTTTTAGTTAGATAAGTTGTCAAAATATAGTCAAATTGTTCATCTGTGTATTAAGAACAAAAGAATGGTATATTTCGTTGTTATTGAAGTCATAATACCATCGAAAACAAAATATGTAATTGTTTCGAATGATCGTAATAATTTGATCACCCGCTATATTTAGTAATATTTTCTCTCGTATCGTACCCATTAGAAACGTTACGTTGGAAGAAAGAGCGAAAAAACTTTCAGTCGAACCCAATATTTACCTTGATTTCTTTTCTTCCGAAAGGATAAAGCCAGTAGCTGAACGATTCCAGCTACCGATTTCTTAACGATTAAGCCATCCATAAGTCCTAATAGATCGACTGGCTTTCCGTTTGTCGGCTCGATAATTAAATCCTCAAGCAAATCAAACAGCCGCTTATCTGATCCCATGCCCGCACTCCTGGCTTTATTAATTTCGTAGAAATCTGCAGGTGCTCCTACAGAAACTTGGTTGACGGTCAATCCTGCATCCGTGTCCAGCCAGGGAGCCTTCGCAGGACTTTTCTCATTTAATTGCAAATCAACTGCGAAAACGAATACCCTCAATTATCCTGAAAAGAAGATTTTCCATTTACGATCGTCTCGAATAAATTTTTCATACAGCGAAGGCTATATAGTTTCTCAAATACTCGCCTCTGTTCAATGCAAATATCACAGGATCCTGATTTCTTGATTCATCGATCCCTTTTTATCGTTTCTTGTCGGACACATTTGTCACGCAATCGTGCGATTACGTCACAGATATTGATTTTATTTATTTTTATGTAATTTGAACTCAAGCATCCCAGGATACTGATTTCTTGTTGCCTTGTTCATTTCTCATTACTCTTCGAAGGAGGGTATAATGAAAAGTTATTTTACAATTGAATTTAAGTCTGAAATAAAGACTAATATCCGTTAGAATTATCTGATGAACCGTATATCACGAATGGAAGTTAGATTAATTTAAATATTACAATATATTACCGATGCGGGTCAATTTGACCCGAGCAGCTTTCCAATATGGCAATTATTTTAACAACACCACGAGGGTTAATGTGCCATTGCTGTTTGAAATGAAGATCTACTTCGAGTGGAATTAATTGAATGCATTTATCAAAGTTAAGCGTTCGAGTAAACGATCAATGGAACATCGATTTAAAGGTGGCCTGTAGACGCCACGCATCAGTTAGAATATTGCAAACGATATTTATTGGTTGGGTCACTCGTGGTACCTGATAATCACGCGACACCTGTTACGACACAACACTTACTTAATTGGAGGCTACGAACAGGTGCCCACACGACGAACCAATCACGGCGGTTCGCTTGAAATTCTTCCTTTGCCCGCGACATCCCTAGCGAGCACCTGTTCCAATTCGGAATACACCGAGGATCCTTGACCAGGATTTCGCATGAAAGGAAAGTCTCGCGGGCCCTGATTGTCGGATTCCGATTTATTCGATCGACAGACCGTGATTTTTCGTTGCTCTCTGATGCAGCCATTAATTAATTCCATGCCGTACGATTATTTTTACGACTACATATGTTTGTCTTAGCCTGATACCGTGTTAAATAACAGGAAGATAAGATATTAATGTATAATTTTGTGTTTGACAAGCTCCAAGCGTACGGCTGTGAAATTCCGAATAGTCGAACTGTCCGAATAACTCGGATAATTTCGAACATGAATTCTTTATTCGGATAGTTCGCATATTCGAAATGTACGAGATATTCAATCTGAAATTGAAACACTTCGAATATTCGGATTTCCTTCTTGATATTTTGTATTTATTCTAATCTCTTACCGTCAGATTATCCTGCAAACATACAATTCTCTGTCGAACGTTCTCGAACAAAAATCTTCTTAATCCTTCACCTTTGGAAATTGCAAAATTTACCGAATCACAGCTGCATTCAATCACCAGTAACCCCCTTGGACTCTGTAATTTTCAATCTCGCGAGTAATTTTCCCGAAACGATCCGGTTGACCAAACAAATTGCGAAACCGCGCGAGTCTCGCGGCGCCAGCTGGTTTGGTCCTTCAGTGTCCCATCGCAGAATTTCAGCAATTTTTGGGCAAAGCTGGCCCCTGACAGGTGTAATACGCAGGCCTCTCACGCGTCGTTAAACCGTGGTGAGGTAACATCGTGAAATTCTGCCGTATAACGTCGCCCTGCCGGTTATACACGAATACATATTTGTGTATGATATGGTGTAGAATTCGAGCACGGTCCTCATTGTGGACACGGCTTGACAGCTGCGCTATGCAGCATCGTTGTAAACGCTGCAAAAGTGGCGGAGGACTTCAGAAACTAGCTGCAGCAGCCTCGTCGAATGTTTGAGCATGATACGGATAGATTTCCAGATCCCTTTGCCAGCTGCAAAATAAGCGTTCGAACTCGAGGAATGATCAGCAATAAGAGGTAAGGTATTTGAAGCAAGAGAGGATCTCGTTTAGAATTACAAGAAATTTGAACGTTAAATAAATAGATAAACAAACATAAATATTCTCCAGGGTTCAGTGAATGAATAAATAAATAAACGTTAAATTTTTCTATTTATTTATTTAAACGACATTCAAGATGACGTTGGAGGGAGGTATCATCTACCTAATCTAACCTTAACCCTTTAACCTACAACAACGTGTCAGACTCGTGACAGAGATTCTGGTCAAGATATGACGAAAATAGTTATATTAGTAAGAAAAATTCATTGTAATCCTAAATTTCGTTTGAATTTCTAAAATTAAGGATTCCTAAATGTAATTAATCTGTAACAGATTAGTTTTCGTTACCTGATAGAGTACTGCAATATTAAATGGCTGACGCTTATATGCATAGTCAGAAAAGAAATCATAGGTTAAGGGGTTAAACTACATAAACTCCAATTAACCATTTTTTCTTGCTTTCAACAGCAGCGGAAGTAATTTAGATGTTCATGATAAGTGAATCACCCTATATTCTGGAAAATTTCATTTAACTTTCAATTATTCTGTAGGTGAAGAACAAACGAACTCTTCAATGAACTTATTGTTAGACCGCTTCACTTGAGTAATTCACAAATACGGGGGACCGGGGTTAAAAGTTCCCAGGGTAATTTGTTCCGATGGTTATAACTTTAAAATGAGAAGAGATTGGATTGTGCTTTCAATCGTTTCAAGCAAGCACCAACATATATAGTCACGTATCAGAAAAGTAAATATTTTTCGATCATTACTTTTTGGTCTATTTAACGGCGAAATTATCAATTGTTTCGCCCTTATGCTAGGCTATCACCAAACGACATTTAAGAACAGATTGCAATAGTTGTTATCAGTCTATTTCAATATATAAGAAGAATATTCACATAAACTGCCACGTGTGTCGATAGGGGCTACAGTATATTCTCCACAAGTGTCAGACCGCAAGGAAGCTAAACCTGACACTCGTAGAGTCACGGACTACGTTTTCGAGCCTCACGCCCGCCTTTGTAGTTTGCCGAATGTAGACAAGGACAGCGAATAAAAGATAAGGATGAAACGTCAGTCGAGGCAACCAAGCGATTTAAATATCAACTTTTTTAATTTTACGTGTTTTTATCCCGAAATTTTTCTTAACATATTGATGAGATTTTTCTATGAAAATGACATAAAACACGACATAATTTGAACAACATTTACTTATTAACACGTTCACTGTCACGCCAGATATTCACTGTATTGAGATAAAACAGACACCTTGTATTACATTACATAGAGTTGGCCCCTACCGTTTGACTGCTAGTTGGAGAATTGGCCTGCCGTTTGAATGACACTTGTAGAATCGGCCCTACATTTGACGCTTTAGCGAGCCACCGTTTGGTTGCCAATTGTTTATCACATAGAGTCGGTCTACCTCCACGTAAAAAAAAAAAAAGATGTAGGGTCGATTCCACAACTGTCAGTAAAATGTAGCCTTGCCACGTAAGAAAAAAAACAAATATAGGGTCGATTCGACAAGTGTCAGTAAAATGTAGGGGCGATAGCAGCAGAAAAGCTGCTAAACAATTAGAATTAAATATAACGATAGAAATTATTGCAATAATCCGCAATACAATTGAAAAATTGAAAGAATCAAAAGAAAAAACGCGAATTCGTATCTTTTTCGATTCTAGAATATAAGAAAATTTGAATAAAATACGCGACGAGAATTGGGGAGAAGCATAAGTTAAACGCGTAAAAATATTCAATAATAAACGAACTAGGGATGAAGCTATTATTTCAATACGCGATGCACTGACTCTAGTATTTACTAAAATTCAAAAATTCTCGTATAAATTCCGAAAATAGATTATTAATTACGGTAAACTACTGAGACGGTTTAATTTAGGGTGGGCATCGTGCACTTGTTCTAAATCAGCTCATAATATACAATAATAAATCAACTAACTACTTAACATGCAACTCATGCAAATTCCTTGGATGGTAAATTATTAGTAAACAAAATTCAGTATCAGAGAAAATATATGAAAAATACTGAAAGAAAAATTTCAAATTAATTTCAATTGCTCAAAGTCATTTCAATATCCTATTCGACAAGTCTGAAGAACAACGATGACTAAAATTCAAATGTTTATTTCCCTAAACCTTCAAAATAATTTCGAAATATTTTATTCGAAGCGGAGTATTCCAAGTCAGTATCGATAATTGAAGAAATTATTTGATTGTATTTAAAAGAACCGAAAGGAGAATATTTAAAGTCTGATATTAAATGTCTAGCAAGTACCAGTAATTGGTAAAATGATTTATATTTGTTTTAAAAGGAAAATTTCTAATAGGTATTAGTTAAAATGAATTGTTATTCAGTCTATTGTATTGAAATTCTAATTGATTCTAATGTATACAAGTGTTACAAGAAGGCTGAGTGTGTACAGGGTGGACATAGGCTAGCTAGTAGCCCCCGACCACTCTATGAACTTTAACGTCTATACTCGAAAGTGTATCGTCAACACTAACACGTTACCCAGATTATCCAAAAATTGAAGAAGTTACTTTTAAAATTGAACATTCTACGGTGTTTCGAGAGATTTGATAATCATAGTCGAACCTTAAACGAACGTTCAAACGAAGAAAATTTTCCAAAAATCATTTCGTACGTTATTAATCGATAAAACAAAAATTCATTGTTGAAAAATAAATATTTCCTGAAAATCTTCATCTTCCATACAAGATTCAAGATTTTCCCTAATTAAGAGTAATTTCAAAAGATTATCTGTATAAGCTATTATTTCAATACGCGATGCACTGACTCTAGTATTTACTAAAATTCAAAAATTCTCGTATAAATTCCGAAAATAGATTATTAATTACGGTAAACTACTGAGACGGTTTAATTAAGGGTGGGCATGGTGCTGCTTTAGTTTGAAATGATTTATAAACACATAATTAACAGAGGAAAAACCGTGAAACGGCAAAACGTCTACATTCTAATTGTTATAACATGTAAACAGAACTTTAAATTTAGTGTAAACAGAAAAAATATATAATACAATTTATTTCACGGTATTGCAACAAATAAACGTTGAATCAATATTTAATTCGTATAAAAACAATTATTTAACGTAATTTTACCTTCACTATGGCTATTTTTAATCTACGACCACAGGTCAACCTGATTTCTAATCCTTACGAACTTTAAATTTAGTCTAAACTGAGAAAATATATAATACAATTTATTTCACGGTATTGCAACAAATAAACGTTGATTCAATATTTAATTCGTATAAAACCAATTATTTAACGTAATAATTTTACCTTCACTATGGCTATTTTTAATCTACGACCACAGGTCAACCTGATTTCTAATCCTTACGAACTTTAAATTCAGTCTAAACTGAGAAAATATATAATACAATTTATTTCACGGTATTGCAACAAAGAAACGTTGAATAGATTCTTCATTCGTATAGAAACATTTATTTAAAATAATAATTTCACCTTCACTATGGCTATTTTAAATTTACGACCAAGGGTCAACCTGATTTTTAATCCTCCGAACTTGATTTCACAACGAGAAAGTAATAAGATCGTTGAAACGTACTTATTTGTCAAAGAAACTTGCAAAAATGTATAAATAATAATATGTAATGTTTTAACAAATTTTTGGAAGTATAAATTAATAATAAAATTGTGAAAATTAATAAATTATACGTTATTATAACATTAATAGAATTATGACTAAACCGAAGTTCGAAGTCGAGTATTTAAAGTCTGATATTACGTGCCTAGCGAGTGCCGGTAATTGTTAAAATTTGTTTAATAATTAGTAATAGAAATTCTAATTGATTCTAATGTATACAAGTGTTACAAGAAGGCTGAGTGTGTACAGGGTGGACATAGACTAGCTAGTAGCCCCCGACCACTCTATTCACATCTCAGAACCTTCAGGTCAAAATACGCCGCGAAGTGTCTAGGGCCCAGTATAAAGGGTAAATGATTTCGCGGGACATCGGCGGGTCCTTATATACCTGCGGTACCCTCTCCCCAAAGTCATTAGCAAAATCGTCGGTTAGGTCAGGCGGGAAACCTTCTTTTCGCGGGAAACGGACTACTTTTCGCGGGAGATCGATCACTTTTCGCGGGAAATCGACAATTTCTCGCGGGAATCGGTCACTTTTCGCGGGAAATCCTTCGTTTTTCGCAGAAAATCGCCGATTCTTTCGTAATTCTATTTCGCATTCTATTGTAATGTTATAATAACGTATAATTTATTAATTCTCACAATTTTTTGGTATAAATTTATACTTCTAACAATTTGTTATAACATTGCATATAACAATTTATACGTTTTTACAATATTCTTCAATGGAAACATACGTTTTAGCGTTCTCGTTACTTATACTAGTTGTACTTTGTCCAGTTTGGTGGAGAATATCGTTTAAATGCAATGGAAGTTTACCTGTGTTTTTCTGAATTTCAAAAATTCAGGCAGAATTGTAATTTATCAATTTTCACAATTTTGTTATAAATTTATACTTCCGACAATTTGTTATAACATTGCATATAACAATTTATACGTTCTCACTATACAAACTCTATTTCTTCGAGAGAGAAAAATCATTTCGATAAGTACTAGTTGTACTTTGTCCAGTTTGGTGGAGAAAACGTATAATATAATTTATTTCATGGTATTGTTACAAGCAAACGTTGAATACATTTTTGATTCGTGTAAAAATAATTATTTAACACGATAAATTTAGCTGTACTATGGTTATTTTTAATCTACGACCACAGGTCAACCTGATTTTTAATCCCTACGAAATTAATTTAACCACGAGTAAGTAACGAGAACGCTAAAACCTATGTTTCCATTGAAGAATATTGTAAAAACGTATAAATTGTTATATGCAATGTTATAACAAATTGTCGGAAGTATAAATTTTTAATAAAATTGTGAAAATTGATAAATTATACCGTGTTACGATAGCGGAAATCTCCCGCGAAAATCTCCCGCGAAAATTTCCCGCCTGACCTAACGGACGATTTTGCTAATGACTTTGGGGAGAGGGTACCGCAGGTATATAAGGACCCGCCGATGTCCCGCGAATTTATTCACCCTTTATACTGGGCCCTAGACACATCGCGGCAAATTAGTCTTTAAAGGTTTTGAGATGTGAATAAGGTGGTCGAGGGCTACTAGCTAGCCTATGTCCACCGTATACACACTCTGCCTTCTCAAACTTAGCATACACTAGCATTCTCAGTTATCGATACTTGGAAAATTACTATTAGACTTTCTTTAAATTAAACTAAATTGGTTCTGCATTTATTAATGCTTACGGACAAGTGCTATCAGACTTCGAATATTCTACTTCAAATTTTTATTTTTAAATAAATTTTAGTGAAATTCCAAGTATTGATATTTATCAGTAAATTATTATCAGAGTTTAAATACTAGACTTAAAATCATTTCGCGAATTATTAAAACTTTAAATAAACTACTTCTCACGAGATATTTAGAAATTAATTTGAGAGTTCAGGTAAATAAACATTCCAAGTTTAGTCATCGTCGTTCTTCGTACTTGTCGAATAGGGTGTCGATTTTAGGTTTGGATTTGAACGAATTTGATGTTTTTCTAATGAAATTTTTGACGTTACAAGTATTTGTCGAAGTGAATTAAAAATTTTTGACCACGTTGCAACTAATTAAATACATTTTCGTTACAGCTGATTGATAATACGTACTTTATTTGAATTTATTTAATGACTTGTCATTTTGTAAACTAATAATTCACAGCTATCCAAGGAATTGCATGATTTGCATGTTTAGTAGTTAGTTATAGTATTGAATTTTATATTGTGTGCTGAAATGTGTGCTGATTTGCAACGAGTGCACTATACTCGTGCACTATGCCCACCCTTGATTAAACCGTCTCACTAGTTTATCGTAATTAACAATCTATTTTCGGAATTTATACGAGAATTTTTGAATTTTAGTAAACACTAGAGTCAGTGCATCGCGTATTGAAATAATAGCTTCAT
>NW_017100236.1:447965-451294 GCF_001263275.1 Habropoda laboriosa
CTCACTTTGTGAGTTTGTGAGTCTTGCAAAATCGATCGGAACTGGGAGTAAGGAAGGATGACAATCTGAGTGGAAGGAAGGAGAAAATGCAATGAAATCCACGTTGCAGAGCTCAGCTGTTTAATCAGCGAACAGTGAGTTACAAAAATGGGTTCTTTTCTGGTGATTTGGTTTAGTAGTTAGTTGTGTTGTGTATTGCCAGCTCAAATATGAGCTGGCTGCCCAAATTAAACCGTCTCAGTAGTGTTTCGCAATTAAAAATCGGTTTTCGGAATATATACGAGAATTTTTGAATTTTAGTAAATACTAAAGTCGTTGCATTGAGTATTAGAATAGCTTCATCCCTAGTTCGCTTTATATTAAATATTTTTACGCGTTTAATCGATACCCTCCTTCAAATTTGCTTGTGTTAGAGATTCGGGAAAGATATCAATTCGCGGTTTATTCTTTTGCTTTATATACATCGCGTTTAATTCATATCTCTTTTCATTTTGTTACGTTTATTCTATTTAAAGTTAACTTCATTCTAAAAATCGAGAATAAAATAATATCGCGGTTTCCCCTCTTAAATAAATCGCGTTTCGAAATACTTTTCGCGTCGTCCATTCCACAGTGACTCACATTTTGTGAGTCTGTGAGTCTTGGGAAATCAACGACGAGGAACTGGAATGATTTGCGGAAGGATGACGATATGAGAGGATGGAAGGAAGGAAGGAAGGAAGGAGGCAATGCAGCCAGGCAGCCAAATCTACGTTGCAGAGCCCAGCTGCTTAATCTGCGAATTGTGAGTGAATTTTTTGAGGGTTTGGTGGTTGGTTATATATGTGTGTGCATGTGCATGTCGAAGCTGAACTACCAAGAGGTCAAAGAAGAACTGGATGGACTCTACTGCACTAATGGTGCAAACGCCCTCCCATTATTAGAGTATCAAAGTAGTATACCGCGTTAATTCAATTTAGAGTCAATTTTCCCATTTACTTTCGATCGATACGAGAATTTATCACGTCGCGTCGCGTTTGATAAATAGCTTCGTCCCTTTTTCCATTTTTGCGTTTCTTTTCTCTTTTCTTTTTTGAATTTTTGCTAAATGTCCCAACTAAAATCAACTACAGGAAAATATGGAGGATAATAAAAATTCGCGGTTTCGGGTACTAAACAAAATCCCTGAAAATGAAAATAAATCGCGATTCGTACTCCACTTTTCGCGCGTCACCCTTTCACAGCTTTCCAAGTCTGGTGGGTCTTGGGCATTGGCTTTGGGTCTTTCAATCTATCATTGTGGGCCACTGGTGGGATGAAAATTTAAGGCTGAGGGGAATTCAATGGTCCACTGAGGGAATTGCAAAAGTTTCATGGGTCTGAAAGAAGCTTCCAAGTGAATTGTGGGTCAAAATCGAAGGCAGTGGGTCACTGGTGGGATGAAAATTTAAGGCTGAGGGGAATTTAATGGTCCACTGAGGGAATTGCATAAGTTTCATGGGTCTGAGAGAAGCTTCCATGTGAATTGTGGGTCAAAATCGAAGGCAGGGAGGACTGAAATGGGTCACTAAGGGTATCTCAAAGGTTACGAATGGTGAGTCGTATGAATTATTTATCTTGTCGATCTAATTTATATTCTGTTTCAGTGTTCCAGCGAAATTTTGTTAAATTGTAATAAATTCGCGGTTTTCCTTACTAAATGAAATGAAAATAAATTGCCTGGGCGTTCTTGATCGTAGAGATCAGTTCTCAAAGCCTAGTGTTGCTAATTCTGACGAGATAAAAAGTACCGAGAGTACTGATAAGTTTCAGGGTAGGAATAAAATCTATTTAACAATGTCCACCTGTGTGGTCTGCGTTTAGGGAGTTGTGATCGATTTAGGTAAATATTTCGAGCTCACATAAGAGTTCAATTTTCTCCTGTTCGAAAAAGAATTTTGCCTTGAGTTGAGGTATGAGTTTCATTATCAGAGGTTTAATTAGGTATTCCATTGCTACGATTTCATATAAGAAAGATATCCTAACAATTTATCCTCCTATTGCAATTTAATAATATATTTATTTAATAATATACTTTTCTTACAAAACTTCGATACTACGATTTTAAATATGAAAACAAAATATAAATAATAATGATATCCTAACAATTTAACCTCCTATTGCAATTTAATAATATACTTTTCTTACAAAGCTTCATTGTATGTTTGAAAAATGTACCGAGTATGAAGTGAGCGTGAACGAGTGTCTTAACTTTAAGTAGTTCGTAAGATAAAATAAGTTAGCATAAGACAATAGAAAATATTCTATTCATCCGCCGATGGACGCCGTGGGACGCGTGCGTCTTAACTTTAACTAATCGAACTATAAAACAACTAATTCCAAGATAGAAAAATTGTACTGAATACCATGTGCGCGCTCTCTTACAGAGATACGCGACTCATTCGTAGCATAATTAATAAAATACCATCTACATTTTCAACATCTTATTAAGGAAGAGTACGAAATTTTTAGAGTTTAAATATTGCATTGGGAATGAGAAAATGATTAGAGTTGCGATTTAAAGTGAAATACAAGACACTCTTTTTGAGAATCGCGTATCTCTGAAGATAGAGAGCTGCCAGTAGGGCATGTGTTTTTGTCGGGTCCCTTGCGTAGTCACCTCCTCGTGGTGGGACCTGGTAATTGGTATCCTTTTCCAAAGAAAATTCTCACTTTTGCAAAAGGATACCAAGCTAAGAACTACGCGTACCCGTCGACACTCTCATTCTCACACACAGTTGAAAGTTTGAACTTTAAGTAGTTCGTAAGATAAAGTAAGTTAATTCTAAGATAGAAAATTGAACACTATGTGCGCGTTTCTTAATAAAATACCTTGAAAAATTATTCAGATTCTAGGGTAGATATGAAAGTTCCATTTAACATCAAATTTTAACATCGATATGTCAATAGCAAATTAGCAATCAATTACCTACGAAACACAAAGAAGAATTTCTTGAATTTTCTGACATAAAATTTCACAAGAAGTAGCAGTAAAGGAAGATAATAAGAAATGTTACAATAACAATAAAAAGTTACATTACGTGGTAAGATACTGTATCTCATCTTATATATTTTACTTTTCAAACATTTGTATCAGACTTTTCTGCGATTTTTCAATTGCATTACGCATTATTGCAATAATTTCTATCGTTACATTTAATTCTAATTGTTTAGCAGCTTTTCTGCTGCTATCGACCCTACATTTTACTGACACTTGTCGAATCGACCCTACATTTTCTTTTTTTTTACGTGGATGTAGGTTGACCCTACAGTTTACTGACACTTGTGGAATCGACCCTACATTTTACTGA
>NW_017100236.1:451343-464785 GCF_001263275.1 Habropoda laboriosa
CAATTTGTTTTTGTAATTCATCCAAAGCGATATATTATGAAATTAAATTAATCACTCAATAAGTTTTAACGTTAGATTGCTTCCTCGACATGGCCATGGTGGTTATCAGTGACTGGAGTGCCTCAAATGTTTAGAATAATTAAAATAAAATAAATGTTGTCAACTAAAAGTTTTGAACGTCATAGCTAGCTAGACATTATTTTCATTTGAAAAGAAAAATTATAATATGATATAATCCTATGCTTAAAATGTATTTTCTTGTGGCCGCCTGACAGCAACCTGTAACTCTGGCGTGAACGTGTTAATAAGTAAATGTTGTTCAAATTATATCGTGTTTGATGTCATTTTCATCAGAAAAATCTCACCACATGTTAAAAAAAATTCCAGATGAAAAAAAGTAAAATTATAGAAATTATATTTTTCTATTATGATTTGTCGAGCCGTGAAATCTCTTAAAGGAAACCGACTGTTGTAGCGTTACACGCTTGACTGACTGCGAGCGAGATAACATGAGCGCAGCAATGATGCACACCTAGGCGTAGGATCATCTATACTGTCACTTGTAGAATCCAAACTTACTGACTCTTGTAGAGAATTTACTGTACTTGTTCCTGCGACTTGGGGCAGGTTGTTACTTTTCAATCGTGAGCCATAGAGTATTTTGTCGGACAGATACTGCAACCAGCGAATTGGTTTATTAGCCTTAACCCATTTGCATCATGACTCTACTTAAGTTTCTGTGTTTAGACGTCAGCGGCGTTCAGCTGACGGTTGGCTCGTATCACCGCGCGCGGGCGTATATCGGCAGTTTTATTATTTTCGTTAACTTCTACAGTAAATGACTTCCGAATAGTTCTTAGAGCTTATTTAACATAGGTACCTACTTCTGCCTGTTTTTGTGTAAATTCGATAACAACGAAGTACAATAAATTTAACAATAAATTAGTTAATAACGAAGGGAATAACTACATTATTTTCTCAAAATTGGAACTTTTGGCCCCGGTCTCACCTACTTCAAAATTTTCACAATCCTTCACCATTTATGTCGCTCAATAATGATCCATAAGATCTCCTTCCTACAAAGAATGAGATTCAGGTCATCGATGGAAACCCTACAGGGTCAGCTGCGCAGCGTGCAACGCGTACCTAATACAAGGAGACGAAGAAGAATCATCCGAAAGACTGCTCCAGTAACGCGAGTCCATGGAACTCGAGCGATCTCTTGGCCATGTGCGCGCGTAAACACGCAGCTCGATAATTCGCGGCACACGTGCCAGCATCATCATCAGAGGGGAAGACAAGGAGGAGGGCAAACGAGAATGGAGGAGGAGAACAAGGTGGTCGCTACTTGACCAGAGCGCCTGTCGCGGAAATTCGAGACAAACATTCGATCCACGAATCACTCTAGGAAAGTTAAAAGTTCAGTCCTCCGTGAAACTCAAACAAGGAAAAGGTCAGAAGCCAGCGACAGATGGTTTCACGGATGCTGCATAACGCTTATAGGTAGTTTTAATGCTCGAGAACAGGAGTTGGAATAATATAATAAATAATTTGGAATTGTATACAGGGTGTCTCATTTATAACGAACATCAGAATTATTTGTTTTGTTATTGAAAGTGAGAAAACACGACTGAAAGAGTTTACGATTAAAAAAGTTCCCTAACGTCATCGATATCTTTCCTCCCCTGTTTCATTATTTTTACATTGTTCAGAGCCATTCCAAGGCCATGGTGTCATAGGTCGTTGAATAAGTAAAAAAAAAAAAAAAAAACGTTGATGTCTTCTTTTTTTACATTTGATAGCAGCGGGAATAATTTACATGTTCGTTATAAGTGAAAAAAGTCCCGAAAGATCTACACACCGTAACCTAATCTTTAACCTCCCCATTTAAACCTCATTTCAAAATCATCAGTAGCAGCTTGCCATAAGGTCTCCGTGAAAAAAGCAGGGCGATAGATGATTGCTTTCGAATTGGACAGAAGGTGGAGCGTGTACGCGAGTCGAATTCGAGAAGCAGGTAAGGATACCTAGAGACGCTAGTGTACAGATGGCGGTCTCCTTTTCTTTTTCTTCTTCAATCGAGCAGAAAAGGAAAACCTTTTTCACAGATAGAGAGAGAGAAGAGCGGAGAACGTGATCCGGCTTAAGGTGAGACCGTTTCAATATGGTCTGCGGAAGCAGCATTGGTCGTGGATCGCTGGCGACAAGGAAGCGTGGCACGTGCCCCTGTACAAAGAAAAACGCGGCGCAGCATCCGCAAGGTCGGTGCCATCTGTTGCTTCTCTCGGCCTGGAAACTGAGCCCGCTGGCCCACTTCAGACGAATTCTTTTCCGGCATTTTACAGGAGCACTCGCGTGCCAGCCTCCTTTTGCCAGTGTACGAGGTTTATCGTTAGCAAGTATTTCGTTAGCAAGACTTCTCCTGTTTATGAATCGATAAGAACAATCGCTTGGTAACTTCAGCTTAGCCTACTATTTTCCAAATATATCACTCACAGCTGACTCGATTCTTATTTCGAAGTCTACATTCGTGAGAGGTTCGATTTTTGCATTTAGTCACTAGGAAGCTACCTTCTCCTATCTATTAGAAGGTACTCTTACACAGGGTGATTCTCTTACCAGAAGTCACAAAAATTTCTTAGTAAATTTGGTATCGTTTGCAACTTTGTAGAGTGTACCTGTGACCTTGACAAGCTTTTGCCTCCTATTCATTAATAGGTACTGTTACAATTCTGTTTCGATAATATTTCAAAATCGACTCATTTAAGATCTCCAGTTTCAAACACTGAGCAGCGAACAGCATATCGTTTTCGCCATTGATAATGGTGGTTCGGTTCATTCAGCAAAAGCCTGGCGGGAAACGCGAGACGCCGCGGGGACGCCCGTGTAAATTCGAGCAAACGAGCGCGACTGTAAAATTAGACGGAGGGGAAATAATACGGAATCGATCGATCTTAATTCGAGGGACTCGTGCCCGACTACAATAACCCGATGATAATGATCCCCTGGTGTCGGATTTGCCCGAGTTTTCGATTACTCCGATCGATATCTCGTTCTTGCGGTTTTCTGCACGTCGAAATTGTCGATACGACAACCTGATTCAATCTTCCTTCATCTAACATTATTTCGATTCGGATTTGTTCGAACTGTCGATGTTTAAAAATATTAGGCGTACAAATTAATTCGTGGCCTTTGTTTCGCGGATTTGTTATTTATTTAAAAAGAAAAAAAAACAAGTACAGTTCAGTCTTGGAAATAATCTCCATCACTTGCTACACGTTTATTCCATTTCTCAGGCAGTTGGCGAATTCCCTTTCGAAAAAATGATGGCGGTTTCGAACGTATAAAATCAGCAATGCTATTATTGACATCTTCGTATGTTTTGAATTTAGAATCGGTTAGATGGTGCTGAAGTGAACGAAAGAGATAATAGTGTTGGGAATAAGCCGCATGAGGCAGAATTTCCCATCCCAAACACCTTTCGCTTCAAGAGCACTTTTTTTAAGTTGAAATGCAAAAAGGATGCAGCGTCTAATATGCTGTTTATCCGACGACATAGTGTTCTCCATTGTTTTTTAGGTTATGTCATTAGTCACATCGAGTCCGATAGTGTTTTGTTTTGCCAATGGAAGCAACTTCAGAACTCTAACACAGCGGGAAGAAAGGTTCAATTCGAAGTAAAGTTACAGCTGATTAATCGCAAGGGCCACGAATTAATTTGTACACCTAATAGTGAATGTTTGTTTTCTTTTATTGAAGGATTTTCTGAAAATTTGTTTCGCTTCAAGTATTTCGAAGTACCTACCCTATATAAAATATTTGACATATTCCATCTTGCAGGTATGCCTCAAATTTTTTTAATAGACACAAATTTAAGGTTCACGAAATAAGATCTTACATCAAACGAATTATTCCACCCGTATACATTTCCAACACATAGGTACACTTCAAAACTCCGGACTGAATTTAACGATTCCTCACAGAGACGCATGCACAATTTCAACTAACAATCATCCAGCAACCCCATCAAGAGTCACCTGCTCCCTCTTCACCCATTCCACCAAAAAATAATCCAAGATAATCATCTCCGTCGATCTTACTAACCCAACCTCCGAAAAAAGACCACTCTCTCTAATTTACCTTATCATCATTCTTCACCTTGAGTCTCCTATCATCTGAAGCAAAGGGTAACGTAACTTCTGTCGCTGTAACGTCCACTTAACCTCTTCAGGAACGATTCATTTCTTAAAAACAACGTCAGAATATTTTTTACCACGGCACTTCCAGTGGAATAAAATATTATAAGTGTCACCATGTCGTCGGTTTGTTAGAAAAACGATATAGGTACCTACTTAGGTAGGTACCAATATCATAAATTGTCGATTTTGAGATATCTGTAAAAAATAACTTTAAAGGTAGGATAAAGTGGGGCTAAAAGTCTGGCTGGTAAAAAGTCCCCAGTTCAATATCTTCACTCGTAAACAGTCGAATAAATGTAGCATCATACCAGGGGAGATCGGGGCCAAAAGTTCCGATTTTGAGAAAATAATGTAGTTATTCCCTTCGCTATTAACTAATTTATTGTTAAATTTATTGTACTTTAGGATTTTAAGTTTATATTTAACATGTTGTAATTGGTTTTTTATAGGGAGTCATTTATTTGTAACTGGTCGAAGCGGAACTTCTTACCCCTTCGTGGGGTAAGATGTTCCTAAGAAATAAGAGTTGCCTTTTAATGAAATACCTCATTTTCTAATGGAATAAAATGCAATTTTATTAATAACGTCTATTTATTAACGTTCAGATCAACAAAAATTTAAGTATTATCTTTAAAAGAAAACTAAAACCATACGGGGTGATTCACCTAACTTGACGACCTGATTAACTATTCGCTGTGCGAAATAGTTGTACGAAGCAAAAGTTGCACGATTTCAAGGGGGACATATGTTACAATAATTGTTTTTTTCTACATTGTTTTTATACATAAAGTTTTGAAGGTCACCATGATTTTTTTAAATGGAACACCTTATATTTCTTTCCGGAAATTAAGAGAGCATGGAAAGCTGAGCAAATTAATATTAAGGTGTAATATGTCTAAAATGCATATTTAAATTAACAACCTGCCCCAAATCACAGGAGCGACTAGCCCCCATCGACACACGTGGCAATTTATGCGAATATTCTGCTTATATGTTGAAATAGTCTAACAAAAATGTCATTTGATCCATAAGGACGGAACAATTAATAATTTCGACGTTAAATAATCGAAATACACCAAAAAGTAACGATCGACATATATTTACTTTTCTGATACAAGATTCGGTGCTGTAGACGCTATTAAAATGGACGACAGAGTGGCGTGATCGACTCACATTGTGAAAACAATTGAAAGCACAATCCCATCTTTTTTCATTTTAAAGTTACAACCATCGGAACAACTTACCCCGGGAAGTTTTAGCCCTGGTCTCCGCCACTTAGATGGCGGGGGGTAGCGTAGGGGACTGCAGAGTCGTCATTCGCTACCCCCTGCGTGGGGCAAAAAGTCCATTTTGAATTGGTAAACATTTTGTGATATAATTCAACAAAAAATAACAGTATCAATCAGCAAACTGTGTATAGTTTACGCAAAATAAAAGTGAAAATCTGTAGATTGTCATTGCTAAATTTTACATAGGTTTAGACGAAACCTGGGACTTTAAGCCTCACCCTACCCTAAGCTATTTTTATCTCAAAATCCAAAAACTGTTAGCTAAATTGTAAAAGAAAAGAAATAATAATTTTCTACCTCAGGAAATTTCAAACCGATTTCCTGATAAAGTATACTATTGTCAGTTGTGTCATTCTTCCAGCAAACCGACTGTTTTTCTATCATTTACTGTACTTTCACATTTTCCCTATCACAAATACTGGAATTTTCAAAAAGACTAAATAAATATACGCATATGTCTCAATCTCCCTGATGAGGTTAAATTCTCCTTCCCACCCTCGCCCTGCCACCCTCACAAACCCTCCACTCTCTTTTTTCCACAGAGCAAACAGTTTCAACGCGTGCCACAGTATATATACCCTTATCTCCACGCCTTCTGCGTTTACACATAAGAAAGAACGAATCGCCGATATCTGTCGAATAGCAGATAATCCGTATCAGTGCAGGCGCGTGCACACACATCGACGCTCAGAAGCTGGAGGGGGGAATAGGGTGAGGTCGAAGGGGAAGACGAAGAAGGGGCAGATGGTAGCGTCTTCTTCGCAGCCAAGTGGCAGCGGGCACGCGCCAACCGAGTCGAAACATCTGCCGCTGATTCCCAGGAGTATACAAGAGAACCACCGACTAGCAGGCAACAGGCCATCTTCTAACAGCCAGTCACTCGGTTTCTTAGGGGCTTTTTCACCAACCACCTACTTCTTAAGCACGCGCCTAAACTCCCCACTACATACTTCTTTCCGCTTCAGCGAAAATTTCCCTGATCACCGCCTTCCTATATAGTTCGACTCGTTAGTTCTTTTTCTCTATATACCACAGTTTTCACAGATGCTGCGTATATAAGGAAGAACAGTTGTCGCGTTAATTTTTCGCTCGGGAAAAAAGGTGGTCGCCAGACGGTGGTTTGTGAGGGAGGATTTATTCTTTTAGTTAATGGTGGCACGTGGTATATACTGTGAGAGCTTTTACAGACTGTTGGTTATTTCCTCTGGTAGGAAGTATGGTGATTGGGGGGCTGAGGGATTCGGATCAGTGAGATGAATTGACGCAGATTTTCCTTTAATCTTATGGACCAGTTTAATTCTGTGAAGATCAAAGTATTCAACGATAGAGAATTTAGAGGTTGAAGAATTGGAGAACTGCAAAGGAATTGGAATTAACGAGAGTGTTTACGAGAAACGTTTTTACTGAGCATTCTTGAAATATTGATCTATATTTTCCTTTACGCAACTACACTCTTACTGACAAATTTCGTCTATGAAGCTCAGGGACAGGGATACATTCTAAATTTAACAACCAAGAATTTTATAATTGCTACAAACTCCTACATTCTCAATTTTTCCACCTTTAACTCACACTACGTTTCTTACAATTTTCCTCACCGCACAGGGTTAGCAGATGTACGTAAGGAATATTCACTGGCAAATACTCTTTATTTACATCCATGGCTGGACCTGATCCTTCTTAAAGGCCAGCACACGAACACAGAGGAGTTCCTTCCTCGATATTCCTTTCTTTCCATTTTCTTCCTCCGCAGATGTAGTTTTTCCATTATGCCTGTCGAAATCTCGTGCCAGCAGTCACCTCTCCCGTTAAAACGTTTCCCCCCACGTCGACTTTCGATTCTCGATCTTCGCAGATGCGCACGTGCTCTTGGTTCTCTCGTTCCTCCTCGATGATCCTTTGTATTTTGCGAGGAGGAAATCCGTCGCGATCTTAAACTCGTCATGCACGACGTAGCCCCATTGTGAGCGGCAAGCACAATGATCGAAGGGGACCGTGGTGGAACATCTCGAATTCGAAAGTCTCGAGTGGGAGTTCGAGTGTATGTATACGAACATCTTCTTCCTTTTCCTTTTTTTTTTTCGCTTCAGATGTATTTTATAGGAAAAACGGATTTACGTGTGACCGCGACACGTGTCTATGTTTTGTGAGGAGTATTTGATTTGAGGGCACAGCTTTTTCGGAAATTGTGAAAAGAATTCTTTTATACATTCTATTTATTCGATTTAAGAGCACAGCTTTTGGAAAATTGTGAAAAGATTTTTTTTATCTAGTTTATTTATTCGGTTTGAGAGCACAGACTTTGGAGAATGGTGAAACGAATTTTTTCTATTTATTTTACTTATTATTATATGTAAGCCTCTTATAATAGTTATTAAATATAATTTCATTATATTATTCTGTGTAATTATATGTAATTATGCAATTGTAATATATATTATATAATAGTTACATAAAATTTAAGGTTTGAGGTGTGCGATTACGGTAGGGGAGACCGGAGTCAGAAGTAACAGGGCGTGAAAGTAGCATTGAACATTGTAAGAACATTGTAAATAATTCAGAATCTATTATAGTCATTATAGAAAATTTTGGATATATGATGCAAATTTATAATTAAAGTATATACATCCATATCCTAACAATATAGACACGCAATTAATATGCAGGGTGTCTTTTTTATCTCAATACAGCGAAATATCTTTTATAGAAGTGATGTTAGGAAAAAAATGTTTTAACAAAAGTTGCTTGGTACGGAGGGGGACATTATGTGGTATAAATATTATTTTGTACCGGGTATTGTGGGGGAGATTTCAAAGTCAGTTTAATTTTTTTAAATGGAATGCTATATTTTTTTATACATTATATGGTAGTGTATGTTAAGACGAGTTCAACGAGCTGCCAACAAAGTCATTTCCTTTTATGAAAGGTCGTAAAATTGCGAAAAACCGGGAGCCGAACCACCATACGTTCTTCACTGTCGCGTGTGTCTGTTTTATCAAAGGAAATGACTTTGTTCGCACCTGATCGTTACTTAATACTTTTAATCGTCTCGTTACTGAAAATTTATAAACTAAGTTCAAAAGCATGATCGGGAACGATTGTAACATCAGCAGTCGGAGTCGAAAGTAACATTATCAGATAAAAATATTGTAACTTTTTAAAGAATCTGATTTACATTTTTTTTTTTTTGTATAAACACAATTATTTTACTTCTCTTTACCTAAATTGTTACAATTTAGTTTAATAAATATTTTGATATAATAAAAAAAATTTTGTGTTACTATCGACCTCATGCCGTGTTACAACCGCCCCGTGGTACGGTAGCACTTTCTGCAGTCTCCATTTTTTATTAATAACTTGGATATTACTTGTCATAAAGCGAAACTGCTGTGACTCGATAATTTCAGATAGCTATGTAAGATTTTCGTATAAAAATTTTTGTCGTAGACATAATATTTTTTGCGTAATCATCGTCCAAAGTCAAATTGTTACATTTGACGTCGGTCTCCCGTACGAATGGTCCTCAGACGGGGCAGTGGTCATTTTCCGCCTCAATTTACGCGAATCGAGAAAAACAGTAAAATTGGTGTGAGAAAATCCGTCCCGAAGACGGTGAAGCAAGCATCCTGAAGCCAGGTCCAGCGCGCACGGTGGGGGTGACTCCGCCCCTTTGGGTCTTTCCCTGGGCCTGTTTGCGTAGGGGTGGACAGGGATCGGCGGGACAACGCATACTCACTCTTCACGAGACTACTCTAGAGTACTTTCTGACAATATTGTTTTCGTTTTTTCAGTAAATGTTTGATAACAATTCCGCGTTGAGAATTAACACGATCAATACTTCTTAAATTGTCATTACAACCTTTAAGTGATTCACTTAATCAAGTGGCTCATTAAAAAGATCTTTCTTTATCGCATCGAAAAATGTTCCTTTCTTCTTCAGGCGAATTAAAAAAGAAATAAAAGTGAAAAAGTAAGATGAGTGAAATCGTTGTTCTTTTTTAGTCGAAATTAATTTTTTTGCAACGAAATTAATGATCGACAAAGGTACCAAGTGGTTCATCGACGAAATTTTTTTTTATCTCTGTTAAGAACCCGTACGAGAGAGAGACAGATGGAAGGAGAGGAGGGTCTTCCTGGTCTTCGTGCCAGATGTAAAGTGAAGGTAAGGAGGAACTCGGATTTCCGATCGAGGTTCCTCCCTTAATGTGGCCTCCCTTTCCTACCTTGATTGCCCAGAAAGATTTTATTACCCTTATGAAATCGAGCTACCGCAAATCGCATCGTAGAATCTTTCCCCTTATTTCAGGAACGGTGAATTATTAAATTGAATCACTACCAAATGTTAAAATAGTTAAAACGAGACAACGTATATTGCGTTTCAGAATACTGTGCCTGTATGAAAATTGGGGAATCTGATCGCACATTAATATTGAATCAGCTGTTCTTTTTTGGTTTGTTCGTTTGGAAATGAGGAGCTGAATGAATCCATTTTACAAATGATGTAGCCTACTTGTTTTTTAATTTGACCAACTCTTTTAATGGAAATTTCACTTTCCTCTTTGGAATTCTACTCGTATATTAATCCAGGACTAACATTATTGTCAAGTATTTTCTTTCTCTTATTAAAAAAAAAAAAATGGAAATTTTGATAAGATTTTTATTAGAAAAAGATAAACCTAAAAAAATTTTTAAATTCTCAAAAATATTCACAAGTATTTCTCCTCAGTGTTACACAATATCATAAAGTATTAGAATTGGACGATGATTGAGTAAAAACTTTCACTAAAATTAAAAATGTAAAACCTCTCACAGGTAACGATTCAGCTTAAAAACGCATTCACCGACGATATGTAGGCGCAGGTGTCAACAGGGTGTCCCGGCAGTCGTGCGAAAAAGGTATCCGCGGGATCGTAGGGCCCGCTAATCTGAGGATGGTGAAAGCTGCATAAAGCCACAACGCACAACGAATCTCTCTCTGTGCTCGTCTCCGTTTCACCCTCCGTATATTTCGTTCCTCTCTCCTTTCTCCAGTGCACACTGCATCTGGCGGAGCACCGGCAGTCCAAACACGCTTTTGTCGTGAGTACCTATCCTACTGTAAGTAAATGCCCCGTACCTGCCGACGTCCTGAAGCCGGCTGCGTCGTACAACACTCGTCCACTGTGCCAGCGAGAGCATCCTCGCGGACCAGGATTTTAAATCGGTACCTCCGCGACTTTCACTTACTTCCAGAGGGTCTGTAGTCTTTATGGAAGTTTTAGATGAACGTTCGGATGATTGCGAGGGATGAAAGTTGACGAAGACAAAATCTCATACAAACTTTCAATTACATATTTCTCGAAGGTCTGTAGTCTTTATGGAAGCTTTGGAGGAGCATTTGGATAGATAGAGGATGATTTTATGGAGAGGAGCTGTGAGGGATGAAAGGTGAAGAGGACGGAGTTTTAAATATATACCTGAACGATCAGAATAATAAAACGTGAGAAGCATCGACAAATGGACGAGGATTGAAGAAGATGAAAGCTTAAAAACTTTGTCAAACTCTAGGTTATCAACATTTAGGCGTGAAAACCAAGCTTGAGGTATTAATGATAGGAATTAAAGGCAAAGCCAGTGGATACCGGGTAGCTGAATAATAAGATGAACACTATACTCGCCAGGAAAATTATATGCAAAGCTTTAATTACACAGACAGTCAGCAAAATGTCCAGTCCATTGCTGTCAAGTCCACGGAAGGAACAGAAAGTTGATTACTGTTTGAATTATGGAGTCGCCCTTTTTTCCACTAAGTCTCTCCGCAGGTAGACCCGTTGATAGGATGCCCCTAACGAGCGGTCATTAAGTGCTATCTTTAAGACATCTATGATTGCGGATTGCTTCATCACTGGATATAATCTTAATCAACTGCGATACCACTCCTCGCTTGTGCTTTCACTGGGGAGGGAAGAATAGAGGTGGCTCCTCTATTAACGTCCTTCAACGCAACAAATTACCCTTGCACTCGTGTCTTCTCGTGCACCTCGCTGCTAACTGTGATATTCCTTTGTCCCTTGGACAACTATAATTCCCATAAAAAGAAAAGCTACTATTCAATGATTGTATAGCTAAATTCCACGAGAATTTCACTGACAGATTGATTTAATTTAAACTTTACAGCTGTCTTTTGGTTAAAATTGACAAGTAGTAACTGGGAATTTTTCAGCGATGATTCTTCTGTGTATAATTCAGAGGGGGACGATTATGTAGTATTTAGAAAAGGAGCAACGAATCGTGGTGAGAAAGGAAGATGTCTTAGCATTTTTGGGAAATGTTCTCCGGTCGTAAAGAAAAGTTATTTAACAACAATCGAAACTGCAGTAACTGCTCAAGAATTTCAGTGGTGTTTAAACATAGACAAGAAATAACCTGAAACTTTTCTTCGAAGATTTCCAAGCATGATCCAGAAGGTATTGAAAGAAACTATCGAAGAATTCATTTTGTTATGAATTTTGAAAAATTTCTCGTTACTTTTCCAAAATTACCAAACAATAATTTCTCAAAAATCGTAATACAAATCTATTCTTCGATCCACCTACAGTTGCTACCAACCTGAAATCGAGATAACGAGACAAAATAAGATTAAACAACAAAACTAAATGAAATTCTCATTTTTGTTTACTAATTTTAGAAAATTTCACGTCAATTTTCTACAATTATTAATGAATAATTCCCGAAAATCGTAATACAAATCGATTCGTATGTAGCCACTACCAACCTAAAATCGAGAGAACCTGAAATGCTCGAACGAGGAGGACAGTGAATGGAGATGAGAAAAACGGTGGATGATCGCGTGGAGGCTCTTCCTGCCGGTTTTGGAAAATGTTCTCGATTCATTAGAAGGGAGCCTGTCGCGTTAACGAGGCCAATAACGGTGTGCCGGCAGGTGCCACGTGCCCAGCCACCACTGTCGCTGCACATCATCGTGTGTATATAGATGGCTTTCTTGCTCTCGGTTGTGGAATATTTTGAATGAAACCACCGTGAGTACGGTGTCTACCACGCTGGGTGCCGCGGACACATCAACGGCCCTCCTGAGAAAGCGGAACGCAACGAAATGAAGAAACGAACCTAATTAAAAGCCTCTACGTGAGCCGGTGGATTAATTTATCATCGACGTTTATGCTGGTACCACCGGATAAACGACTCGGTTTCACCACTTTCCTTCTCATGTTTTTTCTGCTCCATTTCTGTGGAGGTACATATGATGAAAAATTCGAGTGTGAATGGATACTTAGAACTCTTGAAAGTATTTGATAAGTCACAAGATATTGGATAATCACCAAGTTTTCGAGACCTACAAAAATATTCAAGGCTTGTCGAAACTTTAAACATTCGAGATCTACGAAAACGCAAGATTTAAGACATGTCCAAATTTTCAAGAGTTTTAAGTATCGAATTAAATGCGGAGTGATTCAGATTCAAACGCCCATCATCTACTGTCTGCTCGTTTTCCATGCGATCACTATCGAATTTTTTCACAAAGGAACGGTGCTCCGATTTTACACGTCACTTTTTTCCATTCTTCCAATTTTTTTCTTCTGTTTCGCATCTCGCTATGCGTGTGCTTTTTGGTAATAGAGCGCTTTTTTTCTGTCATTTCCTTTACAGCCCGAGGAAACCCTCGTCGAAGTCTGTTTCCCCCGTTGGCAGCTGTTCACCCTTGGCTACGGAAGTGATCCTAAGCTATCGGCTTCTCCGGTCAGTGAAAAAGAACGAGAGAGAGAGAGAGAGAGAGAGAGAGAAAAAACGGAAAGCGTAGAGAAAAAATTGATTTCACCAGGGACGAGCGTATCTCGAGCGGAGAAAATCCGTATCGAGGCACACTTCCTCGTGGCATAAACCGATTAACATCCAGCCAAATCAATCCTCCTATTCATTCGACACGCCAGTCTGATCTTTTTAGTTGGACTTTTGT